>NC_065452.1:66244260-66565103 GCF_917563875.1 Diabrotica virgifera virgifera | reverse complement strand
ATTTTACTGCTATCAGAAAACAGGAAATAATGTTTATTTGACAAATAAATATTATTTTTTGCTTAAATTCAATATCAAAGCCTTCACCCACATTCCTCTGGACAGTTTAAACATTTAGTTTAAGCGAAAAGCAATGAATATATTTCAAATAAACACTTTTTTCTGTTTTTTGAGAGCAGTAAAATGTATTTTGGATTAAATAAATTACAAAGCATTCTTCTTTTTGTCAATAAATTAAATAAAAAAAATGTTTTCTTGGACACCCTGTATAAATAATTCTGTAAATGTCTATATTACTGAATAGAGAATTAAATAGCCTTTCAAATGAGCTATCACACGACCCCATTTCCATTAAAAAAATCATCGATGACGTCATCACTCCCAAATGGATGACGTCACTAGTATGATATGTATGCCAAAAAGTCGAAATTTAAAAATAAAAATTGACCTGTTTCGGGATTTCGTTCCAAAATTGTCCATTCTCGAGAAAATGAATTTATTCCAACCTTTACGTGCTCACTGTATACATACACCTAATATGTAGGTACCACAAACCCGAAAATTTCAAACCAATGAGCCTGTTGTCACGTCCGTACAGAATGTTTGCCAAAATAATTACTAACAGGCTATCAAATAAATTCTATAGTTACAAGCCTGTTGACATAGTACCATAGAACACCTACAAACAATAACGACACTTATCGAAAAGTGCAACGAATACAATGAACCTCTTCATTTGGCATTTGTGGATTACAATAAGGCATTCGATTCCATAGAACTCTGGGCCGTATTAGAAGGAATGAATAACGCAAGGATTGATTCTAAATATAGGATACTCCTCAAATACATAATATACGACAATGCAAGTATGCAAATAAATGTCACAGAAGGTCTAACAACAAGCAGAATAAGAACGAAGCGAGAAGTTAGACAGAGGACAAAATCAAATAAAACAAAAATGATGACAAATCAATATATCACAATCGACTTAGATGGAAGTGATATCAAAAGTGTCGAAAAGTGTATATACCTAGGTCACACGACCAAACTAGACAAACAGAATCAAACAGCAGAAATAACTAGAAGAATCTGAATGACTTGGGCAGCAGTAGCAAGACTCAGTGGTGTGTTGAAGAACAAAAAGATACCAATAAATCTAAAGAAAAGGGTATGCAACAGTTGTATTCTATCAATTATGTCCTATAGAATGGAGACGATGACACTTACAGAGGTATCAGCCAATATATTGAGAACGATACAGAGGGCGATCAAACGAGCTATGATAGGGGTATCTCTGAGGGAACATATATACAAAATGCGGACGTGCGAAGCAGGACGAAAGTGGAATATGTAATTGGAAGAATTGAAATGCAAATGAAACGGACCTGGGTAGGACACGTGGCACGACAAAACATCGAAACGTGGATGAGAACCATTTTACATTGGATACCACGCGAGCATAAACGTAGTAGCACCAAAACGATGACTAGACGACATCAAGGCAAAAATGGGGAGAAACTGGCACCAACTAGCACAAAACGGAGAAGAATTGAGAACTCATGGGGATGCCTTGTCGAGGAGTGGATGCTAACAGGCTGAAGAACAAGATAATATATATATATATATATATACAGGGTGTCCCGAAAAGATTGGTCATAAATTATACCACAGATTTTGGGGTCAAAAATAGTTTGATTAAACCTCACTTATCTATATACAATAGTGCACACAAAAAAAGTTACAGCCCTTTGAAGTTACAAAACAAAAATCGATTTTTTTTCATATATCGAAAACTCCTAGAGGTTTTTTTATTAAAAATGGACATGAGGAATTTTTATCGCAGCAACATCTTAAAAAAAAATTATAGTGAAATTTGTGCACCCCATAAAAATTTTATGGGGGTTTTGTTCCTTTAAACCCCCCCAAACTTTTATGTACGTTCCAATTAAATTATTATTGTGGCACCATTAGTTAAGCACAATATTTTTAAAACTTTATTGCCTCTTAGTACTTTTTTGATAAGCCAGTGTTTATCGAGATATTTTGAATATTTGTCGTATCCACCACATATTTGTATATGGTTAAGTATGATTTATAGACACTTGTTAATAATCTGAAAATTTATTTATAACTTAAATTTTTTGGTATATTTTGAAAAAGAAGCCATATCTCGATAAAAGTTGACTTAACAAAAAAAGACTAAGAGGCAAAAAAGTTTTAAAAACACTGTGTTTAACTAATGGTACCACAATAATAGCTTAATTGGAAGATACACAAACATTTGGGGGGTTTAAAGGAACAAAACCCCCATAAATTTTTTATGTAAATATAGTAAAAAAGAAGCCGCATCTCGATAAAAACTGGCTTATTGAAAAAATACTAAGAGGCAAAAAAGTTTTAAAAACGTTGTGTTCAATTAATGGTACCACAATAATGAATTAACTGGAACGTACACAAAAGTTTGGAGGGGTTTAAGGGAACAAAATCCCCATAAATTTTTTATGGGGTGGACAAATTTCACTATAATTTTGTTTTAAGGTGGTCCTGCCATAAGAATGATACATGCCCGTTTTCAATAAAAAATGTCTGGGAGTTTTCGATATATTGAAAAAAATCGATTTTCATTTTGTAACTTCGGAGGGCTGTAACTTTTTTTATGAACATATTTGTACTAAGGTAAGTTAGGTTCAACCGAACTATTTTTGACCCCAGAATGTGTGGTATAATTTATGACCATTCTTTTCGGGACACCCTGTATATATATATATATATATATATATATATATATATATATATATATATATATATTGATGTGATCTTGATAATTGATATGAGATAATATTCTTATTTGTCATTTAATTTAATCAATGCATTAATAATAATTTAATTAATTTACCAGATCACATATCAATATGTTTTCAATCTCAGGGCGAATTATAAAATTAATTACTTACTCTCGTGGCTTCTAAGTATTTCTCAATGGTTCCTAATCGGGATAGGAAAGAAAAGAGTAAAATAATACACACATATGGGTTACAATTATAATCAAAATATTGTTTATTTTATTTAAATGGCAATCACTGCTTAATATTTGCTAGATCTTATTTTTCTTAAAAATAACATTTACAAATGGGAATCTTATTTCCTTTTGGTTTCCAATTGAAAGTTTTTATTAACATTTAACTATTAGGATTTTTTAGCAACAATTCTATTTAAGTTTGATGAAGCTTTTCTGATATTATTGATTATGTTCTTCAATTTATAATGTGGTATTTAATACGAAAAACCCATACATTCATGTCCAAACAAATGAGACTGACCTTTTTCTGGTGAACTGAGAATGTCTTCACACAAGACCCGTTTCCTGCTATCCTTGGCTGCGATCAAAACCTCGTCCTGGCTTTCAGTAATGTTCTCCTTTGAAGATTAGCTCGTATGGCTCTCGTCCCTGCTTCTGTCGTGATGCTGTGTTCTACCTTTTTCGAAACTGCAATCAGCTACCGGGACACTCTTGGCTCAAGGAGGTTCTTTACTCTCAACTTGGCCTACCTCTCGTTCCACGATAGATCTCCACACTCACGGAACTACACCGGCTTTCTCACTCTCCGTACACTACCGTCTACTACTGGACTTCACTTCTCGACTGCTCAAAACATTCTGATCTCTATTTGTCATTCATTCCCCTACTTTCTAAATATCCCTTCCAGATTCACAAATCAAACTTCCACCACCAACTCTCATTCGCAGTATTCCTCAAAACCAATTTTTAATCTTTCTAAATATGCTTAATGGATTTCCAAAAAAAATAGTTAATTCCCATTCTAAAATTACTTTCTACTATTTACAAAATTTAATGACCTATTATCTACTTCAACTGAGTCTTATTTAGCATAGGCTAATGATCGAACCTTCCGCGAACAACGATAATGACCTATTATCGATTTCACTTGAGTTTTATTTAGCATAGGCTAATGATCGAACCTTCCGCGAACAACGATAATGGTACGCGCCATTCACTTTGTTTATTCTAAGCGCATTGTCCCGAGTTTCGTTTAATCACTTCTTAAAATTAAATATAACAATTTGTTGTATACAGGTTGTTCTACATTTATATGCCCGTGGTTGAGAAAATTGAAAATATTTTATATTAAATTGAATCCTTTTTATAATTATCAAAATTTAATTTTATATCAAATAGAAATATAACAAATCCCCGCCTTGTATTCGATAAAATTTATCTGCAATTTTAAATAAATTTTCTCGAGGCAAAACCAACTCCCTGTATATCTCCTTGCTTTAATCTACGTCTTATACCCCTTCTTCTTGTATTACTCTAATTAGTCCCACCTGTAGAGTAATTGTTTCCTTATTTTCAGTGTTCTCATCCTGTGTTAGAGTGTCGGCTATTATGTTGTCTTTCCCTTTTTCCCATATCAATCTTCTGTCTTTTTCCTCAGATTTTTCACATACTTTTACCGTGTATTCTGCATCCTCGTTTTCATATGCCTCCTCTTCAAATGTCATTGTTTCGATCATATCTTTTTCGCTCTCATTTGTTAGCTTTATTTCTTCTTCTCCTGAGCTCATCTCTTCTTTTGAGGAATCCCAGTTTTCTTTTGCTTTTGATACTCTCAATTTTTCTTCTTCTGGGCTCAACTCTTCTTTTGAGGAGCCACAGGTTTCACTTTCTTTTGTCTTTTTCTGACTTTTTCTCCCTTTTCTTCTTTGTCCTTGCTTCGTTGCCAAATTCATTTTGAATGTTAACAAAGTAGGGATTTCTTGATGCATATTAATGAATATGAAAATTATATTATTAGATAATAACTGCGGGTAACAATCTGCAATTAGGAATGTGTTACTAAAAACTTCTTGGCTTAGAATGCTGTTGATATAATAATCTAAAAACTATTAAATTAGTTGTATATTGTTTTGATTTATGTTTTGTGTGAGTTGTTTATTAAATAAAAATAATCTTGTAATTTTATTATACACTAGATACCTATATTTTTTTGTAGGAATTGTATGATCCTTGTATATTAGGGAAATATGATAATTCCTTAATATCACATTTATTGACACATTCATTGCATATTGCTATGGTTTATATTTTGTGTTAGTTATTTATTGAATAAAAAAAATTTTGTTTAATTATCATTCAACATTAACTTATTTCTACTAGAAAAATTGAATGTATTCCCGAAAGTTGAAGAAAACTAAAAATATCTCCGAAAGTAATAAGTTTAGATATAGGGATTGCTATATAAAAATGAAAGAGTATAATAAGTACAATATTTTTGAAAAATAAAATATAGGATGATCCATTTAAAAAATAGAGAAAATCGTAATTTGGTTTTGTAGTTCACCATGTATACAAACATTCGTCAATGATTTCAATTGGACTTAATTTAAAAACTACAGTATATTGTTTATCTTACTACATAAAACAAATTATTGTCTATGAATTACTTCTTTATATACAGGGTGTTAATCTCGTAGGGATTTCGAGATAAAAATGGTCATAACTTGTTAAATACTCTGTATAGTAATGCAAAACCCAAATTATATGAACAAGAATTATGAGGGGAATATAAATATAAAAAAATATATAGGGTGTCCCATTTAAAAAATTATATGTTTGATATACCACGCTGTTATTGATCACCCTGTAGAAATGGACATATTTTCCAAGCGTGGAGAATATCATTGCCTACATTTTTTCTAAATAACTTTTTTCGATATTCTATACCGTAATGGAATTATCGACCGATCCCGCACTAAAAACTCACCCTGTATATTATAATGTATGTGAATATAAATTGTGTAGAAGTATTTACCTTTAAAATAAATGTAAAACCTATTTTAGGATGGGGAAAAATGATTGATTTCGCGACCATCATAGCGACCGTCATCGCTTCGGTGAAATAAATTTTGTACGAATATATATATTGTTGTGATCTCATTTATTTATATGTGATGATATTCTTATATGTAATTTAATTAAATTAATGCATTAATAATAATCTAATTAATCAACCAGATCACATACCAATATGTTTTCAATCTCAGGGCGAATTATAAATTACTTACTTACTTTCGTGACTTCTAAGTATTTCTCAGTGGTTCCTAATCGGGATAGGACAAAAATAAAATAATACACACATATGGATTACAATTATAAATCAATATTTTGTTTATTTTATATAAATGGCAATTACTGCTTAATATTTGTTATATCTTATATTTATTTAATATAAACATTTAAAAATGGGAATCTTATTTCCTTTTGGTTTCCAATTTAAAACTTTTAATTAATAATGAAACTATTAGGATTTATTAGCAACAAATTGATTTAAGTTTGATGAAAATCTTCTGATATTAGCGATTATGTTCTTCAATTTTTAATGTGGTATTTAATACAAAAACCCATACATTCATGTCCTGACAAATGAGACTGACCTTTATCTGGTGAACTGCGAATGTCCTCACACTAAACCCGTTTCCTGCTACCCTTGGTTGCGATGAAAAACTCGTCCTGGCCTCCAGTAATGTTCTCCTTTGAAAACTACCTCGTACAGCTCTCGTTCCTGCTTTTCTTGTGATGCCGTGTTCTACCTTTTTCGAACCACTTCAATCAGCTACCGGGATACTCTTTGCTCAAGGAGATTCTTTTCTCTCGACTCGGCCTACTTCTCGTTCCCCTTGGGTACTCAACACTCACGGAACTACACCGGCTTTTTCACTCTTCGTACACTACCGTCTCCCACTGGACTTCACTTCTCGACCGCTCAAAACATTCTGCTCTCTCATCCTCATCAAATCCCCTACTTTCTCAATATCCCTTCCAGATTCAAAAATCAACATTCCACCACAAATTTTAATTCGCCGTATTCCTCAATACCAACTTTTAATCTTTCTAAATATGTTTAATGGATTTCAAGAAAAAATAATCATTTCCCAATTTAAACTTACTTTCTACTTTTTACAAAACTTAATGACCTATTATCTATTTCACTGAGTCTTATTTAGCGTAGGCTAATGATCGAATCTTCCGCGAAACACTATAATGGTCCGCGTCACTCAACTTGTTTATCTTAGGCGCATTGTTACCGAGTTTCGTACACTTCTTCGAATCACTTTCTTAAAAACTAAATATAATAATTTGTTGTATACAGGTTGTTCTAAATTTACATGCCCGTGGCTGAGAAAATTGAAGATCTTTTATATTAATTTGAATTTTGCTTATAATTATAAATTTTAATTCTCCTATCAAATAGGAATATAACAAATCCCCGCCTTGTATTCGATAAAATTTATCTGTATTTTTAAATAAATTTTCTCGAGGCAAAACCAACTCCCTGTCTATTTCCTTACTTTAATCTACGTCTTATACCCTAACTTACTATCTACTTTATGTAATTCTGTCTTTTATTCGTGATATTTGTATACATCGTGAATATTATAAATTCCTCGGATCTTTTCCGAGTTCCTATGCCTCAACTCATAACTATTTATCCCATTTTCATTATTCACGATGTACGGGCCTTCGAAAACAGGCATCAACTTTGCGCAAATGCCCCCAGGAAGATTTGATACTCGTAATGCCCTTACGAGTACTTTTTCACCCTTTTGGAAAGTCACTGGTCTTCTTTTTCTATTGTTTTCCTGTCTTTGAATATACTTTTCGTTGCTTCGCCGTAATCTTCTCTGTACTGTTTCAATCACCTGTTGATATTCCTTTGGCTCTGGGTCTTCCCATGGCCTTATCGGCAGTACACCCTTTATGATGTATTCTGGGGTCTCTTTTGTTACTGTGCTCGGAATTGTATTTAGATACACTTCTATTTCCGCCATTTTCCTGTCCCAGTGGCGATGTTGACCATCTGTTGCAATGCGAAGAAATTTCGTCACTTCCTGTATGAATCGTTCCGAAGGATTACTCTGTGGATGCCTGATGCTGACAAAATTTGTCTCTATTCCGCGTTCTCGAAGTTGTCCCTTGAAACGATCATTTCGGAAATACGTTGCATTGTCCAGTAGAATCTTTTTTGGTGTTCCTACTGTGGCTATAAAATTGTCGATTTTTCTTAATATTTCTTCCCCCTTTGTGGTGCGGCAACTATATAATTTTACGTATTTTGAAAACACATCCACCATCACTAGAATATGTTTGTTCCTTTTAGTGGTCATAATTAGATCGCTTAACATATCTATTGCTACAATGTCTAGTTTGTTTCGGGCTTCAATATTTTTGGCAATATTTTCGTTTTTGAAATTTCTACTCTTATATTTTTGACATACATCGCACTTCTGGGTAATTTCCTTTGCAATGCGGTAATCCTGTCGGCTGATGTAATTTTCCCTAAAAACGAGCCAAACCTTTCTGCTACCAATATGCCCATTGTCCTCATGTAATTTCTTTATTATCTTTTCTGCCAATGTCTGTGTCACTAAATATAGTTCCTTTCCGTCTATTCTCTTAAAATATATGTTATTTTCTACCTCCGCTCTTCTTTTCTCTCTTTCCTCTAGGTCTTCCTGGTTTGTCCTTATCTCATTTAACGAATATATATCTTCTTCTTGTATTAATCTATTTAGTCCCACCTGTAGAGTAATTGTTTCCTTTTTTCCGGTGTCCTCATCCCGTGTTAGAGCGTCGGCTATTATGTTGTCTTTTCCTTTTATATATCGGAACTCAAAATCATACTCCTGTAATAATAGAATGCCTCTATGTATTCTATTATTTACTAATCTATTCTTCATGATATGTACTAAAGCTGCATGGTCTGTTTCGATTGTGAATTTTGCTCCCAATAAGTAAAACCTCAATTTGTTTACGCAATATAGTACACTGGCAAACTCCAATTCTGTAACACTATATTTTCTCTCATGTGTTTTAGTCACTCGAGATATAAAGCATATCGGCACTTCTTGGTCGTTTTGTATTTGAGTAGTGATGTTGATTATAGTTACTTTCGAGTATTCGTTACAAATCGTTACTTTTATATAAAGTAATCATTTAAAGTATTCGTTACTTTGATTACTTTTGTATTTGAGTACCGGTAATCATATAGTACATTTCTCATTTATTTATTTCTCAGTACACATTTTGTATTAGTATTAGTAGGATACTTTGATTACTATGATTACTCTTGTATTTGAGTACCGGTAATCATATCGAGACTCGCATTTCTCAGTATTTCGTATAAGTATAAGATCCGATATAACGACCTTCACCGATCTATTTAATGGATAGAAATTAAATGATATGTAATTGTTCTGTCATTGCTGCTCCCCAATATCAGTAATCTCGAGTCCGAGTAATCTTTTTGCATCAATTAAGTGCCAAAAACAAACCCTCGAAACTCTAGATGACGTACCTTGGCAGTAACCCTGGGCACCCAGGTGCTTCGGAGGTCGGTTCTGATTGGAAATTCGTGTTCAGTGACCCCAAATACCCCAAAATAAGAAAATATGGGCCTTAATATACTGATTTTAACATGTTTATGCATTTTTCGACGCGTTTTATACACTTTAGAATGTAATAATGCATTTCCACCTATTTTTTTTATTGTAGACTTTTTTCCAGACGTCATCCTAATCCTAAATACAATGCAAAATTTGCAAGTCTCTATGTATCTACTTTATTTAAAAATAGATTTATTCCTGTGTTTTTAGTGTTGGTCTAGTGTGTCTGGTCTAATAAAAACAATGCCGTACCTACATGTAAAATTAAAGTTGATGATCATAGTCTAGAAATATTATCATTTCTACATATTTTCCGGTCAATCTAAGCCAGAGGTGTAACCAGGATGACCCTAAGGGGGGGTTACAACTACTTGATAGTCTCTTGGGGGTATGAAATAGTAATGGTGTTAAGCGTATACACCTCAAAGTAGATCCAAATGTGGGGGAGGGGGTTATAACCCCCAAACCCCCCGGTTACGCCTATGATCTAAGCTATTTTTTTCTAGGCCTGATAAGAATAGTGTGTATTTTTTATTAAAATCTAATGTGTTGCATTTTTATTTTCAAAAGAACTAACATCTGTGAAATTCTGTGAAATATCTACCTCGACAAATCGTATTGACATCTGTTTCTGGGTGCATGCTTGATGCTTTGTTAAATGATATACCTCCCTCTGTTTCAGCTACTTCTCCTTCTCAGCGCCCTGTAATTCTGTAAAACTCCTCATAGCCTTCTCCCTTCATAGATAAAATTTTAGTTAACTGTACTTGATACCGAACACTCGTGGAATACTGGTCCGACTCCGATATCAACCGAGTAGATACAATACTCAAAATCAAAGTAGGTACTCGCTCTGATACGATTGGTACGAAGTAACGAAGTAATTAAAGTAATCAAAGTAACGATTTACCTCTCTGTATAGTAATCGTTACTTTCAGTATTCGTAAGTAACGAGTACTTTGTAACGAATAGTTACTTTTTCAACATCACTATATTTGAGACAGAACTCCTGCGAATTTTTGTATGGACGCATCAGTTCGGAGTATAAAAGGTAAATTGTAAATGGGGTGGTATATTTTCGTTCCTTTTGGGAATTCTCGTTTTAATGTTTTGAAAGCTTCCTCCTGTTCTTCTTTCCAATTCCATTTTATTCCCTTTTTTAGCAATTTTATCAGAGGAATTTCCTTTTGGCTCAAATCGGGAATCAGTTTTTTAAAATAATTAATCGTGCCAAGAAAACCTCTCAATGTTTTCAAATTCGTTGGTCTTGGGTATTCATCTATGAGCTTGACTCTGTCTTCGGCTAATCTGACTGTTTTGGTGTTCAATTGAAAACCCAAATAAATTACTTCTTTTTGAAAAAATTGACATTTTTCAATGTTTAATTTCAATCCCGCTGTGTCCAATTCTTCCAGAATTATTTTTATGTGTTCCAGATGACTCTGAGTATCTTGTGAAAAAATTAATAAATCATCGATATAATGAACTATGAAATCTTCATGGCGATTTAAAATGGTATGTAGAGCTCGGACGAGTGCAGCACAAGCACTCTGCAATCCAAATGGCACTACCTTAAACCGGTAGACAATACCATCAATTGAGAAAGCGGTGTAGTTTCTACACTTTTCAGCCAAAGGTATCAACCAAAAACTGTGTTTTAAGTCAATTTTAGAAAATATGTGTGATCCCGTAATTCTTCCAAAAATGGCCTCGATGTTTAGAGGTGATTCATATTGTGATACAGTGTGCTGGTTGATATTCCTGGCATCTAAACATAATCTCAATTCTCCATTGCTTTTCTTTACTATCACAATCGGGTTAACATACGGTGAATCACATCTTTCGATGATTTGATCTTCCAACATTTTATTAATTTCTTCTTTCACCTTTTGTCGATACTTGTATGGAATCGGGTAAGTCTTTGATCGAAAATTTCCCAAGTTTTTCACCTCAAATGAATGTTCGTACTTTTTCGCCACTCTGTTTTCCTCATTGATCAAATTTTCGTAGTTTCTTAACATCAACCGCAATTCTTTTTCTTTTCCTTCTCCACATATCAATTTTCTGTCTTTTTCCTCAGACTCTTCACATATGTTTACCGTGCATTCTGCATCCTCGTTTGCATATACCTCCTCTTCAAATACCACTGTTTCAATCATATTCTTTTCACTTTCATTTGTTAGCTTTATTTCTTCTTCTCCTGAGCTCGTCTCTTCTTTTGAGGAATCCCAGGTTTCTTTTGCTTTTGATACTCTCAATTTTTCTTCTTCTGGGCTCAACTCTTCTTTTGAGGAGCCACAGGTTTCATTTTCTTTTATCTTTTTCTGACTTTTTCTCCTTTTTCTTTTTCGTCCTTGCTTCGTTGCCAAATTCATTTCCATTGTTTGTTCTTTCCCTGATTCGTCCGTATTTTGTTTCTCATGTTCCTTGTCCTGTTCTTCTTCTTTTTCTTCTGTTAGTTTCATCGTATTATTTTTAAAATCTATCACTACATGTTTTTCTGCCAATTCGTCAACTCCTACTATCATGTCATGTGACATGTTTGGCATTATTACACATTGTAGTGCATACATCTTCTTACCCAGTCGTACCCTTACTCGTATGCCTTCATTTATAGTTGCCAATGTCCGTTTGTTTGCGCCCACTAAATTTACCCTAGGTATTTTGTAAATTAAATTTGTTAAATTAACTTCTTCTATTAGTTTTCTGTTGACCAATGTTATTTCAGATCCAGTATCTATCATAATTTTAATTGGTTTCTCGTTGATAAATCCATCCACAAATTTTAAATTAACTCCATTCTTCTGTTCGTTGTTTCCTGCCAATTTAATAAACTCCTTGGGGTGACAAAAGATTCCTGTTTGATTTTTTGTTTTTAGTGAGCGCCGTCGTGAAAAGACGCCGGTTGCTCCTCGTTGTTTAAATTTTCGTCATAATTTCTCTCTCCGTCATATTCTTTTGTCTGGGTATTATTTACCTCTCTTCTATTTTCTCTTGGTCTGTCGGATCTGTTTCGGTTTTCTCGATATCCCTGTTCATTTTGTCTACCATTATTTCTGTTTTCTTGATTTGAGCGTGTGATGTTTCTACTCTGGTCTTCTCGATTTCTGTCCTCATTCCATTGCCTATTTCTTTGTTCATAATTTCCTCTTCCGTTGTCTCTATTTTCGTTTTCCCTTCTGGGATTAAAATCTCGTCTTGTATAGTCTCTCCTATTTTGATTTCTCTCTCTGTAATCCTGTGTCTCTCGGGGCCTGTAATCTTCTCGCGACCTTCTTGATTTTCTTTCTCTTAAACGTGATTCTCTTATTTGTAAGAATTGGCATAGACTATCTATGTCTTTGTAGTTTTGCAATGTAATATGGTCTTCCAGCGTTTCTTCGAAATGTCTTGCAATCAGTTCGACTAATTGTTCCGATGAGTAATTATATTGTAAATGTTTTGCATTATTGTAAATTTGTAAAGCATATGTCCTTTCTGATACCCCCATCCTATCATTGTATTTCCCATTTTGCAATTCCTTGTTAATTTCCAATTGTTGGACTTTTCCCCAGAAATAATTCAAAAATTTTTGTTCAAATTGTTGCCAATTGCCGAATTCTTCTTCTTTACTATCGAACCATAGGCTTGCTTCATATTTGAGATGGTTTCTGATAGTTTCTTTTGCTGTTTCGAAATTTCCGATGTGTTGTATTTTCTTTTTCAGGCTATTTATGAACGGCACTGGGTGTAATCTTCTTACGTCCCCGCCAAACCTTATCTTCACGTCATCTGTGCTATGTATAACCATTTCTCTTCTTTCTCCGACATTTTGTTGAGTATTGATTTCCGCAATCTTTCTTTCCACTTCTTCTATGTCTGCTTGAATAGCGTTTTGCAACTGGTTTTCCAAACTTTCCATTTTATTTTGAATTTTCATTTCTTGTTCTTTCATGTGGTCCTTCATTCTCATTTCTTGTTCTTGCATGTGATCTTTAATTTTCATTTCATACTTTTCTATGCGTTCCTCCATTTTCTTGTTGTTCTCTTCTATGGCTTGTTTTGTTTCCTGTTGGTTGTCTTGGATTCTATCCATTTTCTGTTGTGTTTCATCCATTTTTTGATCCAATTTTTGTTGTATTTCATCCATTTTTTGTTGTGTTTCATCCATTTTTTGATCCAATTTTTGTTGTGTTTCATCCATTTTTTGTTGTGTTTCATCCATTTTTTGATCCATTTTTTTTTACTGGAGTTGCATAAGTTGTAATATCTTTTCTAATTCTGACAATTATTTTTTTCCTGTTTCCATGATTGTTGTGTCTAAAATATCTTCTTGGTCTGAATTATCCTCTTGATTTGAATGTTCTTTTTGTTTTTTGTTGTCTTTGCTTTGGCTTCTTGTCACAGACATTTGTTTTCAAGAAGTACTATCCCCGCCAAATATGAAATTTTACTAGTATGTTACCAAAACGACTTTTTCTCACCCAAATATTATAAATTGTTCATAAATATATCAAATGTAAATATCGTAAAAATAAAGTATTAAATCAGTTATGTAAAATTTGTACCTAAAGAGATCTAAATTTTTATGTTATCAACTGTAAGTATCTCACTTTTTACCACAGGCATATAAATTTCCAACTACCGGCTTTTCTCTTTCTATCCTTCAAATTTGCCACTAGAAATACTTTTCAATGCCCCACGTTGGGCGCCATTTCTGTTGTGATCTCATTTATTTATATGTGATGATATTCTTATAGGTAATTTAATTTAATTAATGCATTAATGATAATCTAATTAATCAACCAGATCACATACCAATATGTTTTCAATCTCAGGGCGAATTATAAATTACTTACTTACTTTCGTGACTTCTAAGTATTTCTCAGTGGTTCCTAATCGGGATAGGACAAAAATAAAATAATACACACATATGGATTACAATTATAAATCAATATTTTGTTTATTTTATATAAATGGCAATTACTGCTTAATATTTGTTATATCTTATATTTATTTAATATAAACATTTAAAAATGGGAATCTTATTTCCTTTTGGTTTCCAATTTAAAACTTTTAATTAATAATGAAACTATTAGGATTTATTAACAACAAATTGATTTAAGTTTGATGAAAATCTTCTGATATTAGCGATTATGTTCTTCAAAATTTTTTTTAATGTGGTATTTAATATAAAAACCCATACATTCATGTCCTGACAAATGAGACTTACCTTTATCTGGTGAACTGCGAATGTCCTCACACTAAACCCGTTTCCTGCTACCCTTGGTTGCGATGAAAAACTCGTCCTGGCCTCCAGTAATGTTCTCCTTTGAAAACTACTTCGTACAGCTCTCGTTCCTGCTTTTCTCGTGATGCCGTGTTCTACCTTTTTCGAACCACTTCAATCAGCTACCGGGATACTCTTTGCTCAAGGAGATTCTTTTCTCTCGACTCGGCCTACTTCTCGTTCCCCTTGGTTACTCAACACTCACGGAACTACACCGGCTTTTTCACTCTTCGTACACTACCGTCTCCCACTGGACTTCACTTCTCGACCGCTCAAAACATTCTGCTCTCTCATCCTCATCAAATCCCCTACTTTCTCAATATCCCTTCCAGATTCAAAAATCAACATTCCACCACAAATTTTAATTCGCCGTATTCCTCAATACCAACTTTTAATCTTTCTAAATATGTTTAATGGATTTCAAGAAAAAATAATCATTTCCCAATTTAAACTTACTTTCTACTTTTTACAAAACTTAATGACCTATTATCTATTTCACTGAGTCTTATTTAGCGTAGGCTAATGATCGAATCTTCCGCGAAACACTATAATGGTCCGCGTCACTCAACTTGTTTATCTTAGGCGCATTGTTACCGAGTTTCGTACACTTCTTCGAATCACTTTCTTAAAAACTAAATATAATAATTTGTTGTATACAGGTTGTTCTAAATTTACATGCCCGTGGCTGAGAAAATTGAAGATCTTTTATATTAATTTGAATTTTGCTTATAATTATAAATTTTAATTCTCCTGTCAAATAGGAATATAACAATATATATATATATATATATATATATATATATATATATATATATTGATGTGATCTTGATTATTGATATGAGATAATATTCTTATATGTCATTTAATTTAATCAATGCATTTATAATAATCTAATTAATTTACCAGATCACATATGTCGTCGTCAAAACTTGACCGAGAACGGATGTATATAAAGCATTTACCTGTGCTAAAAATAATAATTACTGTTATCAGTTTCCCATTAATACCTAATTATACTTTAATGTAATTGAAGTGTTAAAATAAATCTGTTGTGATATGAAACAGTTATTTAGACTTTAAATTAAAGTTATTAATTATAATAAAACAAACTAAATAATAGTGTTTTTAAGAAGAAATCTGCGCCTTTTGTCGAAGTGGGCAAAATTTCTTCATACGCGAAATTTACAAACTATTGTAGTTTAAGTGCGGTAAATTAAAAACTCATTAAGTGCTTAACTACTACTTGGACAGAAACTTCTTTTTGTGGACCACTCGATTCAGGTCGGTAAGTGGTTATTTTAAATAATATAATTTAAGAATTACATTTATCGAAAATGTTGATTAAAGTTAAATTCAAAACAAATACAGGTTAACCGTGTTTGGATAAAGAATAAAATATAAATATGGCTGCAGGAGGAATGCAACCGACTACAATAAACGAAGCGTTTTTAATGCAACAAAATAATAATTTATTTCAAGAAAATTGTCAACGTTCCCAAAACGAACAATTATTATATACAGAATGGGTAAAAGTCAGCAATGAAAAAGATCAACTACATAGTATGATCACGCAAATGCAAACACATATAAGTATGCTAGAAAATCAAATCAAACAGATTTGCAATCAATCAAATAATAACGCTAAAAATACTGAGGCAACGCCTCCTCCCAGGCAAGAATACGAGACTGATGAGGAGGAACTGGCTAAAGAAACAGAATGGGTAAGGGTAAGAAACAGGCAAAAAAAAGGAAAATAATGAATACCTCATTTTCTCCACCTACTCCTACAAAAAATGAAGAAATAACCAATAGGCTTGAACCAAAACAAAAAAAAGTCCAACCTCCACCACCAATAATAGTGGAAGGAATTAAAGAATATAATAAATTTATCGAACTGCTCACAAAGGAAATAGGTATAAATAAATTTATAATCCAAATGGTAAATAAAGAGAACTTCAAAATTAAAGCCAACGATGAGGATACGTATCGTGGCGTGACAAAAATACTACGAGAGCAAACACCACACAGTTGGTTCACATACGAAGATAAAAGAACCCGACCAATTAAGGTAATAGTCAAATATCTCCCGCATTCGTGCAAACCAGACAGCATAATTGAAGAATTGGTAAGGAGAGGTTTTAAAGCAGTGAATGCTATAAATAAAATTAAGTGGCGTACCAAGGAACCACTTGACATGTTCATAGTGACTTTTGACAATAGCGAAGATATAAATAAAATACATAGTATACAGCATATACTACAATGTAAAGTCGAAATCCAACCATTTAAATCCTCCAAATTAATATCTCAATGCAAAAATTGCCAGGCATATGGGCATACCCAAAAATTTTGCGCCAGACAAGCGAGATGTGTCAAATCCACAGGGAAGCATCATACTAAGGAGTGTACCAAATCAAAAGATGTCAAACCTAAATGCGTACACTGTGGACAAGAGCATCCAGCTAACTATCGTGGCTGTAAAGTGGCTATTGAATTACAAAACATGAGGAATAGAGCAATAGATAAAAAAGGGGGGTTAATAAACATCCTTCAGTAAGCAGGCAAGTTAACGAAAATCTAACATTTGCCAATGCAGTAAACAACGAAAAGGAAAGTGGCAAAAAGGAGGAACGAACTAATAATATCGAACAAAGTCTGCAACTCATATTAGCGAAGCTAGAAAATCAAGAACAAATCATAACAACACTGGATGAGAGGCTAAAAAGATTAGAATATAGTGCCAAAGGAGCTATACCTAAATCGAAACAATATTAATTCAATTAAGGTACTAGTGTGGAACGCAAACGGACTCCTGAACCACCAGCAGGAGCTTCAATTAGTTCTACAGACAGAAAATATAGATGTATGCCTCATCTCAGAGACACATTTTACTAAACACTCATTTATCAAATTTCACGGTTATAGAGTCTATCATGCGATTCATCCTGATAATAATGCAAAAGGAGGAAGTGCAGTGATAATTAAAGAAAATTTACAACATTACGAAGAAGCCAACTACGTAACAGAAAAAGTGCAGTTAACTGCAGTAACACTTAGAACTCTTAGATACCCACTGATAGTGGCAGCAATCTATAATGCAAAAGGAGGAAGTGCAGTGATAATTAAAGAAAATTTACAACATTACGAAGAAGCCAACTACGTAACAGAAAAAGTGCAGTTAACTGCAGTAACACTTAGAACTCTTAGATACCCACTGATAGTGGCAGCAATCTATAGTCCTCCGAAACATGCAATAAGTAAGGAGGAATATATTGATCTCTTTACCGAGCTGGGAAATAGATTTATAGTAGGAGGCGATTATAATGCTAAAAATACCCACTGGGGCTCAAGGTTAACCACAACAAAAGGCAGAGAACTTTTAAAAGCTGTGAATGAATACGGAGCCATAACCTTGTCAACAGGGAAGCCAACTTATTGGCCTACTGACCCCAACAAGGTACCTGACCTAATTGATTTTTTCATAACCAAAAATATATCGCAAAACTACCTGAAAATAGATGAATGTCATAAGTTATGTTCTGACCATACAGCAATAACACTAACACTAAGCGAAAACATAATATATAAAGAAAATAACCCTTCGCTAACTAATAAGTACACCGACTGGATAAGCTTCAGACAAATGCTAGAAGAAACAATTAATTTAAACGTTTCTCTTAGAACCGTAAAAGACATTGAAAAAGAAGTTGACCAATTCAATAAAGACATCCAAAGAATATCTTGGGAATGTACTCCATACATCAAAAGACGCCTAAAAGGATGCAACTACCCGGCAGAAATTAGAACGCTGGTATACGAAAAACGGAAAGTAAGACGAAAATGGTTCCAAAGTAGAGCTCCTCAAGATAAAACAATTGTAAATAATCTCACCCAACAACTAAAAAGAGAGATAAAAGAATTTAAAGAAGAATCCATTAGGACATACTTAAACAACCTAACGAATGAAAGATCCACAGAATACTCACTATGGAAGGCAACCAATGGATTAAAAAGACCAATGATGCAAATACCACCCATAAAAAAAGAAGACGGCACTTGGGCTAGAAGCAGCGAACAAAAAGCAGAATGCTTTGCTACACATCTAGAAAAAATATTTCAACCGCATCAACAACAACAAGAAGAAGAAGCATTACAGAGCAACCATTTGCAAGAAGAAGAGAACATAATGCCAGTAACTATAGAAGAAGTAATAAAAGAAATCAAGTATAATTTAAACCCGAGAAAAGCTCCTGGCTTTGATTTAATAACAGGACAAATATTAAAACAGCTCCCAAGAAAAGCAATTGTCAAGTTGACCTATTTAATTAATGCTGCGATCAGATTAAAATATATTCCTTCATTGTGGAAAGTGGCGGAAATAGTAATGATACCAAAACCAGGCAAACCACCACATATAACCTCTTCCTATAGACCAATATCACTGCTACCCACAATGTCTAAATTATTTGAAAAACTTCTCCTCAGAAGATTGCAACCAATTATAGTAAACAAAAAATTAATTCCAAATCACCAGTTTGGTTTTAGGCAAAAACACTCAACTATAGACCAACTCCACAGAGTCACCGATATTATAGAAAATGCACTAGAGGAAAGAAAAGTTTGTTCAGCTTTATTCTTAGATGTTGCCCAGGCATTTGACAGAGTTTGGCATGAAGGACTATTTCATAAATTAGAGACTATTCTTCCAAAATCATACACAGACATAATTAAATCGTACTTAACTGATAGATATTTCAGAATCAAGCAAGATGATGCTTATTCTGAACTTAAAGAAATAAAAGCCGGAGTCCCCCAGGGTAGCGTATTGGGCCCGGTCCTATATCTCCTTTATACATGTGATCTACCAGAATTCGATAACTACTGTTTAGCTACCTTTGCCGACGACACCGCCATATTAGCAGTAGGTAAAGATAACGTAGAAACAGCCAATAAACTACAAAATGCGATAAGCAAATTCCAAAAATGGACTAAGACGTGGAAGATTACATTAAATGAAAGCAAATCAGTACATGTTGATTTCACTAATAAAAAAATTCTGTACGCACCAATAAAAATTAATGGACAAGACATTCCGTATGCCAACACAGCCAAATACCTGGGCTTAACCCTAGACACGAAGCTTCGCTGGAAATCCCATGTAAAGAAAAAGAAGGAAGAATTAAATATTAAATATAAAAAATTGTACTGGCTACTGGGAAGATACTCAGGGTTGTCAACGTATAACAAGATGCTAATCTACAAACAAGTTATAAAACCAGTATGGACGTATGGTATCCAACTGTGGGGATGTACAAAAAAGACAAACTTGAAAATAATACAAACTTTTCAAAACAAAGTATTAAGGGGCATAGTTAACGCACCCTGGTACATCCGTAATGACGATATCCACAAGGATCTACGAATGGAGCCCGTCGACAAAGAAATCCGAAAACACGCAGAAAGTCATGAAAAAAGACTTCTTCTCCACGAAAATATTGAGGCCATCCAGCTCCTGGACAACTCAAACCAGAAAAGAAGACTGAAGAGGACCAAACCTCACGAGTTGGTGTAGTGTGCGACAAAGCTAATAGCGGAGCATTGCGCGACTAGTGTGCAAGCAACGTGTTGGTGTAGTGCGTGATAAAGTGAAAAGCAGAGCTTTGTGTGATAGTGCGCAATCAAAAAGTGCGCCAGTAATAATAAAGACAACTAAGAAGACACCAAAGGGTGACTCTTAGATATTAAGTAGTTAGTAAGATAGGATAGATAAAAAGTTACTCATTGGTCAAAGACCAGATTGTAGCACTTAGCAAATAAAAAAAAAAAAAAAAAGATCACATATCAATATGTTTTCAATCTCAGGGCTTTTTATAAATTAATTACTTACTTACGTGGCTTCTAAGTATTTCTCAATGGTTCCTAATCGGGATAGGAAAGAAAAGAGTAAAATAATACACACATATGGGTTACAATTATAATCAAAATATGGTTTATTTTATTTAAATGGCAATCACTGCTTAATATTTGCTATATCTTATTATTCTTAAACATAACATTTACACATGGGAATCTTATTTCCTTTTGGTTTCCAATTGAAAGTTTTTATTAACATTTAACTATTAGGATTTATTAGCAACAATTCTATTTAAGTTTGATGAAGCTTTTCTGATATTATTGATTATGTTCTTCAATTTTAAATGTGGTATTTAATACGAAAAACCCATACATTCATGTCCAAACAAATGAGACTGACCTTTTTCTGGTGAACTGAGAATGTCTTCACACAAGACCCGTTTCCTGCTATCCTTGGCTGCGATCAAAACCTCGTCCTGGCTTCCAGTAATGTTCTCCTTTGAAAACTAGCTCGTATAGCTCCCGTTCCTGCTTCTGTCGTGATGCAGTGTTTCTACCTTTTTCGAAACTTCAATCAGCTACCGGGACACTCTTGGCTCAAGGAGGTTCTTTACTCTCGACCTGGCCTACCTCTCGTTCCACGATAGATACTCCACACTCACGGAATTATACCGGCTTTCTCACTCTCCGTACACTACCGTCTACTACTGGACTTCACTTCTCGACAGCTCAAAACATTCTGATCTCCCTTTTCAGTCATTCACCTACTTTCTAAATATCCCTTCCAGATTCACAAATCAACCTTCCACCACCAACTCTCATTCGCAGTATTCCTCAAAACCAATTTTTAATCTTTCTAAATATGCTTAATGGATTTCAAAAAAGAAATAGTTAATTCCCATTCTAAAATTACTTTCTACTATTTACAAAATTTAATGACCTATTCTCTATTTCAACTGAGTCTTATTTAGCATCGGCTAATGATCGAACCTTCCGCGAACAACGATAATGACCTATTATCGATTCCAACTAAGTCTTATTTAGCATAGGCTAATGATCGAACCTTCCGCGAACAACGATAATGGTACGCGCCATTCACTTTGTTTATTCTAAGCGCATTTTCCCGAGTTTCGTTTAATCACTTCTTAAAATTAAATATAACAATTTGTTGTATACAGGTTGTTCTAAATTTATATGCCCATGGTTGAGAAAATTGAAAATATTTTATATTAAATTGAATTTTGTCTATAATTATCAAAATTTAATTTTCATATCAAATAGAAATATAACAATATATATATATATATATATATATATATATATATATATATATATATATATATATATATATATATATATATATATATATATATGTATATCTAGTTTTTGAATTAAACCCGAAAATATTGTAGGACAAACATTAAGTGTCGTTTTCTCGAAACTTTGCTTTTTTGACTTATGCCACTTTTTGAGCGGAGGTGGTAGTTGTCTGAATAGTCGCTCTGCGGGATAAACAAATTGAACAGCTTATAAACTTTTTGATCGATCTGTTTGAAATTTAGCACACTTTAGTAACTCAAGTAAGTGCCACAATTTTGAGTACCTCGTTATATTACATGCCATTATACAAAAAAAAGTTATTAACAAATAAATATTATGGGAGAAATAAGATTTTTTGCAATAATTATCTCTGTCAATTGTTTATGTATTTTAATTTGGAAACTCTCTTATGAAAAAGTGGTCCCGGTCAAATTTGAAAGTTTGGTCAATGATACTTCTTGATGTGTAGATTAAAAAAGTCCATGGCACCTGGGTCTGAATAACTACTATTCTCGAGTTACAGCCTTCTGAAGTTATTGGATTCGAGTGCTCGGTTTACGTTAAGTGCACTAATTTACGGTCAAGTGAACGAAAATATTTATTATTAGAAGAAGAGAAACTCATGTTCTTCATACATACTTGCGTGTTGTATATGAATTCGTGGTCAAAAATACTTGGATCGTATTTTAGTCTTCAGAAAACCTCCGAAAAGTCTTCAGAAAACTAAAGAAGTGCGGTATAAAACGTGGTGCTAGATCGATATAAGCATTATCATGTTTACATGAATGCTTCTCAGTTATGCAATACCAGCAAAACTGCAGTTCCGCCGTATCTTTAGAAAACTACTGAACAGTGGCGGATCTAAGGGGGATGGGGTAATTCCATTCGTAACATGTTCCAGAATAATTAAAGAAAAAATTGTTGAAACAAAAAAAAATACATTAGCTGACATGAAACTTGTCCCGCATATCAGATATAAGACAGGTAGAGAACATGGACTTGATTTCAATACAAAAAAAACAAAGTACCTGGTAGTCTGTAAATGCTAAATATTAATTACAATTCTCTATGGAAAAATCGGGTTTAAATCATCTTCGACTATTTGTACGTTAACATTTTGCTGATTTCGGTTAGACGCATAATACGTCGTGTTAACTAACGACCTATCAGGATACTTAACATTGGGTTGATGTCTTGCAAAGCCTAAAAACCACAACACACTGGTGATATGAGCATAAGTACCTACAGTCCTCGCACCAGATTGACAGGTACAGTAGTACCCGTTAATCGGTTCTTCTGCAGGCTCATCTTCATCATTATCTTCATCAACCGTATAGGAAATTAATGCTTGGTGTTTTGTAGCTTGCCGAAACCTAGAAAATATTCGAACTCTTATGAATCCCGGTTCTTATCAATTTGAAACTCTTCGTCATTTTCTCTTATTATTTTATCTTGTATGTAAGATGGTGCCAGTTTAATTTGATATATCCCAATCGTAAGGTCTTTTAGGTAGTCTAAGTCGAAAACAGGAAAGAAAGCAAAATCATCATTATGAAGCCTTCTCCATTGACCATTTCTTCTAATCAGATTATCAGTCTCAACTCTAGCTTGTACAACATTGGGAATTAGTAACCTCTGTAATAACTGTTCAGCTGCTTCAGCTGTAGCACCTTGCATGTGGATCGGTGGGTGATACTTATTTAATAGTGCACCAGCAATACGGTGAAAATCATTTAGTTTTTTTGCACGGTGCATGTTTATAGGATTGGTAAAGAATTTAAAGATAGAGCGTAAATGACCATTTCTTCCTTCTACAATCCATCGATTTTTCATAATAGAGCGTGAGTTATTAGCATCTTCAGTTGAAAGTTGCCTTTGTCCACGTGGTAAAAGGGATGGCATCTTATGTTCGATACCTAGTAATTGTAAAAATGGTATACAATCTCGATATGCTCTGTCTACCAGGAGTATTTTTCCATTTTGGAACCAATCTCTTAAATAATTTCCATCTCTGTTAAATTCATGTTGAAGAATGTTTGCATCATTATTGTACGAATCAGAAAAGTATGGTCCAAAAATCGATAAAATATAGCCATCAGGTGCTACAACTAATGTTGGTTTTAAAACATGTCTACTTTTGTGCATTGAATAAGATTATCGAAGTACTTGAAAACAGCTGCTTTTATGTAAGTAGGCATATGTTGTGTCTAATAATGCAATCACCTTTGGTTCATTCGGATCCGGATTGTACAAAATATTAGAGTAAGCCGTTACATGTTGCTGAATGAATTGATTCCTTGGTATTGCTTGGGGCCCAATATTTTGCACAACAAACCTTTGAATTAGTGATCTTTTAACACGTTCTATTGTTATACTAACATATTGTCCAGTATTAAAACCAAACAAAACCCTGAGAAAACTGTCACTCAAACCTTGTCTCAACTTACACAGAAACATCAGTAAATATCTTTTATTAATATATATGTCTTTACCGTTTTCGAAAACAGGATCACAATAAGTAAATAGTTCCTCGAATTGTTCTTTAGTTACTGGAGCCAAACATTGAAAATCTTCATTATCTAAATTATGAATATTTAAACCTTTTATTTCTTTAGCAGCGCAGATTCTAAATTCGCCTAAAAACAGTGCTAATTCTGGATCTTTGATTTTATATGGTCGTTTAGTGAAACCTAGACCAGGTAACAAAATATCAGGAACTAGGCCCTTTTCATTTAAATGTCCCACACAGACTCTGACGTCGTAAGATACGAAAATATTTCTTTTTATAAAAATGTTCACACTACAACTACAAGACATTGACTGCGTTCACCAGATGCAAACACATTCACAAATGTTTGCGCTTTGATTCTAAACTTGTTGACAGCGAACTTAACGGTTGGTTGTTTAGGTTAAAATTTGACATTTTGCTTGCTTGGTTTGAACGTAACCTAAAATAAATTTTCTCAATAAATACGTTTTTGAATTTATTTTTTTTATTAAAGGAAAAAAGAAAATTTATTAAATAGATAATAACGTAGCAGAATGTCTTCAGTAGCCTTTATTTTATATATAAAACCCTTATCAGTATATTTTACAATATATACAATTTAAATTCCCGCCATATTTCAACACGTTTGCAAAGTTCAACTTAAATATCTTATGTTTGCAAAAATGGCGACCGCTTTCCAAACATGTTTGACGTTAGCAAGTCGTTCAGAACCATAAACCGCAAACTGATTGCCAACGTTTGCATCTGGTGAACGCGCCCATTGACATTCGCTGACTATCATTAGCAGCATTACAGAATAAACATATAGCATTAGCTGTTTGTGTTAACACATTCAGTTTGAGGCAAGTTGGATCCTCTTCCAGTAACAATATTTCATTTCTAATGGAATTATTACAGTTAATGCACAATTTTGAAGCTTCATTCAATTCCAAGGGTGGAAGATTCAGTGATTCAGGTCTTGCGACGGCTATTTCACGTTTAATATTATTTTCATCTCCGTTTATGTGAGCTAATTGTCGGGGATTAAATTGTCTATCGCATGCAAAACATCGCAACCTAGGCTGTCTGTGAGCCATAGGATTGTTTGTATTTCCAGTCAAATATGATCTATAAATATTTATTAAAGTTTATACTAACAACTAATGAATACTAAACTGAACTAACTGAACTGAACTAACACTATGAACTTTATATAGATACTAATAAATACTAATAACTGAAAAAATAGCTAACAAATGGTATAGTTTCGAAATATTTTGAAATAAGCTTGTGTAATATGTGTTTGATACTTGATAACTCATAGTATCAACAAACCTTTAAACTGTCATTGAGACAACTCAAGTGCTGAAAGTTATGTGCCAGCTAGTGACAAATCTGCGCATGCACTAGTAGCTTTTGAAGATGTAACTCAGTCTTAGCCGTGTTCGCGCTGCATGCCCTGAGTATGCCCAGAGGGAGAACGCCTGCGCATTACAAAATTGGACGTTCAATAAGGTCGAATATTGCCCTCCGAAAACGTAATGCGCAGGCGTTCTCCCTCTGGGCATACTCGGGGCATGCAGCACGAACACGGCTTTTTGCCTATTGCAAATGCGTATAATATAAGTATCAGGATTATATCTAACCATTTACATTTAAGTAAAGAGACGAAATGACAAATCATATTTCATTTTTGTTTCCATAAAAAAATACAGAGAGAAAAGTTTATTATGATTATACCTAAGTATGAATATTATGGTTATAAAAGTAACCCTACAACATTATTCTCCATAATATTTTGTATTAAAAAGCTCATCATCATTGGCTATAGAACCCCTGGTGGACCTCGGCCTGTTCGAGAATCAGCTTCCATTCCTTTCTATCCTCCGCCTTGGTTTTCCAATTTCGTACTCTTAACACCCGTAACTCATCTTCTCTGGTCCTTAAATCGTACTCTGGGCCATGGCCGCCCGTACCCATGGGCAGGGGGGGCGTCGCCCCTTCTGGCTTTTCGGGTGCTTTGAATTATATATGGTAATTCAAAGTATACAAAATACCTATAATGTGCAACATCTTCACGTTTGCCCCCCCCCCTAAAATTTTTTATATGGGCGCCCGTGCTCTGGGCGTACGTCTTTTCGTCACACTATCCGCTTTTGGTTATAAATGTGTTTTGATGGCTCCATCTCGTTCATTTTCGTTAAATAAAGTTTTTTCATTATTTCTGGGACATATGTTACCGGTGGAATTACTCCTATCCCCCTAGATCCGCCACTGTTCAGTAGTTTTCTAAAGATAAGGCGGAACTGCAGTTTTGCTGGTATTGCATAACTGAGAAGCATTCATGAAAACATGATAATGCTTATATCGATCTACCAGCACGTTTTTCACCGCACTTCTTTAGTTTTCTTAAGACTTTTCGGAGGTTTTCTGAAGACTAAAATACGATCCAACCGTACGATCCAACTATTTTTGACCACGAATTCATATACAACACGTAAGTATGTATGAAAAACATGAGCTTCTCTTCTTCTAATAATAAATATTTTTGTTCACTTGACCGTAAATTAGTGCACTTAACGTAAACCGAGCACTCGAATCCAATAACTTCAGAAGGCTGTAACTCGAGAATAGTAGTTATTCAGACCCAGGTGCCATGGACTTTTTTAATCTACACATCAAGAAGTATCATTGACCAAACTTTCATCAAATTTGACCGGGACCACTTTTCCACAAGGAGTGTTGCGTGGTCCTTAAAGAACTTTTTATGATCAACAACTTGTATAATTTGAACTACTGTTCCCCAAAATCAGTTTCTCCGTCCAAGAAACGTTTTATAGGCAAAACATATTTTTTTCACATTTTTAGATTGTTAAAAAAAGCAAAGCAAAAGCAGTTGTACGTCTTCACGGATTTTTCATCAGCTACCCCTTATATATGTTTTAGAAGCTTCAAATATATTTATAAGAGTTTTTCAGCTTTTTTCTTCTTTGACTCTGGTATTGTATTTATATGGGATTAAGCCACAATTGACTGTAATGAAAATGACATAATTACAATTTGATGTTTCAATCTCCACTCCGGAAAATGTTTTCAAAAAAAATGTAAGAATTGTATGAAGAGTATATATATTATATCCTCTAAAATTGGACTAAGACAACAGACCCGGCAATAGAAAAGACTAGAAAAACAAGAGACATAGAAGAAAAAAAGAAACGTAACAGGAAGAAAAGCCTAAAGATGCAAGAAATAGCCCTAGAAATGAAAAAAAATTAACTAGAAATTTTAGCTCTGCAGGAAATACGAAGGAAAAATCAAGAAAAAATTAAGAAAACATTTTTTACCACGTAATATTCGGGAGAAAACACACAGTGGAAAAGTGGAACAGCCTTTATAGTGAAGAGAAGAATGAGAGGAAAAGATATACAATTCAAAGCAATTAATGGAAGGACACTCTATCTCAGAATAGAGAACAAACAAGCAAACATATCGATACTCAACTGCTACGCCCCTACAGAAGTAGCAACAGAAGAAGATAACGTAGCATTTTCTTGATGTCCTAGTAGTCCAGAGAAATAAGGTTTTTGTCGGGACACTTGAGCAAATGGGTTTTTTGGGTACTATATACCTAATAAATTATAAATACAAAAATTCACGTCACAATTCGGACGAGAATTTTAGTTATTAACAAATAAGTGTCAAAAATGACAGTTTTTTCATTTAAATCGCTACAGGTAAAAATATTGTAATTAAATATCTTATTTAGAGCATTCATCTTTTAGTAGATGAGCAAAGGTTCAAAATGGCAGTTTTTGAATTTTGGTCCGATCATTTGTTGCTTCGCTAATTGCAAAATAAGACTAAAATTTCGAAAATAAAAAATTTGCTAGAACTTTTGCGAAAATAAACTTAAGAGTTTGATATTGCATGAAAAGTTGACACAACCAGTAAATATCATGCACAAAAAATTTCAAGACGATTCGTCAATTAGTTTAAATTTTATTCAATTTGTTTATCCCAAAGAGCTTTTTTTGCAATGTTATGGTTCAGAAAATAATAATGATACAGCAATGATGTGGAGACTACATGAAAGAAGAACACTTATATTTTCAAATAATTTAAAAAAATCAATCAAGTCATTTTTGTGATTCCGAAAACATTTTACTAAAGTAGAGTCATTTTTGGCTTAAAAACAATTTGAATAAATTTGCTAATATTGACTGTAGAGTAAATCTACTTTGGGATTTCAAAAGCTGGAATTTTTACACGAATTTTCAAAAAACAATTTTCACCTAGCTTAAATGCGGTCAAAGTTAGCCACTTTTATTATTTAATTCATAGTTACTTCTATATACATAAAATTCTCCTGTAACAGTATTAGTTACCATACTCCTCCGAAACGGCTAGACCGATTTTTATGAAATTTTAAACGTATATCCTGTAGGACTGAGAATAGGTTTTCATCTATTTTCATACCCACAAATTATAAGGGGGGTTGCCCCCTGACATTTTTTTAAAATTTTTTAAAAATTTTTTTGGACAAAATTGTCTACCTTAATTTTATATGGTGTAGAATTAAAAAATACATATAACCCTTAATTTTCCCTCTTCTATCACCAACCCCCATTTTTTAATAGCCGTCTATACAGGGTGAGGCAAATAAAGGCCCTATTAGAAATATCTCGAGAACTAAAGGCAACAGAATCATGAAAATTGGAATAAAGGGGTTCTGAAGGATGATCTATTAAATGAAAATATTTTCATCTCTTTGCAACTTCCGGTTATACCGGAAGTTGCTTATAACTTCGTTTTTTTAAATGGGACACCCTGTATATTTTTACATTTTTGGATTCTCTTCGATGTCTTCTTTCTTAAAATATGAGGTTTTCTAATATTATACAGGGTATTTTAAAAGATAATTACGTTTTTTTATTAATTTCGTAGCAAAATTAACACCCTGTATAATTGTAGTAGTTTTACAACTAAAACTCTACTTACGTTCAAATGATTTTTAATATACTCTACTATTGTTAAGAATCATTAGTATAGCTAAATTTTTAATTTTTATATACAGGGTTGGTCGAAACTCGGAATGAGTATTTTCTGAGTTTTCTTAAAAAGAACATTTAGTATTGTAATGAAATGATATTTTATGGTACTTTTTTATTTCTTAAGCATGCCCTATGCCTAACTGCTTTAATTTGTGCTTAATTGTTAATCGCACCAACAATCTTAACTACGTTGGTATTTTGATAGCTAAACCATTATTATTTTAATTTTAAGGATCAGTCTGGATTAATATGTATTTATTTCTAAAAAATTATTTGAGATTCAGTATTTTCACGGCCAACCTAATAAAATTTTACGTATTTTTTGTTGCAATTAATGTTTAGCTTGAATCACCAATAACTCACAAATTAAAGCAGTTAGGTATAGGGAATGCTTAAGAAATAAAAAAGTACTATAAAATATCATTTCGCTACAATACAAAAATACAGGGTGTTCTATTTAAGAAAACTCAGAAAATACTCATTCCGAGTTTCGACCAACCCTGTATACTAAAATTAAAAATATAGCTATACTAATGATTCTTAACAATAGTAGAGTATATTAAAAATCATTTGAACGTAAGTAGAATTTTAGATGTCAAACTACTACAATTCTACGAGTGTGAATGTTGCTACGAAATTAATAAAAAAACGTAATTATCTCTTAAAATACCCTGTATAATATTACAAAACTTCATATTTTAAGAAAGAAGACGTCGAAGAGAATCCAAAAATGTAAAAATATACAGGGTGTCCCATTTAAAAAACGAAGTTATAAGCAAATTCCGGTATAACCGGAAGTTGCAAAGAGATGAAAATATTTTCAATTAATAGATCATCCTTCAAAACTCCTTTATTCCAATTTTCATGATTATGTTGCTTTTAGTTCTCGAGATATTTTTAATAGGCCAGTTATCTGCCTCACCTCATATATTTACATCTATAAAATTCTCCTGTCACAGTGTTAGTATACTCCTCTGAGACCGTTTGACCGATTTTTATGAAATTATATATGAATATTCGGTAAATCTTAGAATCGGTCGTAATCTATTTTTCATATCCCTGAGTGATAAGGGGGGTTCTCCCTAACATTTTTTAATGTTAGGTGGGGATATGTGTACATAACATACTCTACAAGACTACGAGTATTACATACAAATTGAAAAAATTATGATCAAAATCCATCAACAAGCTCCGGAGATATTAATCGCAGCATATGTTTGAAGAATCACTTTTTGAGTGCACGGATTTTAATAATTCCCCTCCACCGACCACGAATCGACTTCGTTAGGACGTAATTTTTAAAGCTTTGTTAACCACTTTGTTGAAGTTCAAAGTTTACTCAGACTTTTACACATAAACTATATACCTTGAGCTTTAAAATGGCGCTAGTTAGGTTGCTTAATTGTTATAAACAAAGTATCTGTGAATTAAATAAAAGAAAGTGGCTAACTTTGACGGTAACTAACCTAAGCGAAAAGTTTTTTTTTGAAAATTCGTGTAAAAATATCAGTTTTTAAAATCCCAAAATAGTTTTAATCTGGAGTCAATATTAACAAAGTTATTCAAATTGTTTTAAAGACAAAAATTACTCTACTTTAGGAAAATGTTTTCGGAATGATAAAAATGACTTTTTATTAATTTTTTTAAATCCGTTGAAAATATTACTTATTCTTCTTTCACGTGCTTTCTACAGAACTGCTATATCATTCTTATTTTCTGAACAATAACATTGCAAAAAAAGCTCTTTGGGATAAACAAATTGAATAAAATTTAAACTAATTGACGAATCGTCTTAAACTTTTTTGTGCATTATAGGGACTGTTTGACTCAACTTTTTATGCAATATGAAAGTCTAAAGGCCATTTTCGCAAAAGTTATAGCAAATTTTTTATTTTCAAAATTTTAGTTTTATTTTGAAATTTCCGAAGCAGCAAATGATCGGACCAAAATTCAAAAACTGCCATTTTTAACCTTTGTTCATCTACTAAAAGCAGCATACTATAAATAAGATATTTAAGTACCGTATTTTTAAATGTGGCGATTTAAACGAAAAAACTGACATTTTGGACACTTATTTGTTAGTAACTAAAATTCTCGTCCGAACTGTGACGGGCATTTTTGTATTTATAATGTATTAGGTATATAGTACCCAAAAAACCCATTTGCAACCTGGCTGCCAAAGTGTCCCGAACATGGTATATTTTTGCCTTATTTCCCTGGCGTATAGAATAAACCCGTGAAAATATCCCCAGAAATGACATCCTAATAATAATGGGTGACTTTCATCTTGTGTAGCCTGGCGTATCTACCAACACTGTGTTTTAAACAATATCATAGAGCCTTAACAGAAAGGATGCGCTAGAGTTCGATGGGCTGTAAAGAACAAGTTATTATCGACTCAGTCATATCTAACCAGGTATATATCAAAAAACGAAATCTCTTTACTGCTTTTATTGACTACAAGAAAGCATTTGATTCAGTGCCGCATGAATGGATTATATGTATATTGAAAATATATAAAGTCGATGATAAAATAGTGACCTTTTTACTGCATATAATGACAGAGTGGAAGACAAAAATTCACCTTCAAATACCTGGTGAAAACAATATCGAAATAAAAGATATCCCAAATAACCGGGGGTTTTTCCAGGTGGACTCCTTACTCCTTGAGTCCACTTTGGTTCTGCCTAGCAATGAATTTATATTTTATATCATTTATAAATTTATATTTATGTCACTATCTCATCTAATGAATTCCACTGACTCAGGTTTTAGCATCAAAAATAACAATACGTACTGTTGTGGCGAAGCTTAATCATTTGTTGTATATGGATAATTTAAAATTAATGGCTTCCACTCGAAAACCCCTAGATCAGATGCTAAACATTGTAGAAACCTTCTCTAATGATATTAGTAAGCACTTTGGTCTAGAAAAGTGCCGTATATAGGCAGAGGACAGGTTCAGCCCGGTGGTTTCGGTATGCAAAATGGCCAGAACATCGAGACCATGGGTGAAAATGACATTTATAAATATCTCGGAGTAAAACAGGCGCGGAAAATTGACCATAAACAAGTGAAAACTGAATTACGAAGGGTAAGACAGCTTAATCGGTCATATCTCAATAGTAAAAATTTTGTTTAAGGCATTAAATACGTACGCCGTTTCCGCGCTTAGCTACTCATTTGGTATTACAAAGTGGTCAAAAACGGATATAGAAAGTCTTCAGCGGAAAGCAATAACACTTCTCACAAAGGCACAAAAGCATCATCCACGCAGTGCAGTAAAGAGAACAACATTACCGCGGTACCTCGGTACCGCGGAAGAGGACTCATGGACATAGGTGAGCAATTGGATAAACAGGTTGCTAACTTAAGAACTTATTTTCAGGCACAGGCTGAGACATCTATTTTACATCGTACAATCTGCGCAGTAGATGACTCAAAGCCGCTCAAACTGAGGGAACAAGAAATGCGCATAAACCACCTATCTAAGCAAGAAAAAATACGGCCCTGGATGTGTCAACCTCGGCATGGGTGGCACCTCAATGAGATCAACCAAGAATATGTTGACAATACATCGTCGAACTATTGGTTGACATCAGGAAAGATGTTTCCCGAGACAGAGGATTTGCTACTTGCCATCCAGGATCAGGTTATTCCAACTAGAAATTACCTGAAGTATATTGTCAACATTCCTTAGGTCCAAAACGACAAATGCCGATGTGGATGTCAAGCCCAAAAATCCATCCAACATCTTACCGGGGGCTGCCATACATTTGTCGGAACGGATTAAAAAGAACGCCATGACTTCGTAGGACAAATTCTTCACCAAGAACTAGCTAGCAAACTTGGACTTCTCTAGACAAACCATCTCCCTTAGTATCAATACGTCCCCAATATAATGCTTGAAAACGACAACTATAAACTATACTGGGATCGCAATGTGCTCAAAGACCAACGAGTGGTAGATAATAGACCGGATCTCATACTAGTTAATAAACTTACTAGGCAAACAACATTAATAGATGTGGCGATACCTAACAACAATAATCTGAGTGTTGAACACAACGAAAAGATCGCCAAATATAGAGATCTCTAAATACAAATAAGGAGACAATGGAGAATGGAAAGTATCCAGACAATACCTATTGTTCCTTCTACTACTGGAGTCATGCCGAAGAACTTCATAGAAAATATCAAAAAGCTGGGTCTAAATGAACACCTTTACAAGATTATGCAGAAAGCTGTGCTACTCTCGACGTCCAGATGCGTACGAAAATTTTTGAAAGATACTCCGACGTACCAAGTCATCTAGGGCTCGATAACACGGAAAGAGACCCACCAGAGCTCAATTCTCTTGATACCCTAGGCATCTGGGATGAGTGAATTTTCCCCTGAGAGGGAGTGTGGGCCGTATGGCTAAATCTGAAATGCCGCGGGCAAACAAACCATACCTGAAGTCACAGACGATAATGGGGGGAAAACCTGCAACCTAGCATCTGCAACTTGTATAGTCAGTACAAAAAATCTACATACAAGAGACCATAAGATAACGTGGATAATGCCGGTAAGACCAAATGGTAACCTAATAGAACATGTGTTAATTTCTAAAAAGTGGACCCAAATAGTACAAGATATGAGATTTTATAGAGGAGCAAATACGGACACTGATTCTAATCTAATTAGCCTTCTTCGGTCCATCTTTGGACATAGGCCTCCCCAATCCTTTTCCTTCTTCTCTGTCTGTCGCTACAGTTATCCACCTAGGACCTAGAGCCCACGTTCTTCTTGACATCATCTGCCCATCTCATTTGTGGCCTTCCTCTGCTTCGTTTATATTCCCACGGTCTCCAATTTATGAGAATTTTGTTCCATCGGTCTTCTTTTTGTCTTATAGTGTGTCCGGCAAATCTCCATTTCAACTTTGAAACTTCTTGTCTAACATCCCTAACTTTGGTTTTCTCCCTTATCCACTCGTTTCTCTTTTTATCCATTAGTCTTATGTGCAACATTTGCCTTTCCATTGCTCTTTGCGTTTTTATGATCTTGTCCATGTTTGCTTTCGTAAACGTCCACGTTTGGGAACCGTAAGTGAGAACAGGGAGTACGCATTGATTGTATACCTTGGTCTTAAGATGTTGTGGATATCTTTTGTTTTTAAGGATGTAGCTTAGTTTTCCAAATGCGGCCCATGTCAGTCTAACTCGTCTTTTGATCTCTGCTGTTTGGTTTTCCTTGTTAAGTTTTATAATTTGACCCAGATATATATAATCGTGAACTTGTTCTATTTCATCTTGTCCTATCCTCATTGTGATGTCCTCATCTGTATTTGTTATGATTTTGGTCTTGCTGTAATTCATATTAAGGCCTATCTTCCCGGCTTCTATGTCCAGTTCTTTCATCATTTCAAACAATGCTTCTTTTTTATCGGTTATTAATACGATGTCATCGGCGTACCTTAGGTGGTTCAAGCGTTGTCCACAAATTTTTATACCTTTTTCTTCCCATTCTAATCTTTTAAAGATATCTCCAGAGCCTGATTGAAAAGTTTCGGTGATATTGTGTCACCCTGTCTTACGCCTCTATTTATTTGAATTGATTGTGTTCCTTCGTATACTTAATTGTTGTTGTGGCTTCTTTGTATATATTGGCTATTAGGTCTGTAGGTATATCTGTGGTCAATTCTGCTGTTAATCAAAGGACTTTTCAGTGGCCAATGTTCGACACTGTCAAAAGCCTTTTCGAAATCTATGAACGCCATATATAGAGGGATGTGGTATTCATTTGCTCGTTCTATAAGGATTTTCATAATTAATAAATGGTCACTTGTGCTAAACTCCTTTCTAAAACCAGCTTGTTCTTTCGACTGGTAACCGTCGGATTTTGTCGTCAATCTATTGGTTAAAATTTTTGTTAGGAGTTTATACATTACATTGAGGAGTGTTATAGGACGGTAGTTTTTTATATCTGCTTTGTCCCCTTTCTTGTGTAGGATAATGGTTACGGATTCCTTCCAGTTGTTTGGGATTCTTTTTCCTTTTAATATTTTGTTAAAAAGGGAATGGAGAGTATTAATTACCACTTTTCCACGGACACTGATTACATACTACTAATAGCACAATTAAAGATGAAAATAATCAAAACAAGGAAAGAAAAAGAAAAAATCGCACATGGATAAATTTGAACATAAAACAACAGTATATTTGAACAATAACACAAGAAATAGAACAACAGTATATCTACAGAAGAATTGGGACAGAAACTAAGATATGTCTTAACAATAAGGATACAGAAAACGAATGGAAAAACATAAAAACAGCATAATAGTGTAGCGTGATTAGTGTAATTACTTCTAATTACAATAAAACTAGCGGTTCGTAATTTATATACGACTTTATTTATATAAGTTACAGACGAATTTATCTTATACACTAAAACTTATTCACAAAATATGCCCGTATTTATACCCAGTTGTTATTCTGGAACAATCGACTCCCATCTCGAGCTATCGGCTTGTTCCGCCTACGTGACGTACCTTCCAGAATTCTCCGGCGAGGCCTAGCACATCCGATTACGTCATTCTCGAGGTGTTTACTGTTATACGGGGATCGGCCAAGATTTCTCTTCCGCTACACTGCTCCCCTCTTAAGATCTGAGCGTCTCGATCAGCAACTCTAAATGAAGGCCCAGGATGGCGGAATCTACACGACTCTCCAGCTCTGCATACACCCTTCAAGAAGAAATAACAGTCTACTGTCTTTGAAGGGTACGACATCTTCGGGTTCATGCAGCACACAGTGATTTGTACACCAGTTCCTCTGAAGACCACTTCAAGCATGCTTCTCACAATCTTCCAATCCAGATTTTCTACTGCATGGCCTATTTTTGGTAAAGCCAAATTTTTGATGTCATAATTACACACGATTTTCTTCAAATTAGTTAGAGCACGCCATATGTTCTCGTAGCTTGGCGTGTCCGTATAAGACTTTCTGGTCACCATATACAGCAAAGATCGAGGACCATCTTCCAATCGCAGTACTCTTCCAATTTTAGGCTGCTGATTTCTTAACTCGTCCAGGCGGCCGAACTTTCTATTGAATACGGACGATATTCCTTTAGTCATCTCGAGGTCTTGGGCAACACAGTGGGCCAGAGAGACGTTTTCTGGAACACCAAACAGATCTTGCTGAACTTCTGTGGTCACGCCGAATCTAGCACTCTTTCTCGCTGCGTAATTTGACATAAATTGATTAAAACTTGGCTGTGCGACATCTTTCATCTCCTGTTGGAGGACTCGTGCTTCTTCTGTTTCATTTGAGCCAGCATATGGTGCAAGACGATTTATGTGAATAACTTTTGGTTTACCGTTTGGCAACTTCTTAATTCTATATATTACGTCATTTATTTTCTTCTTAACTTCATACGGACCTTCCCATTGTCTTTGCAGTTTAGGACACAAGCCTCGACGACGTTGCGGATTATAAAGCCAGACAAGATCACCTACTTCGAAGCTTTCATTCTTGCATCGAGAATCATATTGATCTTTCATTCTGTCACTGGCTATCTGAATGTGTTGTCGGGCAAGTTCATGAATGTTGTTCATTCGTAATTTCAGGCGGTCAACGTAGTCTTCGCCTGCAACATGTTCCTCGGAAGGTCCGCAGCCAAACTCTAGGTCGCAGGGCAACCGAACTTCACGACCCAACATCAGGCAGGTTGGTGTTTGACCTGTAGTTTCATTTACGGCCGAGCGGTAGGCCATCAGGAATAAATGAATGTGTTGGTCCCAATCTCGCTGATGTTCAGATACAACTTTGGACAAGTGTTTACCCATCGTTCGGTTCATCCTCTCGACCATCCCATCTGATTGAGGATGCAGGGGTGTTGTTCTGGTCTTATTGGCACCAATCAATTTACAAACGTTTTGGAAAAGAGCTGACTCAAAGTTTCGCCCTTGGTCGGAGTGGATCTCCAAGGGAACACCAAATCGGCTAAAGAATTCTTTAACAAGTACCTCTGCAACGGTAGCAGCTTCTTGATTTGGTAATGCATAGGCCTCAGTCCATTTTGTAAAATAATCCATGGCTACCAGGATGTATTTATTTCCAGCATCGGTTTCTGGAAATGGACCTGCAATGTCGATAGCTACTCTTTCCATAGGACTTCCAACATTGTACTGTCTCATGGGTGCTCTCTTTTTACCAACCGGACCATTACCGGATGCACACGGTTCACATTTTCGGCACCATCTTCTTACATCATCTTTACAGTTCACCCAATAGAACCGTTCTCGAACCTTTTGCAGAGTCTTCGTAATACCAAAGTGTCCACCTGATGTACCGTCATGCAACTGACGCAATACTTCTGACACTTTACTTTTAGGTACAATTAACTGAAGCTTAGATTCTGTACCATCATCGTTCTCAAAGGTTCTGTACAGAAGATCATCTTTTAGTACCAGGCAATTCCATTGGCTCCAGTAGGCCTTGACTTCTGGACTACATGCACTAATGTTCTGCCAACTAGGTCTCTCACCTTGCCGCATCCAATCCAATACTCTTTTTATACATGGATCATCTTCTTGGGCGTCTTGTAACTGTTGGGGCTGCCATTGCTCATTAATTACGGTGGTTCGTCTCACGGGGCAAAATCGTTCCTCTAATTTGGCACAGTGATTACAATTCGCACTGCATGGTCGTCTCGAAAGGGCATCAGCATTTGAGTGAACTCTTCCGGCCCTGTGTTCTATCTCGTAATCATATTCTTGTAATCGTTCTAACCATCTTGCCATCTGGCCCTCTGGATTACGGAATTGTATGAGCCATTTTAGAGCAGCGTGATCGGTGCGAAGAAGGAACTTTCTGCCATACAAGTATTTATGGAAATGTTCGCAAGCCTTCACTACACCCAGCAGTTCTCTTCTGGTAACGCAATAGTTTCTTTCCGGTTTCGACAGGACTTTGCTGAAATAAGCGATGACTTTTTCCTGTCCGTCCTGGATTTGGGAGAGAACAGCTCCTATAGCACTGTTGCTAGCATCGGTATCCAAAACAAATTTTCCTGCCTGTCCCGGGTAGCTTAATATCGGTGCACTGATCAGAGCCATTTGTAGTTGTTCGAAAGCTTTTTGGCACTCTTCACTCCATGTATATTCTTTGCCCTCCTCCGTCAACTTTGTTAGGGGCTTGGAGATATTGGCAAATCCTTTGACAAATCGTCGGTAATATGTACATAGGCCAAGGAAACTTCTAATTTCATGTTTATCTTTTGGTACTGGCCAATCTTTAATTGCTTCAATCTTTTCAGGATCAGCTGTTACACCATTACTCGATACAATATGTCCCAAATACTTAACTTCTCGTCGAAACATGTGACATTTCTTCGGACTTAACTTCAAGTTCGCTGCCCTCAATCGTTGAAAGACTTCTATTAGATTCTTGGCATGTTCATCAAAGGACCTTCCAACCACAATTACATCATCCAAGTAAACCAGGCATGTTTTCCATGTTAGACCTCTTAAAACTGCCTCCATTAATCTTTCAAATGTGGCAGGGGCATTACATAAACCAAACGGCATAGCCGTAAACTGCCAAAGCCCTGATCCTATCGAAAATGCGGTTTTCTCCCGATCGGCTGGCTCCATGTCTACTTGCCAATATCCACTTTTTAAATCGAGTGTGGAAAACCAACGAGAACCGGAGAGAGTATCCAATGTATCGTCTATTCTGGGCAAAGGATAACTATCTTTTTTTGTTACCGCATTGAGCTGGCGGTAGTCGATACAAAAACGCGTTGAACCATCTTTCTTCTTTACCAGAACTACTGGTGATGTCCATGGACTGTTCGATGATTCAATTACCCCTTGTTTGTCCATATCCTTGATAATCTCTTCGGCTTCATCTCTTTTCGCAAATGGAAGTCGTCTAGGCCGTTGTCTGATTGGCTGAGCGTCTCCGGTATTTATTTTATGCGTTACTATGCTTGTTTTGCCCTTATCCTTCTTATCAATAGCAAAAACATCTTGATACTCTATCAGCATAGACCTTACTTTTTCCGTTCGTTCATAGTCAAGGTCTTGGCATCTTTCAATGATCATCTCGACAAGGTCTTTTGGATATTTTGACTTTGATGATTTCTCATTGGTATTCATAGAGCAAATTGAAGCCACGGGAACACACTGTCCGATCAAAGCTCCTCTACTTAACTTAATAGCAGTTTCCCTTAAATTCATAACTCTTACAGGGATGACATCTCGAACTTTTACCAAAGTTTTCGCCGTTAGGAACTCGACATTTTCTACATCTTCGACCATCCTTAAACTTCCCTCTCGGCAGTGTCCATCAAGCATGGTCATCAGAATTTTCTCACTATTACCGGGTATGGTTACGTCGCATGTAGTTAGTAAGCGGATGACATCTTCTTTGTCGTCGTGAAAGGGCAACTCTTCACCGTTGATCCTGAGAACTCCATTTTGAACATCCAATATTGCCCCCACTTTTCGTAGTACGTCCATCCCCAATATGAACTCGTCGGAGATCTCGGCAATTAATACTTGATGTTCAACTGTGGTCTGGCCAATGGATACTGACATATTAGCCTCGCCATATGTATTAATTAGCTCACCAGTCGCTGTTCTAAGCTTTACTGTTGCAGGTGATAATTTATTATGGTCTCGTACTACATCTGGACGTGCGATAGTTCTCGTTGCACCTGTATCCACCAAAAATGATCTACATCTATTACTGATACGACCTTCGATGTATAAGTTGTGGATTCCACCGGAGGACGTAAGGTTGACAGTTACTATGGGGGCTCTAGTTCTCGAGGTCGGCAGTTGCCCCTTGGTGTCGACCCGCTCTAGTTTTCCGACGGCTGTACGATCTTCTTACAATTACGACGAATGTGGCCTACGTCTCCACAATTCCAACATCTAGGCTCGCGTCTCTTTGGCATCTGATTACTTAATACTCTCCGTATCATTTCCTCCAGACGTTCATCGTTGTGTTCGTCACTTTCTTCAATGGTTCTTACTCTATGGCCTCGTGAAGTTTGACTAGCCGTTTCGTGTTCCAATGCAATAGCAAGTGCTTCATCTAAAACTTTCGGTCTTGCTAGTCGTAAAGCTTTCTGTAGTTCATTATCTTTCAGCCCATTGACGAAGGTATCTACTGCAATTTCTTCTAAAACGCTGTCTGGCACCTCTGGATAAGCCAACCGCACCACACGAGCCACATCTGCTTCAAATTCTTGCAGATTCTCACTTGCTCGTTGACTTCTACTTCGCAGTTGTGCTTTGTATACTTGTTGTAGATGGGCATCTCCATAGCGTTTTTCTAGACGAGTGAACAAGGTCTGGTAACAATTTTCTTGACCCTTGGGAATTGACCTTAATATATCTGCAGCATCACCTCGTAAAGCAGCAGTCAAGGAAACAGCCTTTTCTTGTTCGGTCCAATGATTGGCGGTCGCAATAGCTTCAAACTGTCTAAGATATATGGACCAAGAGGACTTTCCATCAAATGGTGGTAATTTGAATCTCATATTATGCGACGTTTCGTCTCTCGGTAGTTCATCTTTCACTAAAGGATCTAACGTTGCTGCATTAACTGATGGTTGTACTTTTGTATCGGTTATCCTGCTCTCTAGCTGTTTGATCTTTTCTTCTACGGTCTCTACACTTTTCTGCATCTTATCGAATGTTCTAGAAACTTCTTCAAATTTCTCATTGTTCTGTTTACAAACTTCTTCTAGTTTTTCGTTGTTTTGCCTACAGACCTCTTTAATTATTTGAGAAGTCTCATCGAATCTTTTAGCAACATTTTCGAATTTCTCGTCGCTTTTTCTACTAACTTCTTCAAGTTTCTCGTTGTTCTGTCTAGAAGTTTCATCGATCTTTTGAGAAACACTTTCAAATTTCTCGTTGCTTATCTTAGAAGTATCATCAATCGTTTCAGAAACAGTTTTTAATTTCGATAAGATTGCTTGTTCTGCTGACTGGAAGTGGAACGTCTCTGGATCATCTCCGTTCTTCGTTAGGACTTCCTCGAGTCGTTCTTGTAGGACTATCTTGAGCCCACTGCTGTCCAGATCCCGTTCCTCTAGCTGTTCACGGAGCTGTTTTACTGTAAGTTCTCGTAGCAACATCTTTGGTCGGCACACACGTACTTTCCAAAATGTCTTTTAAAAGTCTTTCCGAATACCGAACAATCAACGCACTTTAACTATTCCCGACGAATAAAGTCCAAAAGTCTTTTAAAGTCTTTCCGAATACCGAACAATTAACGCACTCCGGTTATTCCCGACGAATAAAGTTCAAAAGTCTTTTAAAGTCTCTCTGTAATTCACTTATTTATATCGCACTAAGTTTACCGAACACCGACACCAACTGTAGCGTGATTAGTGTAATTTCTTCTAATTACAATAAAACTAGCGGTTCGTAATTTATATACGACTTTATTTATATAAGTTACAGACGAATTTATCTTATACACTAAAACTTATTCACAAAATATGCCCGTATTTATACCCAGTTGTTATTCTGGAACAATCGACTCCCATCTCGAGCTATCGGCTTGTTCCGCCTACGTGACGTACCTTCCAGAATTCTCCGGCGAGGCCTAGCACATCCGATTACGTCATTCTCGAGGTGTTTACTGTTATACGGGGATCGGCCAAGATTTCTCTTCCGCTACAATAGAAACCACAGAACAAATTATAGGACCACAAGAAAACAATACGGAGAACCTGAACCTGGAACAGGAGACAATGAATACAATGAGACAATGAATACGTATATCTAGGAATAAAACTAACGAGTACAGGACGAAACAAAGAAAATAAAGAAAGAAAGGATATATATATATATATATATATATATATATATATATATATATATATATATACAGCGTGTCTACTTAAGTTGGAAACATATGGGAAACTTTTTTGTTATTCATTTTACGAAACAAAGTTATTCTTTATAAAAAGTTCTGCATGCTCTAAAACCTAAGATTCAATCATCAGATAACAAATTTTGTCAATATTATACGAGGTATGTCAAAAAATATGAACTTTGTTCAAGAGTAAAGTACCTTTATTTCTCTCAATATCGAAAATTCTTATTATGAAAAGTTGCTTGGAAATAAAAACTAAGATTAAATATGCAATTACATGCTTCTAATTGAAAAAAATATTTTCCAAATTTTTCTCAAATTTATTGATACTAACTTCGTTTTTATTTATTACACATACGATAACTCTTTTATTATTACTTTTAGGAAAAAAGGTATTCTTTATAAAAAGCTCTGTATCTCCTAAGACCGAAGATGCAACCATCAGATATTACATTTTATTATTTATACGAGGTATGTCAAAAAATATGAATTTCACTCAAGAGTAAAGTACCTTTATTTTTCACAATATTGAAAACGGTTATTAAAAAAGTTGTTTAGAATTAAAAACTATGTTTCAATATGCAATTACATCCTTCTAATTGAAACATTGTGAAATATAAAGATACTGTAATCTTGAGCGAATTTCATATTTTTTGACACACCTCGTATAAAATTAATAAAAGTTGATATTTCATGGTTGTGTCTTAGATTTTAGACCATGCAAAGCATTTTATGAAGAATAACTTTTTTTCGTAAAATGAATAATAAACGAGTTATCATAATTGTAATAATTAAAAACGATGTTGAATATCCATAAATTTGAGAAAAAAATTTTTTTTTTCAATTAGAAGCATGTAATTGCATATTTGATCTTAGTTTTTAATTCCAAACAACTTTGTATCATAAGAATTTTCGATATTGAAAGAAATAAAGGTACTTTACCATTGACCGAAATTCATATTTTTAACATACCTGGTATAATATTGAGAAAATTTGATATCTGATGATGGAATCTTAGGTTTTGGGGCATGCAGAACTTTTTATAAAGAATAACTTTTTTTCGTAAAATTAATAATAAAAAAGTTTCCCATATGTTTCCAACTCAAGTAGACACGCTGTATATATATATATATATATATATATATATATATATATATATATATATATATATATATATATATATATATATATATGAAAATTACTAAGTTCTCGGGAAGAACCGCGTTGAGAATTTATAACTCGACGTTTCGGCACCCTTTTTGGAGCCATTATCAAGAGGGGTATGGTTCCGTTCGAGTTCGGAGTCTCAATCTGCCTACTCCCCTCACTCGTGACGCACCAGTAGTGTCTTGTTCTCTAGGAGAACGGTCAAGCGGCACTGAGGTCTCAATCTGCCTACTCCTCAGTGTCGAGTGACGACCTGTCTTCGCCAGCCAGCCACATTGTTTGATTTGCTTGTCTAGATAATGTTTAGAAGAAATGCGTTCAATGTGCTTCCCCGTTTAGGATTTTGTCCTCTTCAGGGTTTGAGGTGAATGTATTGTGTTGGCAGCAAAAGCAAACAGTCCGAAAAACACACTGGGGCAAGCGCCGTGTCCTGGTGTTCTTGGATCCTGGGTTATGCCGGACGGTGGTGTCCAGAAGGCTAAGAAGTCAACAGAGAAGAAAGTTTGATGGATTGTTGTTGGTTCCATAGACATTTACGTGTACTGTCCGTGCTTTGCTCTCGACCAGTCTCCCTAGAAACCATTGTACAACGACAGGCGAACCTGCGTCCCTCGTCGGCGGTCAGGAGGTGGCTTTGAGTGCAGCGTGGACAGTGTGCGTTCGAGTGGAGAAAATAGTTGCGGCTATTTTCTTGGGACGAACAGGTATAATTGTGCAATGAAGTTGGGAAACCGCAAAAAACCAACTTCTCCCTGTTCGGGGTAGGGAAGAGGAAATGTTAGAGGTGGGTACGGTAGGCTAACGGGGTAGCCTCAAGGATGTTTTCGTACTCCACCGGGAGTTCGTCAATGCATGTTTGCATTAGAGCGGACGGTACATGAATCTTTTTGCGTTTGGGCTTTCGGTGGAGTACGTGGCCGGAAGATGAACAGGAACATTTGAGAGATTCTTGTGTGTCGGAAGGGGGGCCGTTGATTACTTTGATTGTGAAGTTCCTGTTCAGAGAGTTTATTCTCTCGGTGATTTTGGGGGTGTTCGAGATGTTATGGATTTCGTTTGAGGGATATCGCCAGTGCTCATAGTTGCATCTACGCAAGATTCTACGTTCTGTTCTCAACAACCTCTCTTGTTTTTGTCTTGAACAAAGAGAGTAGATACATGATTTGTACTCCATGACGGGTCGAATAAAGGTCTTGTAAGTGTGAATGAGAGTCTTCTTGTGTGTCTTGCCAATTTTTCCCGAGAGAGCGTTGAGAAGTCTGGCCCTGTTCCTTACCCTATCTAAAGTTGCCTTTAGATCTGCGTCCCAGTTGAGAGTCCTGGTAAACAGTACTCCCAAATAGTTCGCAGTCGGGCTAACAACAAGCCTTTCTCCCAACAGTCTCAGTGGATATTGGTCGTCTTCATTGCGTATGATTCTATTTGACACAGAAGGGGCGCGAAACACAATTGTTGTTGTTTTGTTCGCGTTCAGCGTGACTCTCCACTTACAACACCATTCGCCGACGCCGTCCAACAGAGCCTGGGCTCTTCTGAAGAGGAGTCTTGGGTTGTATCGAGAGGTTGTTGAGAGCAGAGTCGTGTCGTCTGCATAGAGAAACAGCCGAGTACCTGGGATATTTTGGTTAGTGATGTCGCTGTTGTAGATGATGTACAACAGCGGTGCTAGGACTGAACCCTGGGGAACTCCAGCTTGTGGAGTGAAGGGGGTGGACCTTTGATCGCCTATTTTAACTCTGACAGTACGGTTGTGGAGGTAGGAGTGTACAATTTTGGTAAATTGCAATGGTAGCCCGATGTCCAGAAGTTTCCGAACAAGCCCGTCGTGCCAGACCTGGTCGAAAGACTTCTGCACATCCAGAAATGTGGCTATGGCGAATGAACCATCGTTGATGGTTTGAGTAACTTTGGTAGTGAAATCTATTATTGCATGTTTAGTAGATTTACCTGACTGGAATCCGTATTGGAATTTTGGTATGATATTGTGGTTTTCGAGAAAGTCATTGAGCCTCTCTTTTAGGATTAGCTCAAGAACTTTACCCAGAGTATTGATTAATGAAATTGGTCTATAGGATTCCACGTCGGTTGGGGGTTTGCCTTTTTTCAAAAGCATGATGGTGTTGGCCACCTTCCAAGGAGTAGGAAAGTGGCTGTTTTTGAGACATCATTGAATATTTTAGTTAGAAGAGGAATGATACTCTCTGGAAGTTTTTTGAGGCACCTTCGGTTGATGCCATCAGGTCCGGGAGCGCTGTTTTTGCCGATTTGGCAAAAGCTCTCCGTTTCCCTGTCTGTGAGGGGGTCCATGATAGGATCATAGACTGGAATGTAGTGTTGTTCTGAACCATGAAATAAAATGAAAAAAAAATTATTTTTTTCATTTTAATTGTGGCTTATTTCCCATATAAATAATTAATGGAATGTAGTGGTTGAGAGTAACATTTACAATGTATTCTGTGTTGAATTTAAATATGCGATCAAAGTTCGGGTTATCTGGAGTTTGAAAATTGTTTTGAAGCGAATTTCTGAATGCTTCGGCTTTCCCTTCTGGGGAATTGACTATGTGATTGTTGACCAACAGATGGGATGGTTGAGATAGTTTTTGTTTTGTTAGGACTTTGAATTTTTGCCAGAATTTACCTCCGTCTCTGTAGTCCAGTTTTGAGGTAGCATCTTCCCATCGGCGAGCCGTTAGGACAGATATCTCCCTCTTTATCCTGGCACAGATCCGGTTGTACTCTGTTTTGATTAGTGGGTTTCTGTTGGCCTTGTATTGACGTAGAAGACGTCGTTTTTGTTGGATTTTGGCAATGATGTATTGTGGAAGTGCCGGTGATGTATAGGTTATTTGTTTGAGTGGAATTGCGTGCGTGATCGCCTCAGTGATGAGGTTCTCGATTTCGGTTGCACTGGTGTCGATACTATCGTTAGTATCGAGTTCGCCTAACATAGGGAGATTTTGTGTGATGAAGTTTTGGAATTCAGTCCAGTTAGCGTGACGATAGTCTCTTATAGATCTTGGAGGGTTTGGTTGTTTTGGAATTAGTATGTCGGTGTCGACAAGAAGAGGTAAGTGGTCTGACGTTATTGAATCGCCTATGTGGCATCTATCCCCGAACCGATCCAGAATGTTACTAGTAACTAGGATGTGGTCGACAATAGAGGCCCCATTGGCGTTTAAAAACGTGAATTCAGTGTTGGTGATTCTTGAAATGGGAAGGTCTAGTAGATAATCCGTGAGGCGGATGCCTTCTGGGTTTAAACGGTGATCACCAAACTGAGTGTGTCTACAATTTAGGTCACCCATCAGCACGGCCTTGCTAATCGTTGAAAAATACTCAAGCAAGTACCTGCTGAGTGGCTGACCCGGGTGTTTGTAGTAAGAGACTATCGTGAGGGTTTCGTTATTGGGGATATGCACGTCAATTGCCAGGAAGTCCACATCAGGTGGACGAAAATTTTGTGGGAATGTGTGTGTGGTGTGCGGTATTCCGTGTTTCACGAGAATACCATTCCCACGTGAAACCTGACAGCGGCTTCGATGGATGATCGAATATCCTGCGAAGTGTGGATCGCTTTTCGACAGAGTATCTGTGAGTGCGAGGATCTGGATGTTGTGCTTCGACAGGATATTCTTGATGAGGGGTCTCTTTTTGGAGAGACCCTGACAGTTGACTGTGCCTAGGGTGAAATCCATAAAGGGAGGGTTTTAGTGGTTGGAGCGGAATGTCACCGTGACATTGCTCCCGTACCCGTGGACCACTGTCGAGTGGTCGTAGACTTGGCTAATTAAATTAGCCGTGATTGCAGCGATATGTTCGCGAAGTTCGGGCAACAAGTTCAGCAACAGAGCAGTCTGAATCGACAAGATGTTCTTTGTTTCTGTTGGGAGTTCGAAAGGGGGGAATGATCTTTCGATCGTTAGTGGCTGTATTTCGTGTTGGGCGGAGGGGATGGTGTGTCTTTGTGGACACTTGTTGGAGTATGCGGGGTGGTCACCGCCGCAATTCGGGCATTTGGGTTCCTGCTGTTTGGTGCAGGCGCTGGATTTGTGGTTGCCGCCGCAGTGGGGGCAGACGAATGCTTTTTGAGGGCATTCGTCGATGGAGTGTCCGTTAATGCAGCATTTGCTGCAATATTTTGGAGTGGGGATTGTAGGGTCGGAGCCATGTGGAAGTTCGGCATTGTAAATTTCACCGTCGAGAGTTATGCCTCGGCTCAATGCTGACGTGAATTTCTCCAAGGATTTGGTCACCACCTTGATCACTTTAGAGTCCTTGCCTGTTTTGTAGGCTTTGACTCTCCACAGTCTTTCGACTGGGAATTGTTGTTCTGTGAGCAAGTCGGTGACCTCCTGCTCGGAGTAATCCACGTCGATACCAGTAATGCAGAGGAGGTAGGTGGGCTCTTTAGTGGAAGTGTTAGCATTTCTGCTACGGCTGTGAACCGTAACCATGGTTTGGCCAGTTGCTGTGTGGATAGCTTTTTCTATATCCCCTGCATTTATCGGATTGAAAAGTCGAAGGTGTGCGATTCCATGAGAGAGTACTTTACAAGAATGGATTTTGTTGGCTAAGAGAGTGGTGGCATTTATTTGCCGAAAGAAGGTGCGTTTGTTACACAGATCTTTTGGGAGATCTTTGATAAGATATTCGGACAGTGTAGGATCGTTTATGGCGTTTATGACATTTTGGTTTCTGGCTTGAGTTTTGGGGCGTGGATTGGCTGCGGCGTTGGCATAAGACATTTGTCTTAGTTGTCTTCTTTGGAAGACGAAATCGTTGGGTTCAGGATTGTTAGAAGCGCTGATGGATGCTTGTTGTTGAGAGGGTTGCTGTTGCGTGGGTTGTTGTTGAGATTGTTGGGGTGCTTGTTTAGACGGTTGGGTTGGAATTTTTGGTATAGCGCCCTGCCTATTCCGAGCGCTCTGACGCTGAGGACTAGCCTGTGCTGGTGTTAGAGGCGGAAAATCGTGTGCATATCGCTGCAGAAGGGGGTTGGAGGCGTCGTCCCGCTCGATGCGGAGGTAGGCCTCGCGATACTTGTCGCGGACGATTTGCATCTCCGCGCTAAGCGTCTCGAGGTCCAGCTCCGCCGTGAGACGGTTGTAGCCTCTGGATGGGGGTACAGTGCCTTCCTGTTGCAAGGAAGCAAACTGGTTGGCTGTAGTGGTGGTAGTGGTGGTAGCAACGCTTGTCGAGTTCGTCGTCCGAGGACGAAGCGACCGGGTGGAACTGACGGACCTTACTGATGAAGGCATGACAATTGGGAGGATGCAAGTCTAGCGATCGGAGGGCACCTCAGCCTCAAGGTGTTCTGGGGGGTAAACCCCAGGGATAAAGGTGGCTTGTCCACCCCTCCGTGCTTTTCCGGCGTTAGACAGTGACTATATCTACCTGATGGGTGCAGTTTACCCTGCTGCTGGTGGGTCACTCGTTGTAAGCCTTTTTCGCGGTTAGTTTGGCCCCCTTACTCGCACTTGTTCTTGGAGCCGTATGTGAACACTAGGTAGAGTTCGGGGCGAGCGAACTCGCTCGAGCCCAGGGCCAGAGTATTTCTCTGAAACCCCGCAATCCGTCTACCTTTTTGGTTTACACGGCCAAGCGTCGTTGGTTTTTCACACTGAGTCCAAACTAATCGCTTAGGGCTAACCGTGCGCCGCTTCTTCAGCACTTGGTGCTCTCAGGCTTCTCGCTGTTCGTCGGTAAGAGTGGGGTGTGCTAGCAGTGACCTTACTCTTCGACGATCGGATCGAGAATGACCTGTCTTCGCCTGTGTAGCTCCTTTTATACTCTCAGTGCGCGCGGGAACTGTATGCGCGGGAGAGGCCTGAGTGGGTTCGACTGGCGTGGGGATTCGCCGAAGCAGCGGTCGCCATGTTGCCGGCAGTCTTTTGGCGTCATCGCGTGTGTTTAGGCTGTCAGGGCGTTTTTCAATTTCGATGGCTTCACGGATGATTCTCGATTTTAAGGAGCGGACAGGGGCGATGGTTTTTGCTTTCTCGAAATCTATTTGGTGACCTGTCTGAATATGATGTTGGGCAAGGGCTGAAGTAGTGTCGGAATGTTTTACAGATATGAAATGTTCGTAGATACGGTTTTGGATTCGTCGGTTTGTCTGTCCTATGTATGTCCGTAAGCAACTGGAACAAGGTATCTCGTAGACACCATGGTCTTCATTGGGGATTTGGTCTTTTACGGATCTGACAAGATTTGACAACTTGGAGTGAGTAGTGAAGACGGTTTTGATATTTAGAGGGGTAAGAATTCTACTAATCTTGTCAGTGACACCTTTGATAAAAGGTAGAAAGATTTTGGGTTGATCGGGTGGCAAGTTTTCTTTATTAGATGGAATGGGATTTAGATGTTTCTGAATGCTCCTATTAATTTGGGTTTGATGGTAGCCATTTTGTAAGAGTGTTTGCCTTATTGAATTTATTTCAGATGGTCTGTGATTGTCGTCACTAAGCCTTATAGAGCGGGAAACAAGAGTGTTGACAACTGAACTGAGTTGGGCGGGGTGATGATGTGACTGGGCATTGAGATACCGATTTGTATGCGTGGGTTTTCGGTACACGGAATAGGAAAAACTGTAAGGTGGCTGTTTTTGAATAAGTACATCAAGGAATGGTAAAGACTCCTCAGACTCAACTTCCATCGCGAATTGAATACTGGGGTGTATTCCATTCAGGTGGGAGAGGAAGAGATCTAACGTATCTTTACCATGGGGCCAAATGACAAAAGTGTCATCAACGTACCGTAACCAGCAAGTGGGTTTGAGATTTGATGATGACAGGGCTATTGTTTCGAAATGCTCCATGTAGATATCAGCTATTACGGAGCTCCATGTAGATACAGCTATCAAACCCATTTGCTGGTTACGGTACGTTGATGACACTTTTGTCATTTGGCCCCATGGTAAAGATACGTTAGATCTGTTCCTCTCCCACCTGAATGGAATACACCCCAGTATTCAATTCGCGATGGAAGTTGAGTCTGAGGAGTCTTTACCATTCCTTGATGTACTTGTTCAAAAACAGCCACCTCACAGTTTTTCCTATTCCGTGTACCGAAAACCCACCCATACAAATCGGTATCTCAATGCCCAGTCACATCATCACCCCGCCCAACTCAGTTCAGTTGTCAACACTCTTGTTTCCCGCTCTATAAGGCTTAGTGACGACAATCACAGACCATCTGAAATAAATTCAATAAGGCAAACACTCTTACAAAACGGCTACCGTAAAACCCAAATTAATAGGAGCATTCAAAATAATAACTCGGCCTGAACTGGACAATTTAATAAAATCGAACAACATAACCAACACTCCAATCAAAAGAACAAAGCCACAAGAAGTCCCACCACCCCTACAAAATAGAAACACGAGATCCCGCGCTGGTTCGAGTAATATTGATAAATAAATTGTCTATTTTGTTTGATGGATCCATATATACGGGATATAGACTACATCCCTGTAGTTACGCATAAACCTACAAATTTAGAAGCGTTTAATCAGCTGACCGAGGATTTTTATAAAGGTACTGATGATAAAAAATTTTCAATTTTGCATCAAAATATCAGAAGCCTAAATAGAAATCTAGATCAGTTGAAGATAAATTTAGAACAGATGACACTGGATTTTGATTGTATATGTCTGACTGAGACATGGGTGATCCCTGATATATCATTATTTAATATGGAAAATTTCAATATCTTGTATAATGAAGGAGACATAAATCAAAATGACGGTGTCATCGTATATTTAAGAAATAATTTAAGATATACCTCTAGAATTGTAAGTGTTTCTATATGTAAGGCATTAGAGATAACTATAATTGGTCAAAATAATAAAAACACAATAATAACTGTAATCTATAGACCACCATCAACCAATGAAAATGACTTTTGTGTTTGTCTGAATGATTATTTAAATAATACTAAAAGTTTTGCCTGTAAATACCATGTACTTTTGGGAGATATTAACATTAACATTAAAAACATGTCTCCTGAGTCTTCTGAATATTTAAGTATGCTAAGTGAACATAATTTTGTATCTGTGATAAATAAAAATACTAGAATTCAAGGAGATTCTCATAGCTGTATTGATCATATTTTTGTAAAAAGCAACTCGCAAATGGTAACTAATACTTTATCAGCTGTTTTGGATCTTCTAATAACTGATCATAAGGCTACCTTTATTAGTATTGCTTTTGAAAAAACCAAAATTGGTTTTAAGAAGAATGTCATCAAAATAATAAATTATGATAATATAAAAAGAGATCTCAGTTTGCAGAATTGGGAGCAAGTTTTAAATACGGATAATGTTGATGATATGGTAGACAGTTTTACCAATACGCTCATTTCAGTAATTAATAAAAATACTAAGGAAGTAAAGAAAAAAAGATGTGAAGTTAAAAGGAATAGTTGGATGACGGACGGTTTAATAAAATCAGTTAATAAAAAAAATGAACTTTACAGAAAACATATAAATAATCCAGATAATCAAATATTTAAAAAGGAATATACAGTATACAAAAATAAATTAAATAAACTAATTATTGAAACGAAAAAAACGTATTTTCACTCGGAAATAAAAAAATATGAAAATAGTTCCAAAGGTCTGTGGAATACAATCAAAAAGTTAGATAATAATAATTCAAAATCAAATGAAATAAAAAGTGTCTTAAATAGAAACAATGAGATAGTTACTGATAGATCTGACATTAGCAATATTTTTAATGAATATTTTTCCAATGTAGGAAATGAGCTCGCTGAAAAGATTAAAATACAACAATCTCCTGTTTCTCCAAAATTTACATGCAATCGTACATTCTTTTTAGAACCTGTAACTAACTCAGAAATCCATAATATTATTCATTCCTTGAAACCTAATAAATCTCCTGGCATAGATAACATTTCTGCAGATAAACTAAAAATAGTTGCAAATATCATTGTAGATCCTATAACTGTATTAATAAATAAAATATTCGAACAAGCTGTATGTCCTAAACTTTTTAAAAAATCGGTAATTATACCCATATTCAAAAAGGGTGACAAAAATTTAGTACAAAATTATCGGCCTATATCGCTTATTACCAGCCTTGCTAAGATATTTGAAAAAGCCTTGTCAGAGAGATTAAATAAATATCTCATAAAATTTAATCTGCTATCAGGAAACCAATATGGTTTTAGGAAGGGATATTCTACTACCGATGCGATTACGTCTGTTACTGATTATTTATACAAAATGCTTGATAAAAGTTCTCCTACATTAGCTATTTTTCTGGATTTAGCCAAGGCATTTGACACTGTCAGTCATCAACAGCTATTGGAAACTTTGCAGGATCTTGGAATCAGAGGTGTACCACACATACTATTACAAAGTTATTTAAATAATAGAACACAATTGGTCAAAATTAATGACAAACTAAGCGCAGAGAAAAACGTACAATATGGTGTACCTCAGGGTACTATATTAGGTCCCTTATTGTTTACTATTTATATAAATGCCTTGGCAGGAATGGAAATAAATGGCAAGATTATTTGTTTTGCTGACGATACAGTTATTCTCTACACCAGTAATTCTTGGGACGAACTAAAAATTTTAGCAGAAAGAGAAACTGTTAGGGTACTAGAACGGCTGAATGAAAGATTGTTTACTGTTAATTTTGACAAAACTTATTTCATACCGTTTTCAATTTATAAAAATAATTTACCTGCTTTCACGGAATTAGATATAAGAAATAATAATACACATATAAAAATAAGTAGAAAAAACAACATAAAATATTTAGGTGTGTATATTGACTGTCACTTAAGATGGGATGTCCACATAGATATGGTGTGCATAACTTTAAGAATGTTATTATATAAATTTCGTTATCTCAGCAATATTCTAAATTTGTCTTACTTAAAAACTGTTTATTATTCATTGATTGAATCTCGTATTAGATATGCCATTTTGGCATGGGGTGGTACACATGCTTCGCATTTAACGAAACTTGAAATACTGCAACGGAGATTTCTGAAAATAATGCTAAATAAGTCAAATCTATACCCGTCAGAACTACTTTACCGAGAAGCCGGCGTATTGAGTATTAGAAAGTTGTATCAATTAAACATAATTTTATTTACATACAAGAATAAACATATATTAAAATCCTTGGATCATTCTTATAACACTAGAAGGAAACATCACGACTATGTTAAAATTTCTAATGCACAAAAATCTATTGGGAAACATAATTATACATACTTCGTACCCAAAATATTTAATTGTTTACCAGACATGTATAAAACCTATATCAGAAAAATAAACTCATTTAGTTTTGTCAAAACAATTTTTAGCAGATTTCTTAAGTATGAGGAAACTGAAACTCTGGATGCAATATTTTTGTAATTATTATGATTATTCAAATCAAGCAAAACTTTTTCTGGGTTTTTATTTTTACTTTGTTGATTGGTCTATGTCATAAAGTGTTGTGAACACTTAATTAGAGCTAAATAAATGTGAATAATCCCTGTGCACAACCTTTGGTTCTTCAGGGAATTTCTTTTGTGTTTATTTATTTGCTTATAACTTGTACAGTATATTCATGATAAATTCATATATATTTATATTTTACTCATATTATTTATATTTATATCTATTTTTATATTTATTTATATGTATTGAACTGTTACTTGTATTTCCATTGTGTTATTTTGAAAGTAAATAAACATTATTATAATCAGATTTAGCCATACGGCTCACACTCCCTCTAAGGGGAAAATTGACTCATCCCAGATACCTACGGTATCAAAAGGATTGAGCTCTGGTGGGACTCTTTCCGTGTTATCGAGCCCTAGGTGACTTGGAATGCAGGTGTATCTCCCAGAAATTTTCGTACGCATCTGGCCGTCGCGAGTAGTACAGCTTTCTGCATGGTCTTATAAAGATGTTCATTCAGACCCAGCTTTTTTATGCTTTCGAGGAGGGTTTTCGGAATGACTCCAGTAGTAGAAATAATAATCGGTATCGTCTGGGTACTTTGCACTCTCCATTGCCTTCGTATTTGAATTTCTAGATCTCTGTATTTGGCGATCTTTTCAGTAAATTTACTACGTAGATTATTGTTGTTAGGTATCGCCACATCAATTAGTGTTGTTTGTCTTGTTAATTTATTAACTAGTACGAGATCTGGTCTATTATGTGCCACTGTTTGGTCTGTGAGCACAGTGCGGTCCCAGTATAGCTTGTAGTTGCCATCCTCAAGCATACTCTCAGGGACGTATTGATAATACGGGAGATGATCTGTTTGGAGAAGTCCCAGCTTGATAGCTATCTCTTGATGAAGGATTTTTGCTACTGCATCATGCCGTTCCTTGTATTCAGTTGCAGCAAATGCCTGGCAGCCCCCTGTAAGATGTTGGATGGTTTCTTGGGCTTGACATCCATATCGGCATCTGTCGTTTTGAACCTGAGGGTCTTTGATGATATATTTCAGGTAATTTCTGGTTGGTATAACCTGATCCTGAATGGCCAGTAATGAACCTTCCGTTTCAGGGAACATCTTTCCTGATGTCAACCAGTAGTTCGACGCTATATTGTCGACATAGTCTTGGCTGACCTCATTGGGATGTCGCCCGTGCAGAGGTTTACCCATCCAGGCGCGCACTTTTTCGTCCTTGGTAAGGTGGTTTATGCGCATTTCTGGTTCCCTCAGTTTGATCGGTGTTGTGTCATCTACTGCGCAGATAGCGCGATGTAGAGTAGATGTCTCAGCCTGCATCTGAAAATAAGTTCTTAAATTAGCAATTTGTTTATCTAATTGCTCACCTATATCCATAAGTCCTCTTCCTCCTAGATTCCGTGGTAATGTTGTTCTTTCTACTGCACTCTTAGGATGGTGTTTTTGTGCCTTTGTGAGGTGTGTTCGCACTTTTCGCTGAAGAGCTTCTATATCTGTTTTTGTCCACTTAACAATACCAAATGAGTAGCTAAGCGCGGAACATGCGTAGGTGTTTAGTGCCTTAAACAAATTTCTACTGTTAAGGTGTGAGCGAAGCAGCTGTTTTACCCTTCGTATAAACTCAGTAGTTATCTCTGTTTTCATTTGTTTATGGTCAATTTTCCGCGCTTGCTTTACTCCAAGATATTTGTACATATCGTTTTCACCCATGGCCTCGATGTTCTGGCCATTTTGCATATCGAATCCTCCGGGCTGTACTTTTCCTCTGACTATATTTAAAATACGGCACTTGTCTAGTCCGAAGTACATACTAATATCATTAGAAAAAGTTTCTACAGTTTTTAGCATCTCGTCGAGTTGGTTTCGAGTGGAAGCCATTAATTTCAAATCATCCATGTACAATAAATGATTAAGCTTCGCCACCACATTGTTGTTATTTTTGATGCTAAAACCTGCATCTGTGGAGTTCAATAGCTGAGATAGTGGGTTCATAGCTAGACAGAACCACAGAGGACTCAACGAATCTCCTTGAAACAGGCCCCGGCTGATTGCGATATTTTCAGTTTCGATGTTACTTTCACCAGGTATTTGAAGGTGAATTCTAGTTTTCCACTCTGTCATTATATGTTGTAAAAAGGTCACTATATTATCATCGACTTTATATATTCTCAATATATCTATAAGCCATTCATGCGGCACTGAATCAAAGGCCTTCTTGTAATCAATAAAAGCAGTAAATAGGTTCCTCTTTTTGGAATATGCTTGATTAGAAATGACTGAGTCGATGATAAGTTGTTCTTTGCAGCCCATGGAACCCTTAGCGCATCCTTTCTGTTGAGGCTCTATGATATTGTTCAGCGCACAGTGTTGGTAGATACGCCGGGCTACACAGGATGTGACCAATTTATACAAAGTTGGAAGACAAGTAATTGGGCGGTATTTTGCTGGATCTTGGGTGTTATTTTGATCCTTCGGTATTAAATAAGTGGTTCCCTGAGTTAGGAATGATGGTATATCCTGCGGATTAGAAATAATTATTATTTTAATATTAAAACATTAAAATATAATATTTAAACATTATTATTATTATTATTATTATTATTATTATTATTCAGAAACATCTAAATCCCATTCCATCTAATAAAGAAAACTTGCCACCCGATCAACCAAAAATCTTTCTACCTTTTATCAAAGGTGTCACTGACAAGATTAGTAGAATTCTTACCCCTCTAAATATCAAAACCGTCTTCACTACTCACTCCAAGTTGTCAAATCTTGTCAGATCCGTAAAAGACCAAATCCCCAATGAAGACCATGGTGTCTACGAGATACCTTGTTCCAGTTGCTTACGGACATACATAGGACAGACAAACCGACGAATCCAAAACCGTATCTACGAACATTCCATATCTGTAAAACATTCCGACACTACTTCAGCCCTTGCCCAACATCATATTCAGACAGGTCACCAAATAGATTTCGAGAAAGCAAAAACCATCGCCCCTGTCCGCTCCTTAAAATCGAGAATCATCCGTGAAGCCATCGAAATTGAAAAACGCCCTGACAGCCTAAACACACGCGATGACGCCAAAAGACTGCCGGCAACATGGCGACCGCTGCTTCGGCGAATCCCCACGCCAGTCGATCCCACTCAGGCCTCTCCCGCGCATACAGTTCCCGCGCGCACTGAGAGTATAAAAGGAGCTACACAGGCGAAGACAGGTCGTCACTCGACACTGAGGAGTAGGCAGATTAAGACCTCAGTGCCGCTTGACCGTTCTCCTAGAGAACAAGACACTACTGGTGCGTCACGAGTGAGGGGAGTAGGCAGATTGAGACCCCGAACTCGAACGGAACCATACCCCTCTTGATAATGGCTCCAAAAAGGGTGCCGAAACGTCGAGTTATAAATTTTCAACGCGGTTCTTCCCGAGAACTTAGTAATTTTCATTTACCTGACCGCTGAAATCTTTCCGAACATATATATATATATATATATATATATATATATATATTGATGTGATCTTGATTATTGATATGAGATAATATTCTTATATGTCATTTAATTTAATCAATGCATTAATAATAATCTAATTAATTTACCAGATCACATATCAATATGTTTTCAATCTCAGGGCGAATTATAAAATTAATTATTTACTTACGTGGCTTCTAAGTATTTCTCAATGGTTCCTAATCGGGATAGGAAAGAAAAGAGTAAAATAATACACACATATGGGTTACAATTATAATCAAAATATTGTTTATTTTATTTAAATGGCAATCACTGCTTAATATTTGCTATATCTTATTATTCTTAAACATAACATTTACACATGGAAATCTTATTTCCTTTTGGTTTCCAATTGAAAGTTTTTATTAACATTTAACTATTATGATTTATTAGCAACAATTCTATTTAAGTTTGATGAAGCTTTTCTGATATTATTGATTATGTTCTTCAATTTTAAATGTGGTATTGAATACGAAAAACCCATACATTCATGTCCAAACAAATGAGACTGACCTTTTTCTGGTGAACTGAGAATGTCTTCACACAAGACCTGTTTCCTGCTATCCTTGGCTGCGATCAAAACCTCGTCCTGGCTTTCAGTAATGTTCTCCTTTGAAGATTAGCTCGTATAGCTCTCGTCCCTGCTTCTGTCGTGATGCTGTGTTCTACCTTTTTCGAAACTGCAATCAGCTACCGGGACACTCTTGGCTCAAGGAGGTTCTTTACTCTCAACCTGGCCTACCTCTCGTTCCACGATAGATCTCCACACTCACGGAACTACACCGGCTTTCTCACTCTCCGTACACTACCGTCTACTACTGGACTTCACTTCTCGACAGCTCAAAACATTCTGATCTATCTTTTTCATTCATTCCCCTACTTTCTAAATATCCCTTCCAGATTCACAAATCAACCTTCCACCACCAACTCTCATTCGCAGTATTCCTCAAAACCAATTTTTAATCTTGCTAAATATGCTTAATGGATTTCCAAAAAAAATAGTTAATTCCCATTCTAAAATTACTTTCTACTATTTACAAAATTTAATGACCTATTATCTATTTCAACTGAGTCTTATTTAGCATAGGCTAATGATCGAACCTTCCGCGAACAACGATAATGACCTATTATCGATTTCACTTGAGTCTTATTTAGCATAGGCTAATGATCGAACCTTCCGCGAACAACGATAATGGTACGCGCCATTCACTTTGTTTATTCTAAGCGCATTGTCCCGAATTTCGTATGCTTCTTCTAATCACTTCTTAAAATTAAATATAACAATTTGTTGTATACAGGTTGTTCTAAATTTATATGCCCGTGGTTGAGAAAATTGAAAATATTTTATATTAAATTGAATTCTGTTTATAATTATCAAAATTTAATTTTCATATCAAATAGAAATATAACAATATATATACATATATACAAGGTATCCCAAAAGTAGTGGAACGGTCGAATATTTCGCGAACTAAACATCGGATCGAAAAACTGAAAAATAATAATTCAATCATTTTCAAAAATCTATCCAATGACACCAAACACCCACTCCCACTACACCCCCTGGAGGTGGGGTGGGGGGTAACTTTAAAATCTCAAATGGAAACCCCCAGTTTTTCTTGCAGATTTTAATTCGTTACGTAAAAGTAAGCAACTTTTATTCAAGATATTTTTTCGAACTGTGGATAGATGGCGCTATAATTGGGAAAACGATTTATTCTGATACCATAGGTAAAATTATAGAAACGGTCTATTATCTCACGAAATACACTTCCAAATGAGAAACCAAAACACATATTTTTAATCTTTTTCGAAGACCTATCGAATAACACCAAACATGACCCTCCAACCCACCCCCTGGAGGTGGGGTGGGGGGTAACTTTAACATCTTAAATAGCAACCCCCACTTTTTATCGCAGATTCGGATTCATCATAAAAAACTAAGTAACATTTATTTGAAACATTTTTTAGAATTCTTAATAGATGGCGTTTTAATTGGAAAAATTCGATTTATTAGCGCCATCTATCAGAAATTTAAAAAAATGTTTCAAATAAATGTTGTTTAATTTTTTATAACGAATCCGAATCTGCAATAAAAAGTGGGGATTTCTATTTAAGATTTTAAAGTTACCCCCCACCCCACCTCCAGGGGGTGGGTTGGAGGGTCATGTTTGGTGTTATTCGATAGGTTTTCGAAAAAGATTAAAAGTCTGTTTTTTGGTTTCTCATTTGGAAGTTTATTTCGTGAGATAATAGACCGTTTCTATAATTTTACCTATGGTATCAGAATAAATTGTTTTCCCAATTATAGCGCCATCTATCCACAGTTCGAAAAAATGTCTTGAATAAAAGTTGCGTACTTTTACGTAACGAATCCAAATTTGCAAGAAAAACTGGGAGTTTCCATTTAAGATTTTAAAGTTACCCCCTACCCCACCTCCAGGGGGTGTAGTGGGGATTGGTGTTTGATGTCATTGGATAGATTTTTGAAAATGACTGAACACGTATTTTTCAGTTTTTCGATCCTATGTTTAGTTCGCGAAATATTCTACCGTTCCGCTACTTTTGGGACACCCTATGTATATATATATATATATATATATATATATATATATATATATATATATATATATATATATATATATATATATAAAAATAAATAAGCAAAATCATTGGCTAATACTCGTAAAGTGAATGTGAATTTAGTTGGAAATACATAAAATGATGAAGGGTCATCATTCCATACATTTCTGTGCAACTATATACACCGGTGTTTCGGCCTATTTGGGCTTCGTCAGTATAGTGTAGCAAGTTAAAAAAGTTGTTTGTTAACTTGTAAAAGGATTACTACAGGAGCAAGGTTACCAATTTTGGTCAGGTTGTTAGAAGACCCTCAGTCGCAAGGCTACAACTAACATTGCCAAGGAGGTAAAGCTACCTGAGGAAATGAAAAGCCATAACATTATTAAATAAAATGATGTTGGATAATCGAGTACAAATATAAAAATAAATAAGCAAAATCATTGGCTAATACTCGTAAAGTGAATGTGAATTTAGTTGGAAATACATAAAATGATGAAGGGTCATCATTCCATACATTTCTGTGCAACTATATACACCGGTGTTTCGGCCTATTTGGGCTTCGTCAGTATAGTGTAGCAAGTTAAAAAAGTTGTTTGTTAACTTGTAAAAGGATTACTACAGGAGCAAGGTTACTAATTTTGGTCAGGTTGTTAGAAGACCTAACTTTAGTTGTAGCCTTGCGACTGCGGGTCTTCTAACAACCTGACCAAAATTGGTAACCTTGCTCCTGTAGTAATCCTTTTACAAGTTAACAAACAACTTTTTTAACTTGCTACACTATACTGACGAAGCCCAAATAGGCCGAAACACCGGTGTATATAGTTGCACAGAAATGTATGGAATGATGACCCTTCATCATTTTATGTATTTCCAACTAAATTCACATTCACTTTACGAGTATTAGCCAATGATTTTGCTTATTTATTTTTATATTTGTACTCGATTATCCAACATCATTTTATTTAATAATGTTATGGCTTTTCATTTCCTCAGGTAGCTTTACCTCCTTGGCAATGTTAGTTGTAGCCTTGCGACTGCGGGTCTTCTAACAACCTGACCAAAATTGGTAACCTTGCTCCTGTAGTAATCCTTTTACAAGTTAACAAACAACTTTTTTAACTTGCTACACTATACTGACGAAGCCCAAATAGGCCGAAACACCGGTGTATATAGTTGCACAGAAATGTATGGAATGATGACCCTTCATCATTTTATGTATTTCCAACTAAATTCACATTCACTTTACGAGTATTAGCCAATGATTTTGCTTATTTATTTTTATATTTGTACTCGATTATCCAACATCATTTTATTTAATAATGTTATGGCTTTTCATTTCCTCAGGTAGCTTTACCTCCTTGGCAATGTTAGTTGTAGCCTTGCGACTGCGGGTCTTCTAACAACCTGACCAAAATTGGTAACCTTGCTCCTGTAGTAATCCTTTTACAAGTTAACAAACAACTTTTTTAACTTGCTACACTATACTGACGAAGCCCAAATAGGCCGAAACACCGGTGTATATAGTTGCACAGAAATGTATGGAATGATAACCCTTCATCATTTTATGTATTTCCAACTAAATTCACATTCACTTTACGAGTATTAGCCAATGATTTTGCTTATTTATTTTTATATTTGTACTCGATTATCCAACATCATTTTATATATATATATATATATATATATATATATATATATATATATATGCTTTCTGTTGTTTTCCGGGTTTGACTCCGCGTTGAATAATTTTGGTTTTGATAAAAACCATTATTTTGACGACGTTTCGGCAAGATCTCACTTGCCATTGTCAAGTCAGGTAGTTCCGCTTCTCGCTGCTGCTTGAAGTAAACTGAATTTTTACTACGATGCCGTCGCTTATGTAGTTGATCCTGATGCTGCTTGCCCTGCGCGAACTCTGGCTCTTGTTATTGGTCCGGTGTAGGTTGCAGTCGTCGGCGGGATGTTACGCGTGGATGTTGCGGCCTGATTTATTTTGGTCTTTTTCTTCAATACCGTTTTCCAAGTTGTAGGAAGCCGTTGCGCATCATCTCTTTGGTTTAAGCCGTTGGGATTTCTTTCAATTTCTATCGATTCTCTGATTTCCCGTTTTCTTTTTATTTCGATGTTAGCTAACATCGTTGTTTGGTTCAGGTTTATTGTGTGTCCTGTATTTGCGACATGTTGAGCCAGGGATGACGTGGTTTCTCCCCTTTCGATAGCATTTCGGTGTTCTTCTCGTCTTACCTGGATTCTTCGGTTGGTCTCTCCAATGTACGACTTTCCACAATCCCCACACGGAATCTCGTATACACCTTGGCTTTCTAACGATATTTTGGCCTTTGGTGTTGGTAAAATAGTTGAGATCTTTCTGTCCGTATTAAATATCGTTTCTATGTTGTGTTTTCTCAGCACTCTCCCTATTTTCTCTGTCGTACCCTTCACATATGGCAGAATGGTTTTGCCGATCGGCTTATTGTCTTCTGTAGGGTCCTTATCTCTTCTTCGAGCATTTTGAGCTTTTTCGATGTTGTATGTTGAGAAGCCGTTTTTTCTTAACGCTGTTTTCACGTTATGTATTTCTTCATTTTGATGTTCTTGGTCTGTCAGTCTTTCGGATCTTGTAATCAAGGTTTTGATGACTGAATGCAATTGCGCAGGATGGTGGTGTGAAGCAGCATTTAGATATCTATCGGTATGTGTCGGTTTCCGATACACTGTATGGCCTATGTGTCCGTCTTGTTTCTTTATTATTAACACATCTAAGAATGGAATTTGATCGTTTTCTTCCAGTTCCATGGTAAACTGAATTTTGTGGTGGATATTGTTGATGTGTTCTAAAAAAGCCTTTAGTTTTTCTTCTCCGTGGGTCCAGATAATAAAAGTGTCATCCACGTATCTAAGCCACAGTTTGGGTTTGTATTCAGCTGTTTCTATTGCCCGCTGTTCTATTTCCTTCATAAACAAGTTCGCTATTACTGGTGACAGTGGAGAACCCATCGGTGCTCCCTCAATTTGTTTATATCTTTGTTCCTTATAGATGAAATAAGTGTTATTTAAACAGTGTTTGGTTAGGTTTAGTGTATCCGGTGATATTGGATACTTTTTGCTTATGATGTCCAGTGATTCATCTATAGGAACATTCGTGAAAAGTGAGACAATATCGAAGCTGACTAGCAAATGTCCCGGCTCAAGAGTCACACCTTTTATACGCTCGATGAAGTGGCTCGCGTTCTTGACGTAAGAATCCGCTTCTTCCGCGTATGGTTGCAGCTGTTGGGCCAGAAATTTCGCCAGCGGTTGTAAGGGAGATCCGATGGAACTCACAATTGGTCGCAGTGGTAATCCTGCCTTGTGTACCTTGGGTAGGCCGTAAAATTTTGGGCATCTAGATGACTTCTCTCTAGGTATGAGATGGACCTGTTCGTATACACCTTGGCTTTCTAACGATATTTTGGTCTTTGGTGTTGGTAAAATAGTTGAGATCTTTCTGTCCGTATTAAATATCGTTTCTATGTTGTGTTTTCTCAGCACTCTCCCTATTTTCTCTGTCGTACCCTTCACATATGGCAGAATGGTTTTGCCGATCGGCTTATTGTCTTCTGTAGGGTCCTTATCTCTTCTTCGAGCATTTTGAGCTTTTTCGATGTTGTATGTTGAGAAGCCGTTTTTTCTTAACGCTGTTTTCACGTTATGCATTTCTTCATTTTGATGTTCTTGGTCTGTCAGTCTTTCGTTTCAAACAACGATGTTAGCTAACATCGAAATAAAAAGAAAACGGGAAATCAGAGAATCGATAGAAATTGAAAGAAATCCCAACGGCTTAAACCAAAGAGATGATGCGCAACGGCTTCCTACAACTTGGAAAACGGTATTGAAGAAAAAGACCAAAATAAATCAGGCCGCAACATCCACGCGTAACATCCCGCCGACGACTGCAACCTACACCGGACCAATAACAAGAGCCAGAGTTCGCGCAGGGCAAGCAGCATCAGGATCAACTACATAAGCGACGGTATCGTGAGTAAAAATTCAGTTTACTTCAAGCAGCAGCGAGAAGCGGAACTACCTGACTTGACAATGGCAAGTGAGATCTTGCCGAAACGTCGTCAAAATAATGGTTTTTATCAAAACCAAAATTATTCAACGCGGAGTCAAACCCGGAAAACAACAGAAAGCACATATAGCTCCCGCGGAAACTTCAAGTGTAACATAATTAACCTCTACGGGGAGGAAACTCTACCAGACATCAGAAGATACGAAAAACTACGATCGAAACGAAGGACGTTGTTATGCAACCTTACGTTTTTAGAACGCTGCCGTGACGAAAGCATTATACCGACTTGTATGAAGCTCACTTTTCACAAAAACAACTATAAAACTAAAAACATCTTAAGAAGAGCAAGCCTGGCGCTTATTAGAGAGGCAATCCATGATACCAGACGAGACATCGACAAAATGAATGCAGAATCATTACAGCTGCATCTTAAACTAAGTAACACAATCCATCCAACATTATGGAATTTCTTTGAACAACTGACAAACTTTCGAGCAGAAACAGATGCTGATCTCACTAAGACCAAACAAATTAAAAAGTTTGAAAATTTGTTACTACAACAGCGGCCAAAAAAGAAAGAAAATCCACAAATAGAAACAAACAATTTAGTATATAACTTTTCAAATCTGACACTGGATGAAGCCACGAATAGTGTTCTTGCAAAAGGTTTCAATTTTGCTGTTGCACCTACATACATTCCCGTAGAAAACATCATTACTGAGGTAGAGACTACAATTACTAATCTCCCAGCAGAAACAGCCGAGATCATACGCCAAGACGTATCAAAAATATTAAGAACAGCCAAACCACCAAAAAGAAATTTAACACGGGAAGAGAAAGAAGCCTTACATAATTTGAAGAACAACAAAGAAATCATCGTGCTTCCAGCTGACAAAGGCAACGCTACGGTAGTGATGAATATTCAAGACTACGAAACAAAAATAAACGACATCTTAAATGATACAACATATCAAAGCATCTCGTCAGACCCGACAACCTATCTAGAGAAAATAACAAAAGCCAAGATCAAAGCCTCAAATATCAATAAAGAACAACAGGTCCATCTCATACCTAGAGAGAAGTCATCTAGATGCCCAAAATTTTACGGCCTACCCAAGGTACACAAGGCAGGATTACCACTGCGACCAATTGTGAGTTCCATCGGATCTCCCTTACAACCGCTGGCGAAATTTCTGGCCCAACAGCTGCAACCATACGCGGAAGAAGCGGATTCTTACGTCAAGAACGCGAGCCACTTCATCGAGCGTATAAAAGGTGTGACTCTTGAGCCGGGACATTTGCTAGTCAGCTTCGATATTGTCTCACTTTTCACGAATGTTCCTATAGATGAATCACTGGACATCATAAGCAAAAAGTATCCAATATCACCGGATACACTAAACCTAACCAAACACTGTTTAAATAACACTTATTTCATCTATAAGGAACAAAGATATAAACAAATTGAGGGAGCACCGATGGGTTCTCCACTGTCACCAGTAATAGCGAACTTGTTTATGAAGGAAATAGAACAGCGGGCAATAGAAACAGCTGAATACAAACCCAAACTGTGGCTTAGATACGTGGATGACACTTTTATTATCTGGACCCACGGAGAAGAAAAACTAAAGGCTTTTTTAGAACACATCAACAATATCCACCATAAAATTCAGTTTACCATGGAACTGGAAGAAAACGATCAAATTCCATTCTTAGATGTGTTAATAATAAAGAAACAAGACGGACACATAGGCCATACAGTGTATCGGAAACCGACACATACCGATAGATATCTAAATGCTGCTTCACACCACCATCCTGCACAATTGCATTCAGTCATCAAAACCTTGATTACAAGATCCGAAAGACTGACAGACCAAGAACATCAAAATGAAGAAATGCATAACGTGAAAACAGCGTTAAGAAAAAACGGCTTCTCAACATACAACATCGAAAAAGCTCAAAATGCTCGAAGAAGAGATAAGGACCCTACAGAAGACAATAAGCCGATCGGCAAAACCATTCTGCCATATGTGAAGGGTACGACAGAGAAAATAGGGAGAGTGCTGAGAAAACACAACATAGAAACGATATTTAATACGGACAGAAAGATCTCAACTATTTTACCAACACCAAAGACCAAAATATCGTTAGAAAGCCAAGGTGTATACGAGATTCCGTGTGGGGATTGTGGAAAGTCGTACATTGGACAGACCAACCGAAGAATCCAGGTAAGACGAGAAGAACACCGAAATGCTATCGAAAGGGGAGAAACCACGTCATCCCTGGCTCAACATGTCGCAAATACAGGACACACAATAAACCTGAACCAAACAACGATGTTAGCTAACATCGAAATAAAAAGAAAACGGGAAATCAGAGAATCGATAGAAATTGAAAGAAATCCCAACGGCTTAAACCAAAGAGATGATGCGCAACGGCTTCCTACAACTTGGAAAACGGTATTGAAGAAAAAGACCAAAATAAATCAGGCCGCAACATCCACGCGTAACATCCCGCCGACGACTTCAACCTACACCGGACCAATAACAAGAGCCAGAGTTCGCGCAGGGCAAGCAGCATCAGGATCAACTACATAAGCGACGGTATCGTGAGTAAAAATTCAGTTTACTTCAAGCAGCAGCGAGAAGCGGAACTACCTGACTTGACAATGGCAAGTGAGATCTTGCCGAAACGTCGTCAAAATAATGGTTTTTATCAAAACCAAAATTATTCAACGCGGAGTCAAACCCGGAAAACAACAGAAAGCACATATAGCTCCCGCGGAAACTTCAAGTGTAATATATATATATATATATATATATATATATATATATATATATATATATATATATATATATATATATATATATATTTATATATATATATATATATATATATATATATATATATATATTGTTGTGATCTTGATTATTGATATGAGATAATATTTTTATATGTCATTTAATTTAATCAATGCTTTAATAATAATCTAATTAATTTACCAGATCACATATCAATATGTTTTCAATCTCAGGGCTTTTTATAAAATTAATTACTTACATACGTGGCTTCTAAGTATTTCTCAATGGTTCCTAATCGGGATAGGAAAGAAAAGAGTAAAATAATAACACATATGGGTTACAATTGTAATCAAAATATTGTTTATTTTATTTAAATGGCAATCACTGCTTATTATTTGCTATATCTTATTATTCTTAAAAATAACATTTACACATGGGAATCTTATTTCCTTTTGGTTTCCAATTGAAAGTTTTTATTAACATTTAACTATTATGATTTATTAGCAACAATTCTATTTAAGTTTGATGAAGCTTTTCTGATATTATTGACTATGTTTCTTCAATTTTAAATGTGGTATTTAATACGAAAAACCCATACATTCATGTCCAAACAAATGAGACTGACCTTTTTCTGGTGAACTGAGAATGTCTTCACACAAGACCCGTTTCCTGCTATCCTTGGCTGCAATCAAAACCTCGTCCTGGCTTCCAGTAATGTTCTCCTCTGAAACTAGCTCGTATAGCTCTCGTTTCCTGCTTCTGTCGTGATGCTGTGTTCTACCTTTTTCGAAACTGCAATCAGCTACCGGGAACTCTTGGCTCAAGGAGGTTCTTTTACTCTCAACCTGGCCTACCTCTCGTTCCGCTATAGATACTCCACACTCACGGAACTACACCGGCTTTCTCACTCTCCGTACACTACCGTCTACCACTCGACTTCACTTCTCGACAGCTCAAAACATTCTGCTCTCTATTTGTCATTCATTCCCCTACTTTCTAAATATCCCTTCCAGATTCACAAATCAAACTTCCACCACCAACTCTCATTCGCAGTATTCCTAAAAACCAATTTTTAAACTTTCTAAATATGCTTAATGGATTTCAAAGAAAATAGTTAATTCCCATTCTAAAATTACTTTCTACTATATACAAATTTTAATGACCTATTCTCTATTTCCACTTAGTCTTATTTAGCATCGGCTAATGACCGATCCTTCCGCGAACAAACGATAATGACCTATTAACAATTTCACTTGAGTCTTATTTAATCACTTCTTAAAATTAAATATAACAATTTGTTGTATACAGGTTGTTCTAAATTTATATGCCCGTGGTTGAGAAAATTGAAAATATTTTATATTAAATTGAATTTTGTCTATAATTATCAAATTTTAATTTTCATATCAAATAGAAATATAACAAATCCCCGCCTTGTATTCGATAAAATTTATCTGCATTTTTAAATAAATTTTCTCGAGGCAAAACCAACTCCCTGTATATTTCCTTACTTTAATCTACGTCTTATACCCCTTCTTCTTGTATTACTCTAATTAGTCCCACCTGTAGAGTAATTGTTTCCTTATTTTCAGTGTCCTCATCCTGTGTTAGAGTGTCGGCTATTATGTTGTCTTTCCCTTTTTCCCATATCAATCTTCTGTCTTTTTCCTCAGATTTTTCACATACTTTTACCGTGCATTCTGCATCCTCGTTTTCATATGCCTCCTCTTCAAATGCCACTGTTTCGATTATATCTTTTTCGCTTTCATTTGTTAGCTTTATTTCTCCTTCCCCTGAGCTCATCTCTTCTTTTGAGGAATCCCAGTTTTCTTTTGCTTTTGATACTCTCAATTTTTCTTCTTCTGGGCTCAACTCTTCTTTTGAGGAGCCACAGGTTTCATTTTCTTTTGTCTTTTTCTGACTTTTTCTCCCTTTTCTTCTTTGTCCTTGCTTCGTTGCCAAATTCATTTCCACTGTTTGTTCTTTACCTGATTCGTCCGTATTTTGTTTCTCCTGTTCCTTGTCCTGTTCTTCTTCTTTTTCTTCTGTTAGATTCATCGTATTATTTTTAAAATCTATCACTACATGTTTTTCTGCCAATTCGTCAACTCCTACTATCATGTCATGTGACATGTTTGGCATTATTACACATTGTAGTGCATACATCTTCTTACCCAGTCGTACTATTACTCGTATGCCTTCATTTATAATTGCCAATGTCCGTTTGTTTGCGCCCACTAAATTTACCCTAGGTATTTTGTAAATTAAATTTGTTAAGTTAACTTCTTCTATTAGTTTTCTGTTGACCAATGTTATTTCAGATCCAGTGTCTATCATAATTTTAATTGGTTTCTCGTTGATAAATCCATCCACAAATTTTAAATTAACTCCATTTTTCTTTTCGTTGTTTCTTGCCAATTTAATAAACTCCTTGGGGTTACAAAAGATTCCTGTTTGATTTTTGGTTTTTAGTGAGCGCCGTCGTGAAAAAACGCCGGTTGCTCATCGTAGTTTATATTTTCGTCATAATGTCTCTCTCCGTCATATTCATCTGTCTGGGTATTATTTACTTCTCTTCTATTTTCTCTTGGTCTGTCGGATCTGTTTCGGTTTTCTCGATATCCCTGTTCATTTTGTCTACCATTATTTCTGTTTTCTTGATTTGCGAGTGTGGTGTTTCTATTCTGGTATTCTCGATTTCTGTCCTCATTCCATTGCCTATTTCTTTGTTCATAATTTCCTCTTCCGTTGTCTCTATTTTCGTTTTCCCTTCTGGGATTAAATTCTCGTCTTGTATAGTCCCTCCTATTTTGATTTATATCTCTGTAATCCTGTGTTTCTCGGAGCCTGTAATCTTCTCGCGACCTTCTTGATTTTCTTTCTCTTAAACGTGATTCTCTTATTTGTAGGAATTGGCATAAACTATCTATGTCTTTGTAGTTTTGCAATGTGATATGGTCTTCCAGCGTTTCTTCGAAATGTCTTGCAATCAGTTCGACTAATTGTTCCGATGAGTAATTATATTGTAGATGTTTTGCGTTATAGTAAATTTGTAATGCATATGTCCTTTCTGATATACCCATCCTATCATTGTATTTCCCATTTTGCAATTCCTTGTTAATTTCCAATTGTTGGACTTTTCCCCAGAAATAATTCAAAAATTTTTGTTCAAATTGTTGCCAACTGTCAAATTCTTCTTCTTTGCAATCGAACCATAGGCTTGCTTCATATTTTAGATGGTTTCTGATAGTTTCTTTTGCTGTTTCGAAATTTCCGATGTGCTGTATTTTCTTTTTCAGGCTATTTATGAACGGCACTGGGTGTAATCTTCTTACATCCCCGCCAAACCTTATCTTCACGTCATCTGTGCTATGTATAACATTTTCTCTTCTTTCTCCTACATTTTGTTGAGTATTGATTTCCGCAATCTTTCTTTCCACTTCTTCTCTGTCTGCTTGAATAGCGTTTTTAAACTTGTTTTCCAAATTTTCTATTTCCTTTTTCTGGCAATTCGTTACCTCCTTTATTTTGATTTTGATTTCTTTAATCTCTAACTCCTGTTTCTCGCTCTTTTCTGCAATCTCTTCTATTTTTTTAACCATTTCCTTCTTAATACTCTCTATATTTCTGTTGTTTTCTTCTATGGCTTGTTTTGTTTCCTGTTGATTGTCATCCATTTTTTTCTGTGTTTCATCCATTTTTTGATCCACTTTATCCATTTTCTTTGATGTTTCTTCCTGATTTTTCTTCATTGCTTGTTTTGTTTCCTCCTGATTTTTATCCATTTTTTGTTGTGTTTCATCCATTTTCTGTTCTATTCTTTGTGACTGGAGTTGCATCATTTGTAATAATTTATCTATTCCTGATAATTCTTGCTGTTCTGATGCCATGATTGTCGTGTCTAAAATATCTTCTTGGTCTGAATTATTCTCTTGATTTGAATGTTCTTTTTGTTTTTTTGTTGTCTTTGCTTTGGTTTCTTGTCACAGACATTTGTTTTCAAGAAGTACTGTCCCCGCCAAATATGAAATTTTACTAGTATGTTACCAAGACGACTTTTTCTCACCCAAATATTATAAATTGTCAATAAATATATCAAATGTAAATATCGTAAAAATAAAATATTAAATCAGTTATGTAAAATTTGTACCTAAAGAGATCTAAAATTTTATGTTATCAAATGTAAGTATCTCACTTTTTACCACAGGCATATAAATTTTCAAATACCGGCTTTACTCTTTCTATCCTTCAAATTTGCCACTAGAAATACTTATCAATGCTTTCCACGTTGGACGACAGTTGTTGTGATCTTGATTATTGATATGAGATAATATTTTTATATGTCATTTAATTTAATCAATGCTTTAATAATAATCTAATTAATTTACCAGATCACATATCAATATGTTTTCAATCTCAGGGCTTTTTATAAAATTAATTACTTACATACGTGGCTTCTAAGTATTTCTCAATGGTTCCTAATCGGGATAGGAAAGAAAAGAGTAAAATAATAACACATATGGGTTACAATTGTAATCAAAATATTGTTTATTTTATTTAAATGGCAATCACTGCTTATTATTTGCTATATCTTATTATTCTTAAAAATAACATTTACACATGGGAATCTTATTTCCTTTTGGTTTCCAATTGAAAGTTTTTATTAACATTTAACTATTATGATTTATTAGCAACAATTCTATTTAAGTTTGATGAAGCTTTTCTGATATTATTGACTATGTTTCTTCAATTTTAAATGTGGTATTTAATACGAAAAACCCATACATTCATGTCCAAACAAATGAGACTGACCTTTTTCTGGTGAACTGAGAATGTCTTCACACAAGACCCGTTTCCTGCTATCCTTGGCTGCAATCAAAACCTCGTCCTGGCTTCCAGTAATGTTCTCCTCTGAAACTAGCTCGTATAGCTCTCGTTTCCTGCTTCTGTCGTGATGCTGTGTTCTACCTTTTTCGAAACTGCAATCAGCTACCGGGAACTCTTGGCTCAAGGAGGTTCTTTTACTCTCAACCTGGCCTACCTCTCGTTCCGCTATAGATACTCCACACTCACGGAACTACACCGGCTTTCTCACTCTCCGTACACTACCGTCTACCACTCGACTTCACTTCTCGACAGCTCAAAACATTCTGCTCTCTATTTGTCATTCATTCCCCTACTTTCTAAATATCCCTTCCAGATTCACAAATCAAACTTCCACCACCAACTCTCATTCGCAGTATTCCTAAAAACCAATTTTTAAACTTTCTAAATATGCTTAATGGATTTCAAAGAAAATAGTTAATTCCCATTCTAAAATTACTTTCTACTATATACAAATTTTAATGACCTATTCTCTATTTCCACTTAGTCTTATTTAGCATCGGCTAATGACCGATCCTTCCGCGAACAAACGATAATGACCTATTAACAATTTCACTTGAGTCTTATTTAATCACTTCTTAAAATTAAATATAACAATTTGTTGTATACAGGTTGTTCTAAATTTATATGCCCGTGGTTGAGAAAATTGAAAATATTTTATATTAAATTGAATTTTGTCTATAATTATCAAATTTTAATTTTCATATCAAATAGAAATATAACAATATATATATATATATATATATATATATATATATATATATATATATATATATATATATATATAAATAGATGAAATAGAGAATGTGGAAAAATCCCCTTACGAACAATTCACACATCCACCATTTCGGGCTGGGAAAAATTTTTCGAATAGAATCAAAGATCCAAACACCAGTTCTTAGAAATGTGTTTCGCCCTCTTCAACCTCTCTGGGCTCGTCGGTAAAGACAAGAGGTTGAATATCTTTAGACACATTCTAATCAAAAAACAACATTCGAGACCTAGACATAGAAGGTGCGTAATATATATATATATATATATATATATATATATATATATATATATATATATGCAAAATAATATACGGGAAATAAATATTCTCACCTTCGTCTGTGCTGCCATCTTGAGAACATTTGCGCTGTCTACAGCTCATCAGTCAAGCTCTCAGAACAGACGAAGATGTAGAATATTCCCTCCGTATACCCGCGGCCGTAAGACAGCCATGCAGTCCTTATGGGACTAGCGCAATCTGAGTTAGCTAGAAGCAACCTACCTTGCTCGTTTCGGTACGAAACCGATCTGTGCTTCCATTTTGAAGCCACTAGATGTCACCTCGTATTTATTTAAAAATACCTACGGCGTCAAACAAGCCGGAAATAATCGCAACTTTCTACTTTTCAAAAGTATGAAAATAATATGCAAAATAATATACGGGAAATAAATATTCTCACCCTCGTCTGTGCTGCCATCTTGAGAACGTTTTCGCTGTCTACAGCTCATCAGTCAAGCTCTTAGAACAGACGAAGATGTAGAATATTCCGTCCGTATACCCGCGGCCGTAAGACAGCCATGCAGTCCTTATGGGACTAGCGCAATCTGAGTTAGCTAGAAGCAACCTACCTTGCTCGTTTCGGTACGAAACCGATCTGTGCTTCCATTTTGAAGCCACTAGATGTCACCTCGTATTTATTTAAAAATACCTACGGCGTCAAACAAGCAGGAAATAATCGCAACTTTCTACTTTTCAAAAGTATGAAAATAATATGCAAAATAATATACGGGAAATAAGTATTCTCACCCTCGTCTATATTATTTTCATACTTTTGAAAAGTAGAAAGTTGCGATTATTTCCTGCTTGTTTGACGCCGTAGGTATTTTTAAATAAATACGAGGTGACATCTAGTGGCTTCAAAATGGAAGCACAGATCGGTTTCGTACCGAAACGAGCAAGGTAGGTTGCTTCTAGCTAACTCAGATTGCGCTAGTCCCATAAGGACTGCATGGCTGTCTTACGGCCGCGGGTATACAGAGGGAATATTCTACATCTTCGTCTGTTCTGAGAGCTTGACTGATGAGCTGTAGACAGCGAAAACGTTCTCAAGATGGCAGCACAGACGAGGGTGAGAATATTTATTTCCCGTATATTATTTTGCATATTATTTTCATACTTTTGAAAAGTAGAAAGTTGCGATTATTTCCTGCTTGTTTGACGCCGTAGGTATTTTTAAATAAATACGAGGTGACATCTAGTGGCTTCAAAATGGAAGCACAGATCGGTTTCGTACCGAAACGAGCAAGGTAGGTTGCTTCTAGGTAACTCATATATATATATATATATATATATATATATATATATATATATATATATATATATATATATATATATATATATATACAGAGAGAGTCTGTAAAGTGGAATAAATTCAATATCTCAAATACTAATTGTTTTTTGGGAAAATGCTCAGACCCGTCGATTAGTATTTCAAATTGTCCTTTTTGACATACAATAATAATGTATACAGGGTGTCCCAATTTAGAGATATGACGTCATCGTTGATTTTCTTAAATGGCAACACTGTCATTTTAATAGCTATTTTGATAGTGTGTGTAAAGTTATGCATAACTGCAAAATTTCAAATTTTTATTCCCTACCATTTACAAGATAATAAAATATAACAAAGGTATGAAAAACAAGTAATCAATTAATTGAATTTAATTATTTCAATTAAGCAAATGCTCATAATGTTGTCCATTGACTATTTGACAATATCCTAAACGCGATCGAAATTCGTTTTGAATATTGCTAATGATTTGGGGAGAAATTAATCTGCACTCATTTCTTATTCGCGCTTTTAGATCCTCAACATCTGTTGGCTTGGTCTTAAAAACTTTGCTTTTCAAGTACGCCCATAAAAAAAAGTCCAACGGATTGACATCTGGGGATCTTGGTGGCCATTCAATTGGTCCCCTTCTACCTATCCATCTGCCTGGAAATACGGCATCGAGATATTCACGAACCGGTCTTGCGAAATGGGGAGGCGCACCATCTTGCTGAAACCAGATGTCTCTATTTGGAACATTAGCATGTACAAGGTTAGGAAACAAATTAACCAATTGCGGTATTAATTCTTCTTGCAAGAATTATAAATATCGTGCTCCATTGAGAGTTTCAGCAAAAAATATTGGTCCTATAATTTGATTTCCTACGATCCCTGCCCACACATTCACTTTTCTGGTCGCTGCGTATGGCCTTCCCTCATCCAGCGTGGGTTCTCATCCGCCCAATATCGACAATTTTGTCGATTTACCTCACCATTTAACATAAACGTACATTCATCAGAAAATAGAATGTTTTCTACTAGAATGTTGTTCGTGCCTAGTTGATTCATCATATGTTCACTAAACAGCAGTCTTCTCTATGTGCTTTAAGAATTCGTGCTACTGACGACTGGCTAATTTCAAGATCATTAGATATCTGCCTGGTAGAGGTATTAGGATTTTCTTGAACAGATAGTAGTACATTCATTTTGATATCTTCACTAAGAGCAGTTTGTCGAGGAGTACTGGTTTTTCTTACATGCCCGTTTTCCCTAAATTGTCTTTCTATTTTACTTACAGTACTTTGCGATATCGGTGGCAGATCGGGATATTTTTCTCTAAACAGATGCGTAACTTCCATTTGTGTTCTTGCTCTATCTCCATATCCAAGCATTTGTAAAATTTCAGTCTTGTGCTTTTCAGTTAAATAAATCATATTTAACAATTTCTCCAAACGAACTGACTTGCTAATAATCGATATTTTTAAACGTCAAAATATTTGACAACTTGCTAAAAACCATACCAACACAACCTTTTTGTTTAATAATATCTAGATTGCTGGATTTTTCTTAAAATGATTATGAATACAAGTTTTTAATTTAAAATAAATTCAAAAGTTCAAATACATAGGTACAGCGAGTCCCAATTTTAAGGACATTTTAAGATATTGTAAAATAGTCAATGGGCAACATTATGAGCATTTGCTTAATTGAAATAATTAAATTCAATTATTTGATTACTTGTTTTTCATAACTTTGTTATTCGTTATTATCTTGTAAATGGTAGGGAATAAAAATTTGAAATTTTGCAGTTATGTATAGCTTTTCACACGCTATCAAAATAGCTATCAAAATGACAGTGTTGCCATTTAAGAAAATCAACGATGACATCATATCTCTAAATTGGGACACCCTGTATACATTATTATTGTATGTCAAAAAGGACAATTTAAAATACTAATCGCGAGTTTGAGCATTTTTCAAAAAAACAATTAGTATTTGGATTATTGAATTTATTCCAAATTACAGACATAACTTTGTTATTCTTTATTATCTTTTAAATTGTAGGGAATAAAAATTTGAAATTTTGAAGTTATGTATAGCTTCTCACACGCTATCAAAATAGCTATCAAAATGACAGTGTTGCCATTTAAGAAAATCGACGATGACGTCATATCTCTAAATTGGGACACCCTGTATACATTATTATTGAATGTCAAAAAGGACAATTTGAAATACTAATCGACGGGTCTGAGCATTTTCCCAAGAAACAATTAGTATTTGAGATATTGAATTTATTCCACTTTACAGACTCTCTCTGTATATATATATATATATATATATATATATATATATATATATATATATATAAGAAGAATTTTATTCCTGGGTCTATCGGTCTGATAAAATAAAACACTTTATTTTTGCTTAAACGTTTCGGCTACATTGCCATTTTCAATAAGCACTTTAAACTTTAATGATTAAAACATTACACTTTTATTATTATATTTTCACATACACGTTATATTTTAACATTCATAAAATGTATGCTTCATTCTCCATGGTTTAAGTAAGAATGAAAAAATACCGATAGACCCAGGAATAAAATTCTTCTTAAAAATTCACGGTCAGAAAATAACAAACCATATATATATATATATATATATATATATATATATATATATATATATATATATATATATAAACTGGAAATGATCACAGCTGATTAGTAATTATCAATTTACAAATTATTGGGTTAACAGCTGAAATGGAAGACTCAGTGTACTCTTTTCTACGATTCCAATATTTCGTTAACAGTCGCTAACATCATCAGGGACGCTGAAATAATATTAAAGGTATAATAGTAAAACTGGGTATTAAAAAATAACTCACCAGTTTGAGATTTTAGTCAACGATGTTATAAATGTGTAAAAAAGCGGCATTAACAAAAAAAAATTGCAGTGAATGTTATTAAAAATTAAAAATATAACAAATAAAAAAGATAAAAAATGGAACTATAATATAAAAGCCTATGCTAAAAACCACTAATTATTAAAATCTTTTAAATTCGTCGTATAGAAAGGTATTAGAGACAATTATGTCAATATATTGTCAATTATGACAGAAATAGGTAGTATATTATGAACTAGAATCTAAACTAAAATCTTTATTGACATTTAAGTGTTTATCAAGTTCAAGAAGGAAAGAATAGATCTCTGTTAATTGCTTAATATCTGTTCTTTTATTAATTGTCTGTTCATTCTGATAAATAAATGCCATTTCAAGAAAAGTTCTTTTGTGATAGTTCTTTTAATTTGTTAAAATTTTTACAGATTCAAAGTCCATATTATGGCTTTCATTTACAACATGTGTAGCTAAAGAGCACCTGTCTGGATATAATCTACAATCACTTTTATGACTTGTCATACGATCTTTGACTCGTCTAGTTGTCTGGCCTATGTACTGTTTGTCACAATCAATACATGGTATACTGTAAACTACATCAGTTAATAGCTCTTTTGGAGATCTATCTTTCATCTTTGAAAATAAGTTATTAATAGTTAAAACTGGTTTACTAGCTATTTTGATGTTTAGCTCGTTTTTTACAATTCGTGTGAGTTTTGGTGTAATCTATCTAATGAAAGGTAAAGAGATGAATGAAACTACTTCTGGAATGACAACACTATTATTGTTAGCTGTATTATGATTATCTATAATAGTTGGTGTGATGGATGGAGTGTTAAATAATAACTGTTTTAACATTACAGGAGGATAAGAATTGTCTAAAAACATGTTATATAGTTTTTTTAGATTAGTTTGATGGAATGATTTATCAGCAATTCGTTCAATCCTAGTTCGCATTTGTTTTACTAAGTTAAATTTTATTGAGTGTTTATGGTAAGACCAATAATTCAGGTATCTACCTGAACTTATTGGTTTCATGTACCAATCAACTAAGATAGTATTATTTTTTGTGCGATATAATTTGGTGTCTAAAAAAGGAATGGAACAATGGTCATCCTCTACTTCAACTGTAAATTGTATATGAGGATCAAAGGTATTAAAAACAAATAACAATTCATCTGTACTATTAGTAGGTATAGCTAAAATTAGGTCATCTACATATTTTTTGACAAAGAAAGGTGTAAAAGGTAGTACAGGAATAACTATACCTAACAAATCATCCATCATATAAGCAGCCAATATAGGACTCATTTTAGCTCCCATAGGGGTACCAAAAGTTTGTTTATATATTGTGTTGTCGAATGTAAAATAATTATTTTCAAATAAGAAAATTATCAGTTCTAGGAAAGTATTTTCATTAATTTTACAATGGTTGGAGATATCATTCCAGTGTTTTGTTATAGAACGTAAACAAGCCTCTAAGTAAACATTACTAAAGAGAGAAACCACATCTAAACTTACAATCACAAAATCATTTGGTAGTTTTAAACCATTAAATTTGTCTTTTACTTCAAAAGAATCCTTAATATAGTATTCATTTTGATAATTGTAAGCATTAGTTAAGATTTCTGTAACAAGAGTGGCAATTCCTTCAGTGGGTGTTCCTATAGATGACACAATAGGTCTTACTGATAATATAGGTTTAGGTATATATCTTGGGCAATGCATAAAATTTTGGTATGACACTTTTATAAGATGTTAAACGTTTTTTAGCATGAAGGCCAATAAACTTTCTATTATGTAAAGATTTAACTAAGTCATTACATTTACGTTCTAAAGATAATGTAGGGTCTGTATTTATTTATATATTTATTTATATATATTTACAGCCAGATCTACTAATATTATCACAAATTATATCACTAATAACTATAAAACAGACACTTTTTTCCATCATCTTTATTGTAAGACTAAGAAATTTCTGAAATCTAATCCAGAGTTAATGGTAACTCAATCTGATAAAGGCAATGCAACAGTTATTATGAACAAAAGTCAGTATATGGACCTTTCCAAAGAATTACTTCAAAATAACACTTCTTACAGAGTCATAAATACAGACCCTACATTATCTTTAGAACGTAAATGTAATGACTTAGTTAAATCTTTACATAATAGAAAGTTTATTGACCTTCATGCTAAAAAACTTTTAACATCTTATAAAAGTGTCATACCAAACTTTTATGCATTGCCCAAGATACATAAACCTATATTATCAGTAAGACCTATTGTGTCATCTATAGGAACACCCACTGAAGGAATTGCCACTCTTGTTACAGAAATCTTAACTAATGCTTACAATTATCAAAATGAATACTATATTAAGGATTCTTTTGAAGTAAAAGACAAATTTAATGGTTTAAAACTACCAAATGATTTTGTGATTGTAAGTTTAGATGTGGTTTCTCTCTTTAGTAATGTTTACTTAGAGGCTTGTTTACGTTCTATAACAAAACACTGGAATGATATCTCCAACTATTGTAAAATTAATGAAAATACTTTCCTAGAACTGATAATTTTCTTATTTGAAAATAATTATTTTACATTCGACAACACAATATATAAACAAACTTTTGGTACCCCTATGGGAGCTAAAATGAGTCCTATATTGGCTGCTTATATGATGGATGATTTGTTAGATATAGTTATTCCTGTACTACCTTTTACACCTTTCTTTGTCAAAAAATATGTAGATGACCTAATTTTAGCTATACCTACTAATAGTACAGATGAATTGTAATTTGTTTTTAATACCTTTGATCCTCATATACAATTTACAGTTGAAGTAGAGGCTGACCATTGTTCCATTCCTTTTTTAGACACCAAATTATATCGCACAAAAAAATAATACTATCTTAGTTGATTGGTACATGAAACCAATAAGTTCAGGTAGATACCTGAATTATTGGTCTTACCATAAACACTCAATAAAATTTAACTTAGTAAAACAAATGCGAACTAAGATTGAACGAATTGCTGATAAATCATTCCATCAAACTAATCTAAAAAAACTATATAACATGTTTTTAGACAATTCTTATCCTCCTGTAATGTTAAAACAGTTATTATTTAACACTCCATCCATCACACCAACTATTATAGATAATCATAATACAGCTAACAATAATAGTGTTGTCATTCCGGAAGTAGTTTCATTCATCTCTTTACCTTTCATTAGAGAGATTACACCAAAACTCACACAAATTGTAAAAAACGAGCTAAACATCAAAATAGCTAGTAAACCAGTTTTAACTATTAATAACTTATTTTCAAAGATGAAAGATAGATCTCCAAAAGAGCTATTAACTGATGTAGTTTACAGTATACCATGTATTGATTGTGACAAACAGTACATAGGCCAGACAACTAGACGAGTCAAAGATCGTATGACAAGTCATAAAAGTGATTGTAGATTATATCCAGGCAGGTGCTCTTTAGCTAAACATGTTGTAAATGAAAGCCATAATATGGACTTTGAATCTGTAAAAATTTTAACAAATGAAAAGAACTATCACAAAAGAACTTTTCTTGAAATGGCATTTATTTATCAGAATGAACAGACAATTAATAAAAGAACAGATATTAAGCAATTAACAGAGATCTATTCTTTCCTTCTTGAACTTGATAAACACTTAAATGTCAATAAAGATTTTAGTTTAGATTCTAGTTCATAATATACTACCTATTTCTGTCATAATTGACAATATATTGACATAACTGTCTCTAATACCTTTCTGTACGACGAATTTAAAAGATTTTAATAATTAGTGGTTTTTAGCATAGTTATTTATATTATAGTTCCATTTTTTATCTTTTTTATTTGTTATATTTTTAATTTTTAATAACATTCACTGCAATTCATTTTGTTAATGCCGCTTTTTTACACATTTATAACATCGTTGACTAAAATCTCAAACTGGTGAGTTATTTTTTAATACCCAGTTTTACTATTATACCTTTAATATTATTTCAGCGTCCCTGATGATGTTAGCGACTGTTAACGAAATATTGGAATCGTAGAAAAGAGTACACTGAGTCTTCCATTTCAATTTGTAAATTGATATATATATATATATATATATATATATATATATATATATATATATATATATATTTGTACAAATATTATCGACCGTACTGTGTTAAATAGTAATGTCTGAATAATTTTTCTTTCAACTGACCGAATTGCCGTTATTCAGACATTACTATATATATATATATATATATATATATAAAATCAAACAAATGAAATAGAGAATGTGGAAAAATCCCCTTACGAATAATTCACACATCCACCATTTCGGGCTGGGAAAAATTTTTTGAATAGAATCAAAGATCCAAACACCAGTTCTTAGAAATGTGTTTCGCCCTCTTCAACCTCTCTGGGCTCATCAGTAAAGATGAGAAGTTGAATATCTTTAGACACATTCCAATCAAAAAACAACATTCGAGTCCTAGACATAGCAGGAGCGTAAATCTACGTCTAAAGATATTCAACTTCTCATCTTTACCGATGAGCCCAGAGAGGTTGAAGAGGGCGAAACACATTTCTAAGAACTGGTGTTTGGATCTTTGATTCTATTCAAAAAATTTTTCCCAGCCCGAAATGGTGGATGTGTGAATTATTCGTAAGGGGATTTTTCCACATTCTCTATTTCATTTGTTTGATTTCGTACGAGTGGTCGTTAAACCAGTACCTGTGGATCTTTTGATCACTGAGTGTGTTTCAAAGATCTACATCTTTTGTTTTTTCATATATATATATATATATATATATATATATATATATATATATATATATATATATATATATATATATATATATATATTGTTGTGATCTTATTTTTGAAATCTGATGCTGTTCTCAGATGTAATTTATTTTAATTAATTAATTAATGATTATCTCATTAATCAAACAGATCAAATACCAATATAGTGTCAATCTCAGGGCTAAATTATAATATCAATTACTTACTTTCGTGGCTTCAAAATATTTCTCAGTGGATTCCTAATCGGGATAGATAAAAGAGAGTAAAATAATACACACATAGGAATTTCAATTAGAAATTATAAAATCGTTTATTTTATCTAAATGGCATTCAATGCTTAATATTTCTTATATCTTATCTTTCTATCTTTATTTAATATAACATTTACAAACATGGGAATCTTATTTCTTTTTGTCTCCAAAGTTATTTTATTTAAAATGAACTAATATGATTTATCAGTGATAAATTGATTTAGGTTTGATGAAAAATTTTTAATAATGATTGTGTGCATCAATTTTCAATGTGGTATTTAATACATAAACCATACATTCATGTCATAACAAAATAGACTGACCTTTACTGATGATTTGACAATGTCTTCACACAAAACACGTTTCCTCCTATCTTGGGTTGCGATCAAACGACTCGTACCAGCTTCCCAGTAAAGCCTCTGCTCCTTTCTGCAAACTATGCCTCGTACAGCCCTCGTTCCTGCCGTCTCCTGATTCCGTGTTCTACCTTTTTCAAACACTTCAACAAAACCGGGATACTCTAGACTCAAGGAGTTATATACTATCTCGACTCGGCCTAAAACTCGTTCCACGATATCTTACTTTTTTAATTTAAAAAAAAACAAACTAACTATACCGGCGTTTCACTTTTTTTTGTACACTCTTCTCGAAAACCGGCCTTCGCCTTTCGATCGCCAAAAACCTTCTGCCACACATCTCTCATCCATTCTCCTACTTCAAAATTACCCTTTCCAGCATTCAAAAATCAACCAATCCCAAGCAACCTTTAATTATCCGTATTCATCAACACAACTTTCCTTTTTCTAAATATCTTAATGGATTTCAAGAAAAATAATGTTCCCCATTTCAATTTTACTTTCTACATTAATACAACATTTACAAATTTAATGACCTGTTATCTTATTCACTAAAGTATTAGTTAGCGGTGGTTAATGACCAATCCTTCCGCGAACACTTTCTTTGTACACATCACTCTAATTGTTTATTTGAGTCGTATTGTTCCCGCGGTTCGTAAACACTTCTCCGAATCACTCTCTTAAAAGCTACCTAGACATAATTTGTTTTATACAGGGTGTTCCAAATTTACATGCCCGTGGTCGAGAAAAATGAAAACCTTTATTTTAATTTGACTTTAATTTATAATTATAAACTTTTATTTCTTATATCAATTAGGAATATAATATATATATATATATATATATATATATATATATATATATATATATATATATATATAATATATATATATATTGATGTGATCTTGATTATTGATATGAGATAATATTCTTATTTGTCATTTAATTTAATCAATGCATTAATAATAATTTAATTAATTAACCAGATCACATATCAATATGTTTGCAATCTCAGGGCGAATTATAAAATTAATTACTTACTTACGTGGCTTCTCAGTATTTCTCAATGGTTCCTAATCGGGATAGGAAAGAAAAGAGTAAAATAATACACACATATGGGTTACAATTATAATCAAAATATTGTTTATTTTATTTAAATGGCAATCACTGCTTAATATGTGCTAGATCTTATTATTCTTAAACATAACATTTACAAATGGGAATCTTATTTCCTTTTGGTTTCCAACTGAAAGTTTTTGTTAACATTTAACTATTAGGATTTATTAGCAACAATTCTATTTAAGTTTGATGAAGCTTTTCTGATATTATTGATTATGTTCTTCAATTTATAATGTGGTATTTAATACGAAAAACCCATACATTCATGCCCAAACAAATGAGACTGACCTTTTTCTGGTGAACTGAGAATGTCTTCACACAAGACCCGTTTCCTGCTATCCTTGGCTGCGATCAAAACCTCGTCCTGGCTTTCTGTAATGTTCTCCTTTGAAGATTAGCTCGTATAGCTCTCGTTCCTGCTTCTGTCGTGATGCTGTGTTCTACCTTTTTCGAAACTGCAATCAGCTACCGGGACACTCTTGGCTCAAGGAGGTTCTTTACTCTCAACCTGGCCTACCTCTCGTTCCACGATAGATCTTCACACTCACGGAACTACACCGGCTTTCTCACTCTCCGTACACTACCGTCTACTACTGGACTTCACTTCTCGACAGCTCAAAACATTCTGATCTCTATTTTCAGTCATTCACCTACTTTCTAAATATCCCTTCCAGATTCACAAATCAACCTTCCACCACCAACTCTCATTCGCAGTATTCCTCAAAACCAATTTTTAATCTTTCTAAATATGCTTAATGGATTTCAAAAAAGAAATAGTTAATTCCCATTCTAAAATTACTTTCCACTATTTACATAATTTAATGACCTATTCTCTATTTCAACTGAGTCTTATTTAGCATCGGGTAATGATCGAACCTTCCGCGAACAACGATAATGACCTATTATCGATTCCAACTGAGTCTTATTTAGCATAGGCTAATGATCGAACCTTCCGCGAACAACGATAATGGTACGCCCCATTCACTTTGTTTATTCTAAGCGCATTTTCCCGAGTTTCGTTTAATCACTTCTTAAAATTAAATATAACAATTTGTTGTATACAGGTTGTTCTAAATTTATATGCCCGTGGTTGAGAAAATTGAAAATATTTTATATTAAATTGAATTTTGTCTATAATTATCAAAATTTAATTTTCATATCAAATAGAAATATAACAAATTTTCGCCTTGTATTCGATAAAATTTATCTGCATTTTTAAATAAATTTTCTCGAGGCAAAACCAACTCCCTGTATATTTCCTTACTTTAATCTACGTCTTATACCCCTTCTTCTTGTATTACTCTAATTAGTCCCACCTGTAGAGTAATTGTTTCCTTATTTTCAGTGTCCTCATCCTGTGTTAGAGTGTCGGCTATTATGTTGTCTTTCCCTTTTTCCCATATCAATCTTCTGTCTTTTTCCTCAGATTTTTCACATACTTTTACCGTGTATTCTGCATCCTCGTTTTCATATGCCTCCTCTTCAAATGCCACTGTTTCGATCATATCTTTTTCGCTTTCATTTGTTAGCTTTATTTCTTCTTCTCCTGAGCTCATCTCTTCTTTTGAGGAATCCCAGTTTTCTTTTGCTTTTGATACTCTCAATTTTTCTTCTTCTGGGCTCAACTCTTCTTTTGAGGAGCCACTGTTTGTTCTTTACCTGATTCGTCCGTATTTTGTTTCTCCTGTTCCTTGTCCTGTTCCTTTTCTTTTTCTTCTGTTAGTTTCATCGTATTATTTTTAAAATCTATCACTACATGTTTTTCTGCCAATTCGTCAACTCCTACTATCATGTCATGTGACATATTTGGCATTATTACACATTGTAGTGCATACATATTCTTACCCAGTCGTACCATTACTCGTATGCCTTCATTTATAGTTGCCAATGTCCGTTTGTTTGCGCCCACTAAATTTACCCTAGGTATTTTGTAAATTAAATTTGTTAAGTTAACTTCTTCTATTAGTTTTCTGTTGACCAATGTTATTTCCGATCCAGTATCTATCATAATTTTAATTGGTGTCTCGTTGATAAATCCATCCACAAATTTTAAATTAATTCCATTTTTCTTTTCGTTGTTTCCTGCCAATTTAATAAACTCCTTGGGGTGACAAAAGATTCCTGTTTGTTTTTTTGTTTTTAGTGAGCGCCGTCGTGAAAAGACGCCGGTTGCTCATTGTTGTTTATATTTTCGTCATAATTTCTCTCTCCGTCATATTCTTCTGTCTGGGTATTATTTACCTCTCTTCTATTTTCTCTTGGTCTGTCGGATCTGTTTCGGTTTTCTCGATATCCCTGTTCATTTTGTCTACCATTATTTCTGTTTTCTTGATTTGAGCGTGTGATGTTTCTACTCTGGTATTCTCGATTTCTGTCCTCATTCCATTGCCTATTTCTTTGTTCATAATTTCCTCTTCCGTTATCTCTATTTTCGTTTTCCCTTCTGGGATTAAAATCTCGTCTTGTATAGTCTCTCCTATTTTGATTTCTCTCTCTGTAATCCTGTGTCTCTCGGGGCCTGTAATCTTCTCGCGACCTTCTTGATTTTCTTTCTCTTAGACGTGATTCTCTTATTTGTAGGAATTGGCATAAACTATCTATGTCTTTGTAATTTTGCAATGTGATATGGTCTTCCAGCGTTTCCTCGAAATGTCTTGCAATCAGTTCGACTAATTGTTCCGATGAGTAATTATATTTTAAATCCTTTGCATTATTGTAAATTTGTAAAGCATATGTCCTTTCTGATACCCCCATCCTATCATTGTATTTCCCATCTTGCAATTCCTTGTTAATTTCCAATTGTTGGACTTTTCCCCAGAAATAATTCAAAAATTTTTGTTCAAATTGTTGCCAATTGCCGAATTCTTCTTCTTTACTATCGAACCATAGGCTTGCTTCATATTTGAGATGGTTTCTGATAGTTTCTTTTGCTGTGTCGAAATTTCCGATGTGCTGTATTTTCTTTTTCAGGCTATTTATGAACGGCACTGGGTGTAATCTTCTTACGTCCCCGCCAAACCTTATCTTCACGTCATCTGTGCTATGTATAACCATTTCTCTTCTTTCTCCGACATTTTGTTGAGTATTGATTTCCGCAATCTTTCTTTCCACTTCTTCTATGTCTGCTTGAATAGCGTTTTGCAACTTGTTTTCCAAACTTTCCATTTCTTTTTTCTGGCAATTCGTTATCTCCTTTATTTTATTTTGAATTTTCATTTCTTGTTCTTTCATCTCGTTTTTCATTGTTGTCAAACATCCTTTTACTTCCTTTTCATACTTTCCTATGCGTTCCTCCATTTTCTTGTTATTCTCTTCTATTGCTTGTTTCATTTTTTGTTGTGTTTCATCCATTTTTTGATCCAATTTTTGTTGTGTTTCATCCATTTTTTGTTGTGTTTCATCCATTTTTGCTCCACTTTATCCATTTTCTTTGATGTTTCTTCCATGGCTTGTTTCGTTTCACGTTGATTTTCATCCATTTTTTGTTGTGTTTCTCTTTGATTGTCATCCAGTTTTTGTGACTGGAGTTGCATCAGTTGTAATAGTTTATCTATTCCTGATAATTCCTGATTTTCTGATGCCATGATTGTTGTGTCTAAAATATCTTCTTGGTCTGAATTATCCTCTTGATTTGAATGTTCTTTTTGTTTTTTATTGTCTTTGCTTTGGCTTCTTGTCACAGACATTTGTTTTCAAGAAGTACTGTCCCCGCCAAATATGAAATTTTACTAGTATGTTACCAAGACGACTTTTTCTCACCCAAATATTATAAATTGTCAATAAATATATCAAATGTAAATATCGTAAAATAAAATATTAAATCAGTTATGTAAAATTTGTACCTAAAGAGATCTAAAATTTTATGTTATCAAATGTAAGTATCTCACTTTTTACCACAGGCATATAAATTTTCAAATACCGGCTTTACTCTTCCTATCCTTCAAATTTGCCACTAGAAATACTTTTCAATGCCCCACGTTGGGCGCCAGTTGATGTGATCTTGATTATTGATATGAGATAATATTCTTATTTGTCATTTAATTTAATCAATGCATTAATAATAATTTAATTAATTAACCAGATCACATATCAATATGTTTTCAATCTCAGGGCGAATTATAAAATTAATTACGTACTTACGTGGCTTCTCAGTATTTCTCAATGGTTCCTAATCGGGATAGGAAAGAAAAGAGTAAAATAATACACACATATGGGTTACAATTATAATCAAAATATTGTTTATTTTATTTAAATGGCAATCACTGCTTAATATGTGCTAGATCTTATTATTCTTAAACATAACATTTACAAATGGATATCTTATTTCCTTTTGGTTTCCAATTGAAAGTTTTTGTTAACATTTAACTATTAGGATTTATTAGCAACAATTCTATTTAAGTTTGATGAAGCTTTTCTGATATTATTGATTATGTTCTTCAATTTATAATGTGGTATTTAATACGAAAAACCCATACATTCATGTCCAAACAAATGAGACTGACCTTTTTCTGGTGAACTGAGAATGTCTTCACACAAGACCCGTTTCCTGCTATCCTTGGCTGCGATCAAAACCTCGTCCTGGCTTTCAGTAATGTTCTCCTTTGAAGATTAGCTCGTATAGCTCTCGTTCCTGCTTCTGTCGTGATGCTGTGTTCTACCTTTTTCGAAACTGCAATCAGCTACCGGGACACTCTTGGCTCAAGGAGGTTCTTTACTCTCAACCTGGCCTACCTCTCGTTCCACGATAGATCTCCACACTCACGGAACTACACCGGCTTTCTCACTCTCCGTACACTACCGTCTACTACTGGACTTCACTTCTCGACAGCTCAAAACATTCTGATCTCTATTTTCAGTCATTCACCTACTTTCTAAATATCCCTTCCAGATTCACAAATCAACCTTCCACCACCAACTCTCATTCGCAGTATTCCTCAAAACCAATTTTTAATCTTTCTAAATATGCTTAATGGATTTCAAAAAAGAAATAGTTAATTCCCATTCTAAAATTACTTTCTACTATTTACATAATTTAATGACCTATTCTCTATTTCAACTGAGTCTTATTTAGCATCGGCTAATGATCGAACCTTCCGCGAACAACCATAATGACCTATTATCGATTCCAACTGAGTCTTATTTAGCATAGGCTAATGATCGAACCTTCCGCGAACAACGATAATGGTACGCCCCATTCACTTTGTTTATTCTAAGCGCATTTTCCCGAGTTTCGTTTAATCACTTCTTAAAATTAAATATAACAATTTGTTGTATACAGGTTGTTCTAAATTTATATGCCCGTGGTTGAGAAAATTGAAAATATTTTATATTAAATTGAATTTTGTCTATAATTATCAAAATTTAATTTTCATATCAAATAGAAATATAACAATATATATATATATATATATATATATATATATATATATATATATAGATATATATATATATATATATATATATATATATATATATATATATATATATAGATAGATAGATATATATATATATATATATATATATATATATATATATATATATATATATATATATATTGATACATGTATCCATGTGACTTCCAAAGTAGATTCTCGTAATACGTTGTTACTTCATATATACCGTTATGACTTCCGATTTCGGAAGTCACAACGTTTTGCCTATATTTTTACGAATTTGGCTACTAGATGGTATCAGAAGGCTTATATTAAAAATTTCGCTGGAAGTCATATCGTATCTAACATACTCATAAGATCAGATTTTAGTTCGACGGTATATCACCAGCGCTAGTGTCGCTCCCGTGCTACTATACAGGTTATGTACACAACGCGTAGCGTCTTCCGTATACCACACCGCTCGGTGTGACTTCCGTTTTTTGGCAACCCTGTGTAACGGTTTCCAGACATTTATCTGTTGTAGATTCGCGGTCCTAATCGTACTTAGTGTTTTGTGTGCCTTTTGTTTTTAAACATGAATAATAGCAGATCTGCTTTACTTTTAAAGTTAGCCTTAAATGAAGGTACAATAAGTGATTATATATCTCTATAATTATATATTTTCTGTACTTATTTCAATCTATAATATTTACTTACCTATTTACGTATATAAATTCATTTTTCTCGTGTTTTTGTTTACTTCCTTTTTTACAATGAACTTCTAATTTAATCTACACTCACCGGCACGAAAAACGGGCACCCTAGAAAAATGGGTAATTTTTGATGTCTCGTATCTCCCAAACCTTTGGTCCGATTTAAGTAATGTTTTTAATATGTTATAGCCTTATTATTTAACAATATAGCTATGATAACATTGTTGATAGACAGGTAAGTTTTCATTGTATACCGGGTGTACCAATCAAACTGGGTTTTTTTCTCAATTTTCACAACACCCTGTGGAATATTCTAGCCTTTATAAAATATTTAAATTAAAGCCTAACTATAGCTCCAGGTTTTATTAACATTCTGTTTTTTTATTCATTCGCTTGCGTTGGATAATAAAAAAGTTAAGGACTTTAACAACTAGCCATGTTCTTTATCGATACAGGTGTTTCTAAATATAAGTGCGACAAATTTTAAGGGGTAATTTCTGCATGAAAAAATAATGATCGTTTGGCAAAATATTTTATATTTGCAAGCATTTGCGGACATAGCTTTATCAAGTAAACGATCATTATTTTTTCATGCAGAATTACCCCTTAAAGTTTGTCGCACTTATTTAGAAACACCATGTATTGATAAAGAACATGTTTAATTGTTAAAGTCCCTAACTTTTTTATTATCCAACATAAGCGAATGAATAACAAACAGAACATTAAGAAAACCTGGGGCTATAGTTGGGTTTTAATTTCAATATTGTATAAAGGCTAGAATATTCCACAGAGTGTTGTGAAAATTGAAAAAAAAAACCAGTTTGATTGGTACGCCCAGTATACAATGATAATTTACCTGTCTAGAAACAATATTATTACAGCGATATAGTTAAAGAATAAGGCTATAACATATTAAAGAAATACTTAAATCGGAGAATAGGTTTAGGAGATACGAGCCATCAAAAATGACCCATTTTTTTGGGGTGCCCGTTTTTCGTGCCGGTGAATGTATCTATTAAATAATCTAAATTATTTTTAAAAATCTTATTAAAAGCTTAAATACAAGAAATGTAGGTAAATGTTCTCATTTAACGAAATTTCCGAAAATTGTGTATTTTTTTGACCCAAGTAGGCTGAAAAATCGATTTTATAGTTATTGTTATTTCGAAAGTAATAAAACGTGTAAAAATTACAAAAAAATTGAATGTACAATTACAATTGAATGGAATTAAAAACACGATAAAATGAATCAAGAGCGATAAAAAGTTTAAAGTAATAAATTCTAGTAATAATATAAAATACAGTAAACTCTCTCCTAAGGGGGTAGGCGCAAAATCTCTGTCCAATGCTATTTAAATACATTTATTTTTTTCGAATCCTGAGAAAACTAATAAATATTTTTTAAAACATACACCCAGAATGAAAGATAACATTATTACGGGGGACCGAAAGTCCCTTAGAATAAAAAAAAGTTTCTTTTGAATGAAATATTCAAAATTAAAAATCACACTAACTTTTCTCTTTTTTTTTTATCATCCCATTATCTTTATTAAAATAAACATATATTAGGTATATAAGTTATTAAAATAAACATTATATAAGTTTTCAGGGACTTTCTGCCCTCGGTAATAATGTAAGCTTCCATTCTGCGTTTAAATTTTTCAAAAATACTTATTAGTTTTCTCAGAATTCGAAAAAAATTAATGCATTTAATTAGCACTGGACTAAGATTTTGCGCCTATCCCCAACGAGCACCTCCTCTATACGGACGGTATTTAAAACAAAATTCATTTGCCGATATACTGAGTCTGTACTCTTCCGGACAATCCCTTAAAATGATGTGTACCTAAATGAAAAAAAAAATACATAGATATTTTTTCCAAATATTTTAGAATACAAAACTACAATATTTATATTTTATTATTTCAAATTAACACAGAGATGACAACGAGTGATATTTGATAACTCTACCTTATCAGCAGTAGGTAATAAAAATCTGGTTCTAGTGTGGGATCCGTCATTAAAATATTTTGTGTGTCGGTCATTAAAAGAAATATGACACCATAACGCGTTGCTCTAATAATACTTTAACATTGATAGTTATTATGTTGTGACTAAAAATGTTAACGGAATGTCTGCTTGGCAAAAGAAAACATCGGCACAATATCAATTTTCTTCTTTGATATGTTACCTATGTGTATGCCAAATTTCATGTCAATCTTAAGTGGTTTTTTAAAATTTATGGGTTTTGCAATATTTTACCGTCAGCGAACGGACTAATAGAAGAGGATCCGATATAAGGCCGATCTGCATCGATCTATTTAATGGATAGATAACAATAATTATTGGATATGTAATTTAGTATGTTAACAATTATAAAAAACAAGGGGTGCATGATCTAATTTTCTTCTGACTATAATCAATTAATAATTAATAAATGACTTTTATCTACTCTATGTCATATTATAATATATAAATTTTTAGTTTGTGAAAACTGTCATTATAGATAGCAGTGCTTTAAAGTAAGCATGAAGTAACAATGTATTTTAAATGGGATTTACTTTTTCTCACTGTTTTTGACACACTTTCATATAATTAAATATTCTTTCTTAACTTTCGCGTTTCATGGTGATGACATCTTCTTTTTCTTCAAGTGCCATCTCCGCGAAGGAGGTCGGCAATCATCATAGCTATTCGGACCTTGGAGACGGCTGCTCTGAAAAGTTCGTTTGATGTACATCCGTACCATTCTCTCAGGTTGCGCAACCACGATATTCTGCGTCTCCCTATGCTTCTTTTTCCTTGAATCTTTCCCTGCATAATGAGTTGGAGCAAGTTGTATCTCTCTCCACGTGTAATATGTCCGAGATATTCCAATTTTCTGGTTTTAATTGTATTTAAGACTTCCATTTCTTTATTCACCTTTCTCAGAACCTCTTTGTTTGTGACGTGTTCTGTCCATGATATTTTTAGAATTCTTCTATATACCCACATCTCGAATGATTCCAGTTTTTTCATTGATGCCGCATTCAAGGTCCAAGCTTCCATTCCGTAAAACAGAGTCGAGAAAACGTAGCACCTAGCCAACCTTATTCTTAGCTCTAACCTTAGATCTCTTGTGCAGAGCACAAGAGAGGTGATGACATAATGAGCAATAAATTACAAAAAAAAGTTTGACAGTTTTGTGGTTTGAAAGAAATTAGAATGTTTATATGTCACAATTCTAAGAATTGTAGAATAGAAATGAATTCCAGTGACGAAGAGTTACAGTATTTTTATTTGTTTATCGTAGATAAAATATTGTATGAAATTGTGCGTGAAGTACTTTTTGCGAACTTACGCGATGTATAGCACTCACTCCGTTTCATAAATAACTATTTTCATATATTAAAAAAAAATGTTTCGACCCGGGTAGATATTATTCCAGATTTTCAGATTTGGGCACAGAGTTGGATTGTTGGGGCATATATGGAGAGCAGGTAGCGCAACAACTATAAACTCAATTTTACAATGGAGACCTGGAGTTAGAAGGAGACGCGGAGGAACTAGAATAAATGGTTACAGGAATTAAAGGAAGATTTATATAGGGCAGGAATTAGAGACCAGCAGAAAAACAAAAGAGGATAGAAAGAAATGGAGAAGCATAGTCAATAGTATCGAGTAGCAGATTGGGAAAAATCTGCTCGAAAAAGATGGATCTAGATAGCTTTTTAGCGGGTAATCCCCACCTGGAGGGTTTAGCCATTTAATTTTTTATTACATATTATTATTGGTACATCAAAAATTAAAAGGACGGTGCCTGTAATAAAATCTAAAATATTAAAATTTTCTATAAGTTCAAATTTATTTATTAACATTTTTGATATAATTTTCATAAATAAATGACTTACTATTAACACTTTTTTAATTAATTCCAATAAATCCATTTTACAGCAATAATAATATATTAGTATTTTTGTTAAAATAAATATCAATCATATTATCATAAATAACACAGGTTTACAAAAAAAAACTAAATTTCGGACAATTTGACGAAACCATATGACAAGGGGGTTTTTGGAGTGGCTGATCACAAATCCGGGGTCTGCTCACCTCTATCGCGTCAGATAAAGGTCATTTCAAGGTCAAATCAAGATAAATCGACAGTCGCTCTGAAAAAGTATATTAGGGGGTTCTTGGGGTCGCTGAAGATGAATCCGGAGTCTGCTGACCTCTATCTCGTCTAGTTCAACGTCATTTTAAGGTCAAATCAACATAAATTGACACAATTGCTCTGAAAGTATAGGGAGTTTTGGGGTCGCTGATCATGAAAACTGCGGTCCGTTGAGCTCTACTACGTCATGTAAAGGTCATTTCAAGTTCAAATCAGGAGGAGTTAACAAAATTGATTTGACTTTGAAATGGCCGTTACCTGACGTGGTTGAGCTCAACGGGCCCCAGTTTTGTGATCAGGGACCCCAAAAACACCCTAATATACTTTTTCACAGCGATTGTGTTGATTTATCTTGATTTGACCTCGAAATGACCTTCAGCTACACGTGATAGAGGTCAGCGGATCCGGGATTCGTTATAAGCGACCCCAAAACCCTCCTAATATACTTTTTCAGAGCGACTGTCGATTTATCTTGATTTGTCCTTGAAATAACCTTTACCTGACGTGATAGAGGTTAGCGAACCCCGGATTCGTAACCAGCGACCCCAAAAACCCCCCTAGTCATATGGTTTCGTCAAATAGTCCGAAATGTATTTTTTTGTAAACCTGTATAATCAAAAGAATATCAATATTTTAATTTAAATAGACAACTTTAAAACACAGACAACTGTATTCACAGTAAAAGTTTCAAAAGATCACACATTACGCTCAAAATAGGAGGTAAATCTAGCAGACGAGTCGTTGTGACTTCCAAAATATGACAACACCGCTGGAAGTGACAACGCGCCTTGAACTACCCTATATATGGAAGCCATAACGTATGCTGTACGCTTCGGTATATACGTATATATATACAAAATTTATTTTGGTAAATCCTTTCCCCTCAATAGGTAGACCCATTTTATAAGCCCCCCTTTTACCAAATACACAATTTTTAAAAAATAATTCCTAGTAGAAAAGGTGGAAGTCGGACAGCCTCTTCTGTATACCGGAAGTCACAACTTAACGTGCATCAATATATATATATATATATATTGATACATGTATCCATGTGACTTCCAAAGTAGATTCTCGTAATACGTTGTTACTTCATATATACCGTTATGACTTCCGATTTCGGAAGTCACAACGTTTTGCCTATATTTTTACGAATTTGGCTACTAGATGGTATCAGAAGGCTTATATTAAAAATTTCGCTGGAAGTCATATCGTATCTAACATACTCATAAGATCAGATTTTAGTTCGACGGTATATCACCAGCGCTAGTGTCGCTCCCGTGCTACTATACAGGCTATGTACACAACGCGTAGCGTCTTCCGTATACCACACCGCTCGGTGTGACTTCCATTTTTTGGCAACCCTGTGTAACGGTTTGCAGACATTTATCTGTTGTAGATTCGCGGTCCTAATCGTACTTAGTGTTTTGTGTGCCTTTTATTTTTAAACATGAATAATAGCAGATCTGCTTTACTTTTAAAATTAGCCTTAAATGAAGGTACAATAAGTGATTATATATCTCTATAATTATATATTTTCTGTACTTATTTTAATCTATAATATTTACTTACCTATTTACTTATATAAATTCATTTTTCTCGTGTTTTTTTTTACTTCCTTTTTTACAATGAACTTCTAATTTAATCTACACTCACCGGCACGAAAAACGGGCACCCCAAAAAAATGGGTAATTTTTGATGTCTCGTATCTCCCAAACCTGTTGTCCGATTTAAGTAATTTTTTTTAATATGTTATAGCCTTATTCTTTAACAAAATAGCTATGATAATATTGTTGATAGACAGGTAAATTTTCATTGTATACCGGGTGTACCAATCAAACTGGGTTTTTTTTCTCAATTTTCACAACACCCTGTGGAATATTCTAGCCTTTATAAAATATTTAAATAAAAGCCTAACTATAGCTCCAGGTTTTATTAACATTCTGTTTTTTTATTCATTCGCTTACGTTGGATAATAAAAAGTTAAGGACTTTAACAAATAGCCATGTTCTTTATCGATACAGGTGTTTCTAAATATAAGTGCGACAAACTTTAAGGGGTAATTTCTGCATGAAAAAATAATGATCGTTTGGCAAAAGAATTTTATATTTGCAAGCATTTGCGGACATAGCTTTATCAAGTAAACGATCATTATTTTTTCATGCAGAATTACCCCTTAAAGTTTGTCGCACTTATTTAGAAACACCATGTATTCATAAAGAACATCTTTAGTTGTTAAAGTCCCTAACTTTTTTATTATCCAACATAAGCGAATGAATAACAAACAGAACGTTAAGAAAACCTGGGGCTATAGTTGGGTTTTAATTTCAATATTGTATAAAGGCTAGAATATTCCACAGGGTGTTGTGAAAATTGAAAAAAAACCAGTTTGATTGGTACGCCCAGTATACAATGATAATTTACCTGTCTAGAAACAATGTTATTACAGCGATATAGTTAAAGAATAAGGCTATAGCACAGGGGTGGGCAAAAGCCGGCCCGCGGGCCGGGTCCGGCCCTTTCGCTTACTTTGTCCGGCCCGTTGAAAAACCCCGCAAGTACCTAATCTTTTTAATCCCTTTTATGTGATTTTGTTGAAATCAACAGTAATAGTTTGCATAGTGTTCACATAAATTATTAAATATATAAATAATAGAGAGTATTATAATTACGAACAGCCTTAGCTAACTATATTTTTAAAAACTGTTTAATTGTAACTATTTACTTTAAATTTCTTTTAAAATATAGGGAAATCCCCGGAGATTCATAATTGTTTATTCGGTATTAATAATCGTATTTAACTCTCAAGGTCTCAAGACAAGCACTCGGTGTTTGGGTATCTATTTCAACCATATCACTGACAGTTTATGATCTAAATACCTCAGCACTTTGGTCCCAATAATATGATTCTTTATTTATTAAATCTGAATTAAGTATGGTTGTTTGGAATACCTACTTCAGCATAAAATTCATTGTTACCGATTTTTGCCGAAGTTTTACAACTACTTCGAAAGACACGTATAAGTTTATTTTGATTTAGCACTGGTCGTATTTCCTATTACTCCTCATATTTCTTTTGATACAGTGTGTGTTATTTTGCAAATATATAATAAATTGAAAAAGTGGAGGACATTTTGTAAGTAAAATTTGAAAACATTGTTTTTATTTTATTGTATTAAAATATTTATTTGTAAGCATTTGCAAAATGATACAATCTAAAAAAAGAAAAGTTGATTTGGAATGCAGAAATTTTAATGAAGCATGGACAGAAAAATACCTTTTTACGAACATTGGTAAGAAAGCAATTTGTTTAGTTTGCCATTAAACCATTGCTGTTTTCAAGGAATATAATTTAAAGAGGCATTTTACATCAAAACATCCAAAATATGCATCGTTTTCTTTAGAAGAACTTAAAAATGCTGCAGACAACTTAGCAAAAAACTTAAATAAACAACAAAATATTTTTAGCAAACAAAGTAACATCGAGAAATCTACCACACAAGCAAGTTATGTTATTGCACACAAAATTGCTAAGTTATGTAAACCTTTTTCTGAAGCAGAATTTGTTAAACAGTGCATGGTAGAAGTGTCGGAGATATGTTGTCCTGAAAAAAAACATATTTTTGAAAATTTAAGCCTGTCAAGGAGAACAATAGTACGACGGATCGAAAATATTTCAGGAAATTTACTCGACCAGCTAAAAACAATAATTGCTGATTTTACATATTGTTCTCTGGCGTTGGATGAGTCCTGCGATATTACTGACACAAGTCAATTATTAATATTTATTCGGGGCATTAACAAAAAATGTGAAATTCGCGAGGAACTTCTTAGTGTGCATCCAATGAAAGATACAACTACCGGTGAAGACTTCTTTAACGCTGTTGAAGAGTGTTTAGTTAAAGTAAATTTACCTTGGAACAAAATAGTAAGCATCACTACGGATGGCTGTCCTAGTTTAACAGGGAAAAATGTGGGCTTACTAAAACGAATCAGCGACAAAGTAAAACAGTTGCAGCCAGAGCAAGACATATTATTTTTACACTGCATTATTCATCAAGAAGTGTTATGTAGAAAAGTTTTAAAATTGAATCACGTCGTTACTGTTGTGACAAAAGTTGTAAATTTTATCCGGGAACGTGCCTTAAATCATCGACAGTTTGTTGAATTTTTGAAAGAAATTGAAAGTGACTTTTACGAAATTCCTTACTACACTGAGGTGAGATGGCTTAGCATCGGTAAAGTTTTGGACAGATTTCAATATTTGCTTGATGAAATAGTATCCTTCTTGTCGATAAAAGAAAAACTACATGATTTTCCTGAATTGCAAAATGAGGCATGGCTAAACGATTTGTCGTTTTCTGTAGATATTGTAAAATATTTAAATGAACTTAATGTAAATTTACAAGGGAAAAACCAGTTGGCTTTCAATATGCACTCAAATGTCAAAGCATTTATGATAAAACTAAACTTATTTGCTGAGAACTTTAATAAAAAAATATTAAACCACTTCCCATCATTACAAACACGACGAGAATTATTGAAAAATTCTGATTTTCTTAAATATAGTTCAGTAACACAAGACCTGCATACTGAATTCCAAAGAAGATTTCAAGATTTCAAAGCTATTGAAAAACCTTTATCATTAATTAGTCAACCTTTCAATTTCGATGTGCAAGAAGCTCCTGTTGAAATTCAGCTAGAATTAATTGACTTACAGGCAAATAATTTATTAAAAGAAAATGTTCAATCAAACGAATTGAGTGCTTTCTACGGTGCTTTGAATACAGAACATTTTAAACATTTTTTAAACTATGTTCAAAAATACCTAGTTTTATTTGGTTCGACATATATTTGTGAAAGAACTTTTTCGTTGATGGTTTCCACGAAAAATAAATATCGATCACAAATTACTGACGAAAATCTACACTCGGTATTAAGGATTGCTACAAGTGATTTGGATCCCAATTTTGAAGAAATAATATCACATGAACATTCGCGATTTCACGTTTCGCATTAACTATTATAGAAGTTATACTTATAATGAGTATTCTATTAATTTTAACGTTTAATGTTTGTCTTTTTTTTATAATTTTATTTAATATTAGGTATATTTACAAAATATGTATCAATATAAATTAATTTGTATCGTTAAAATATAAATAAATAAGGAAATAAAATCTTTCAATAACTGATTTATTTAATTACCATTAATTTATTATTATTCTTCTAACGCCGACTCCACTAATGAAGGTTGGCTAAAACACCATTGCAAATTCGTCTCTATTTTCTGCTTTTCTTGAAAGCGTCTGTGTGTTTAACCCGGTCCAGTCTCAAATGTTTTCAGTCAGAATATTTGTCGTCTACCAGGACCCCTTTTTCCTTCGAACAACTCGTACATATCATTTCTGAGCATGTGCCGTAAATATGCTGTCTGTCTCCTTTTAATGGAGGTCAAAAGTTCTCTGTCTCTTTCCATTTCGTGCAACATCATTTTGTTCGTATATGATCGGTCCATGGTATTTTCTAAATTCTCCCAAAAAGCCACATCTCAAAAGCTTCCGGCTTTCTCATTAAGTCAGCATTAACAATCCAAGCTTCGGCACCATAAAAAAGAATAGAGTGGATATACAACATTTTATCAACTAATATCAGATTTGCAGATTGAGTCTTTGGTGACTCAGAAATGTCCTCATCTTCAAAAAGTCTACCCTCAATTGCTCTATTCTTGATCGAATTTATGATTTCGAATTTAAATCTTCCGTAATCCAGACTCCTAAGTAAGTATTTCATTTTGTCCACTTGCTCAATATCTTCATTTTTTATCTGGTTCTTTTTCTGGATCTTCTTATGATTTAATATAATGACCATTTTTTTTTCAATTACGTGACATATTTTACTGGGCACAAGTTTTTCGCGTGTATTCCCAAGTAGGACAATTTATTATTACCATTTTCTAATTATTAACAGTCAAATTTCTTTGTCCAAATGCTTTAAAATAATACTTATAGTATTTATTTCTTGGGCAGGGAATAAGCTACACCAAAAAAATTCGCGTGGGCACAGCGTACATATCCGGTATAGTCCTCCGGCCCGAGAGACATTTTGAAACTTTCATTTTGGCCCGCGCTTAAAAGTAATTGCCCACCCCTGATCTAAGCGGTTTTTTAAAATTTATGGGTTTTGCAATATTTTACCGTCAGCGAACGGACTAATAGTAGAGGATCCGATATAAGGCCGATCTGCATCGATCTATTTAATGGATAACGTGTGCGTGAAGTAACAATGTATTTTAAACGGGATTTACTTTTTCGCACTGTTTTTGACACACTTTCATATAATCAAATATCCTTAACTTTCGCGTTGTCATGGTGATGACATAATGAGCAATAAATTACAAAAAAAAATTTGACAGTTTTGTGGTTTGAAAGAAATTAGAATGTTTAAATAAGTTCTAAAAATTGTAGAATAGGAATGAATTCCAGTGATAAAGAGTTACAGTTTTTTATTTGTTTATCGTAGATAAAATATTGTATGAAACTGTGCGTGAAGTACTTTTTGCGAATTTAAGCGATGTATAGCACTCGCTCCGTTGTCGCTTGTGCTCTAAACATCACGTGCATTCGTAAAAAGCATACTTCACGAACTGTTTCATAAATAACTATATTCATATATTAAAAAAAATGTTTCGACCCTGGTAGATATTATTCCAGATTTTCAGATTTCAGCACAGTGTTAGATGGTTGCGGCATATATGGAGAGCAGGTAGCGTAACAACTATAAACTCAATTTTACAATGGAAATCCGGAGTTAGAAGGAGACGCGGAGGAACTAGAATAAATGGTTACAGGAAGTAAAGGAAAATTTATATAGGGCAGGAATTAGAGACTAGCAGAAAAAGACAGAGGATAGAAAGAACTGGAGAAGCACAGTCAATAGTATCGAGTAGCAGACTGGGACTAATCTGCTCTAAAAAGATGGATCTAATTTAATTTAATTTTCTTATTACACATTATTATTGGTACATCAAAAATTAAAAGGACGGTGCCTGTAATAAAATCTAAAATTAAAAATTTAATCAAGAAAAATAATAAATATTAAAATTTCCTATAAGTTCAAATTTATTTATTAAAATTTTTGATATAATTTTCATAAATAAATTACTTACTAATAACACTTTTTTAATTAATTCCAAAAAATCCATTTTGCAGCAATAATAAAATATTAGTATTTGTAAAATAAATATCAATCATATCATAAATAATACAGGTTTACAAAAAAAAAACTAAATTTCGGACTATTTGACGAAACCATGTTACAAGGGGGTTTTTGGGGTGGCTGATCACGAATCCGGGGTCCGCTCACCTCTTTCACGCCAGGTAAAGGTCATTTCAAGGTCAAATCAAGATAAATCGACAGTCGCTCTGAGAAAGTATATTAGGGCGTTTTTGGTGTCGCTGATGACGAATCATTAGTCCGCTGACCTCTATCACGTCTAGTTCAAGGTCAAATCAACATAAATCGACACAATCGCTCTGAAAATATAGGGGTTTTGGAGTCACTGATCATGAAAACTGCGGTCCGTTGAGCTCTACCACGTAAGGTAATGGTCATTTCAAGGCCAAATCAGGACAAGTCCACAAAACTGATTTGACCTTGAAATGACCTTTACCTGTCGCGGTTGAGCTCAACGGACCCCAGTTTTGTGATCAGCGACCCCAAAAACCCCCTAATATACTTTTTTAGAGCGATCGTGTCCATTTATCTTGATTTGACCTCGAAATGACCTTGAGCTAGACGTGATAGAGGTCAGCGGACACAAATTCGTCATCAGCGACCACAAAAACCCCCTAATATACTTTTTTAGAGCGACTGTCGGTTTATCTTGATTTGACCTTGAGATTACCATTACCTGACGTGATAGAGGTCAGCGGACCCCGGATTCGTGACCAGCGACCCCAAAAACCCCCTAGTCATATGGTTTCGTCAAATATTCCGAAATGTATTTTTTTTGTAAACCTGTTTAATCAAAAGAATATCAATCTTTTAATTTAAATAGACAACTTTAAAACATAGAACTGCATTCACAACTGTATTCACAGTAAAAGTTTCAAAAGATCACACATTACGCTTAAAGTAAGAGGTAAATCAGCAGACGAGTCGTTGTGACTTCCAAAATATGACAACACCGCTGGAAGTGACAACGCACCTTGAACTACCCTATATATGGAAGCCATAACGTATGCTGTACGCTTCGGTATATACGTATATATATACAAAATTTATTTTGGTAAATCCTTTCCCCTCAATTGGTAGACCCATTTTATAAGCCCCCCTTTTACCAAATACACAATTTTTAAAAAATAATTCCTAGTAGAAAAGGTGGAAGTCGGACAGCCTCTTCTGTATACCGGAAGTCACAACTTAACGTGCATCAATATATATATATATATATATATATATATATATATATATATATATATATATATATATATATATATATATATATATATTGTTATGATCTGCTTTCTCTTACTTTAATATTAATTAGTATTTATTTAATTAATTATTCAATTGTCGCAAATCATATACAAAATTAAGAAAATCTCAGGGTGCCTTTTTGTCATAAAAAAATAACTAAATTATCTTAGGTTATACTTATCCTTTCTCGTGGCTTCAGTATCTCTTAGTTGATCCTTATTGGGATAAAATAGGAAAAGGAAATAAATAGAAATACCATAAATAAACACATACAAATACCTTTATTATCAAAAGCAATGCTCTGAAAATTTATCAATTAAATCCTGTAGGCATAGCTGTCCAAATGAAACTTTTACCATATAAATTAATCTAATTCAAACAAATATTTATCGCTTTGTTCTTGATACCATTAATAAAACAAGCTAAACAAACAAATTTAGGTATTCGCAAAACTTCTTATATTTCCTATTAAATTTTTGAAATGTTGGAATCTTAATTCATATGCTTTTACGCAAAAAAAAATTAACTTCTGATTATAAAGAAAATCTATCACATAAGTTATTGACTGACCTTTTTGATTCACACACAATTATGTCTCCTCTTGACCCAAACAGCTCTTCCTTGTTGATTATGTTAGGCTACCAATCAAAGCCCTCTCCGTTCTCAGCATCAATCCAGCAGCATATCAGCAACTATTTCTCCAAAACACGAGCCAGGCCTCTTTTGACCAGTACTCGTTCAATAAACGCTCTCCTCTCTTTCTCACAATAATAATCTCCTGAGACCCAAGTATCTTTTTTACTTGGTGTCACAAATAATTTTAATAACTATAGTTCTTGTAACTTACTCTCTTGGACTTTACAGAATCAAAGAGGTATTTCTTCTCAATTTGACTTGTCTCTCGTTCCACTTTTCAGCTACTCTTCACTATCAAAACAAACACTAGTACTTGCTTCTGAACTACTCACGAAAACTTTTGACTGCTCTTCTCGGATGCCGGTCACATAATAATCTCCTTTCCCAAACTGTCTGAACATTCAAACTTCTCTCTCCCCATTCCAAATTGCCAAGCCAATCAGAAACATTTCTCTCTCCACATTCCTCTTTTTTCATTCGAAAAAACCCATGCATTCTTTCAACAAATACTTCTACTCATCATAATTACTTTTCGGGAATTCTACAAATATTCTTGGGCTTAAACAAAAAGACTCAAAATTCCAAATTTCTCTACCTTATTTTTCTAAAAACTAATAATTACAATTACCTGTGGATTTTGCCTTTCCCGTAACAAAACAATCTTTTTAAAATTATAATCCGAAATAAATTGTCTTTTCACTTCACTTTATTTACAAATGTCTTTAATTCTTCAGGGAAAAACTCATTAAGGATAAACTCACTGCGTAAAGCTAACTTTTAATAAATAGTTACAAATCAATATACAGGGTGTATCAAATTTATGTACCCGCGTTATATTAAAAAACTAAGGTTTTTAGTCTATCTTTGATTGATAAAATGATACACAATAAAATCCCCGCCTTGTTTTGAGATAAAATCGTTTTTAATAAGTGCAACAAAAAAAAATTATTTTATCTCGACAACAAAACTTTTCTCTTGTTATCATGTTATCCTAACCTAATTCTCTTACCCTACCTTAAATTTTATGCATTTGTCTTTATTCGTGGTATTTATACACATCATGGATATTGTAAACTCCTCGTATCTTTTCTGATTCCACATGCCTCAGAACGTAACTGTTTATTCCATTTTCATTGTGCACGATGTATGGACCCTCGAAAATAGGCATTAGCTGTGCGCAAACGTCCCCAGTGAGATTTGATACTCGTAATGCCCTTACAAGCACCTTTTCTCCCTTCTGAAAAGTCACTGGTCGTCGTCTCCTCTTATGATTTTGTCTTTGGAGATATTTCTCATTACTGCGCTGCAGCCTCCTCTGCACAGTTTCCAAAACTCGTTGGTATTCCCTCTGCTCAGGTTATTCCCATGGCCGTACTGGCATAACACCCTTCATGATATATTCCGGAGTCTCTTTTGTCACCGTACTTGGAATGGTGTTTAAGTAGTTTTCTATTTCTGCCACTTTCCTATCCCATCGTCGATGTTGTCCATTTGCAGCAATGCGAAGGAATTTCGTAGTCTCCTGTATAAAACTCTCTGAAGGATTACTTTGAGGATGTCGGATACTGACAAAATTTGTCCCTATTCCCCTGTCATGAAGCTGTCTTTTGAAACGCTCACTCCGGAAATACTTCGCATTGTCTAAGAGAATTCTTCTTGGTGTTCCTACGGTGGCTATAAAATTGTCAAACTTTCTCATTATTTCTTCCCCCTTTGTCGTACGGCAACTGTATAACTTTACGTATTTTGAAAATATATCGGCCATCACCAAAATATGTTTGCTCCTTTGCGTGGTCATTATCAGATCACTTAACGTATCTATTGCTACAATATCCAATTTTTGACGGGATACAATATTTTTAGCAATATTTTCATTTCTGAAATTTCTGCTTTTATATTTTTGACATATTTCGCATTTTTGAGTCACTTCTTTGGCAATCCGGTAATCTTTTCGGCAGATATAGTTTTCTCGAAAAACCAGCCAAACCTTCCTGCTACCGATATGCCCATTGTCATCGTGTAATTTTTGTATGATCCTCTCTGCCAATGTCTGTGTTACCAAATATAGTTCCTTTCCATCGATTCTTTTGAAGAAAATGTCATTTTCCCTCTCCCCTCTTCTTTTTTCTTTTTCCTCCAGATCTTCTTCATTTATTCTTACTTCGTTTAACGAAAATACACCTTCCTCTTGTGTCAAGATATTTAGTCCCACCTGAAAAACAATTGCTTCCTTTTTTCCAGTGTCTTCATCCCGTGTGAGAGCGTCGGCTATAATGTTGTTTTTTCCTTTTATGTATCGAAACTCAAAATCATACTCCTGTAGTAACAAAATGCCTCGATGTATACGATTGTTAACCAATCGATTTTTCATGATATGCACCAAAGCTGCATGATCTGTTTCGATTGTGAATTTTTCTCCCAATAGATAAAACCTTAACTTATTTACACAAAAACTTACGCTAGCAAACTCTAATTCAGTCACACTGTATTTTCTTTCGTGTGTTTTTGTCACCCGGGAAATAAAACAAATTGGCACTTCTTGGTTGTTTTGTATCTGCGACAAAACTCCCGCGAATTTCTGTAAGGACGCATCAGTTCGTAGTATGAAAGGTAAATTGTACATGGGATGATATATTTTTGTTCCTTTCGAAAATTCTTATTTGGAAAGCCTTCTCTTGTTGTTCTTCATTCCAATTCCATTTAACACCTTTCTTCAGTAGTTTTATCAATGGAATCTCCTTCCGGCTCAAATCAGGAATTAGTTTTTTGAAATAGTTGATCGTACCAAGAAAACCTCTTAATGTTTTCAAATTCGTTGGCCTTGGGTATTCATCTATGAGTTTTACCCGGTCCTCGGCTAAACTAACTGTTTTTGTTTCCAATTTAAAACCCAAATATGTCACTTCTTTTTGAAAAAATTGACATTTTTCAATATTCAATTTTAATCCGGCCTTGTCCAACTCTCCTAAGATAATTTTTATGTGTTTCAAATGATTCGATGTATCTGGTGAAAAAATTAGTAAATCGTCGATGTAGTGTACTATAAAATCTTCATACCTGTTTAATATTGTATGGAGAGCTCTTACCAGTGCTGCACACGCATTTTGTAACCCAAAAGGCACTACTTTAAATCGGTACACAATACTATCGATTGAAAAAGCGGTGTAGTTTCTACATATTTCTGCTAAAGGTAGCAACCAAAAACTATGTTTTAAATCAATTTTAGAAAAAACATGTGATCCTGTAATTCTCCCAACAATAGCCTCGATGTTTAGCGGTGATTCATATTGAGATACCGTGTGTTGATTTATATTCCGGGCATCCAAACATAGCCTCAATTCTCCACTGTTTTTTTTTTTACAATCACGATTGGGTTGATATACGGCCAGTCACATCTCTCTATGATTTGATCTTCTAACATTTTATTGATTTCTCCTTTCACCTCCTGTCGGTACTTATATGGGATAGGGTAAGTTTTCGATCAAAAATTTCCTAAGTCTTTAACCTCAAATGAATGTTCATACTTTTTGGCTACTCTGTTTTCTTCATTTATTAAATTTTCATACTCCCTCAATATTTCACGCAGTTCCTTCTCCTTTTCTTTTCCACATATCAATTTTATTTCTTTTTCCTCCGATTCTTTACACATATTTATTGTGTATTCTGCCCCCTCCATTTCGCATACTTCTTCTTCAAATACCACAGTTTCAATTGTATCTCTTTCGTCTTCCTTTTTTATTCTGATCTCTTCTTCTTCTAGGCTCATCTCTTCTTTTAAGGAATCACAAGCTTCATTTTCTTTTGTCAATCTTTTTTCTTCTTTTTCTTCTTCTGGGCTCATCCCTTCTTTTGAGGGATCCCAATCTTCATTTTCTTTTGTCAATCTTTTTTTTTCTTTTTCTTCTTCTGGGCTCATCTCTTCTTTCTTTTCTGTACTTGCTTCATTGCCAAATTCATTTCCACCGTTTGTTTTTTGTCTAAATTATCCTTTCTTCGTTTCTCATGTTCCTTGTCCATTTCCAGAATGTCCTGTTCTTCTTCTTTTTCCTCTGTGATTTTCATCGTGTTATTTTTGAAATGTATCACCACATGTTTTTCTGACAATTCATCCACTCCTACGATCATATCATGAATCGTGTTCGGCATTATAACACATTGTAGTGCATAAAATTTCTTACCCAATCGTACCCTTATTCGTATTCCTTCATTTATAGTTGCCAAAGTCCGTTTATTTGCGCCCACTAAATTTACCCTGGGCATTTTGTAAATTAAATTCGTTAAATCAACCTCTTCTATTAATTTCCTGTTAATCAATGTAATTTCCGAACCAGTATCAATCATAATTTTAATCGGTTTCTCATTGATAAAACCATCTACAAATTTTAAATTTACTCCACTTCTTTTATCATTATTTCCTGCTAATTTAATAAATTCCTTCGGGTGACAAAAAATTCCTGTTTGTTCTTTTATGTCTAGTGAGCGCCTTCGTGAAAAGGCGCTTGCTGCTCTTCTTCGCTTCTTCTTCCGTCGTTTTGTCTCTCATCCTCATATTCACCTATTTGCGTGTTGTTTACCGCTCTTCTATTTTCTCTTGGTCTGTCGGACCCGTATCGGTTTCCACGATATTCCTGTTCATTCCTTCTATTATCATTTCTGTCTTCTTGATATGTGCGGGTGTTATTTCTATTCTGGTTTTCTCGATATCTGTCTTCGTTCCATTGCCGATTTCTTTGTTCATAGTTTCCTCTTCCGTTGTCTCTATTTTCGTTTTCCCTCCTCGGAATAAATTCTCTTCTTGTATAATCTCTCCTAAAGTTTTGTCCTCTATCTCTATAGTCTTGATTTTCGCGTTGTCTATAATTTTCTTGCGATCTTCTTATTTCTCTTTCTCTCATTTTTGCTTCTCGTATTTGTAAGAATTGGCACAAACTGTCGATATCTTTGTAGTTTTGTAAAGTTATGTGATCTTCTAAGGTATCTTCAAAATGTCTGGCTATCAGTTCTACTAGCTGTTCGGACGAATAATTGTAATGTAGGTGTTTTGCATTGTTGTATAATTGTAGTGCGCATGTTTTTTCTGAAATACCCATTCTATCATGGTACCTCCCAGTTTGCAACTCCTTGTTTATTTCCATCTGTTGTATTTTTCCCCAGAAATAACTCAGGAACTTTTGTTCGAATTTATGCCAATTTTCCAATTCTTCTTCTTTGCTATCAAACCATAAACTCGCCTCATCTTTAAGATGGTTCCTTATCGTTTCTTTGGCTGTTTCGAAGTTACCGATGTATCGTACTTTCTTTTTTAAATTAGTTATGAAAATTACTGGGTGTAATTTTTTTACATCCCCGCCAAATCTTATTTTCACATCCTCTGTACTATGGATAATCGTTTCCCTTCTTTCTCCGGAATTTTGTTGATTCCTGATTTCCTCCATTTTTCTTTCTATTTCTCGCCTGTCTTCTTGTAATGCGTTTTCAAATTTGGTTTCTAAGTTCTCTATGTCATTTTTCTGGCAATCTCGTATCTCCTTCATTTTATTTTTGATTTCTTTAATCTCTGTCTCTTGTCAAACATCCTTTTACTTCCTTTTCATACTTTTCTATGCGTTCCTCCATTTTCTTGTTGTTCTCTTCTATGGCTTGTTTTGTTTCCTTCTGATTTTCTTGCATTATTCTTTTTGTTTCATTTTGATTTCTATCCATAGCTCGTTTTGCTTCATCCATTTTTTGTTGCGTTTCATCCATTTTTTGATCCATTTTTTGTTGTGATTCATCCATTTTTTGATGTGTTTCATCCATTTTTTGTGACTGGAGTTGCATCAGTTGTAATAATTTATCTATTCCTGATAATTCCTGTTTTTCTGTTGCCATGATTGTTGTTTCGAAAATGTCTTCTTATTCTGTATGTTCTTCTTGTTCCAAATGTTCCTCTTGTTTTTTGTTTTCTTTGCTTTTGCTTCTGGTGATCGACGTGTAGTTACAATTTATCCCCGCCTGATACGAAATTCGAAAATACCTTGTATGCTGTAGATACGAAAATTTTTCTCTCCCCAAATATAATCAATTTATCACACAAATTTTTAAATTTATCAAAATTCAAATCAATCAAAAATAAAATAAATATGTAAAATTGTACCTAGGTAAATATAACTCAAACCAAATATTTCATAAATTTTAAATAAGGTACATGCAGCCAATATGGCCAAGCAGGCAATATGGCCACTTCCTTATAACTCGGTAACTACCTTGAATTTGAAGTAGATGACGCAATAGATATAAACAGTATGTTCGCCAAATACGACAACGACAGCCGCTAGAGTAATCTGGAGTAATCAGTCTTAAGCAGGGTTGCCAATTTAGTAGATTTTCTACTAGATCTAGTAGAATTTCTTGTGATTTAGTGGGAAAATTTTAAATCTAGTAGATTTTAGAATCTGGTAGAAAATTTAGTAGATTTTAGTAGGATTTGGTTGTAAGTAAAGGAATCTTTTATTTTGACAAATGACAATGACATTACATATTTTTATTTTTGTAAATTTGTAAAAATAACTTCTAAAATGTGCTAAAATTCTATTAGTTACCTGTAATATAGATAAAAAGTAAAATAAGATCATGGAAAAGAGTAAAACGTTGAATTTAATTAGTATTTTGTAATTTAAAGAACAACATAACCCATCATAATACTCATCCTACTGGAAGTGTATTCAGAAATACTCTATTTTAGTTGTTAAATACTTTTGCATATTATGAGTATATAAAATGAGGAATTTATGGAAAATGTATTGTTAGGAAATATCCAGTTCTCAACTACCTAATGAAATGACACCATTGCAGAATCTTCAGACAGCAGTTAAAGTGCTGTTTAATCAATCATAAATTATTGCTTCAATTGTTATTGAAAGAAGGTTTGGTATTCTAAAGAGATTTTTCATATTAATATGTGAAATGAGATGCAATGCAAGATACCTTTTGTTCAAATAGTATCAGCTTTACAAATATTGCAGTTGTTTAGAGAAAACATTGAAATACTGGCAACTGAGCCTGTGGTTATTTAATCCAACAAGCTATGGCAGTACATTTATACATTTTTAACCAGGAGAAAATCTAGTGCAACTTTTTGTGCGTCTGTGTTTGTTTTAAAATGTTGCCATTTAAGGCAAATACATTAAAACCTCCGTTAACCAAAACATTGTTAAACCGAAATGGCTGACAGTTTCAATAATTTTGTCAATAAAAAGTAAATTAAACAAAAAGCAATAAAATTAAGGAAAATGAACATGTTGAGTGTTTTTTTAAAGAAATCTATTTTCTTTTGTGTTTCCCTTTGACAATGATGTTTTGTAGCTACATCTCTCCAATACTATGTAATTTGATAAAATAATAATACAAAAAACAATGTAATTTTTTACTGAAATTTTTGTTATCCAAAATGGCCTACCCCCCAATTATTTCGATTAACGGAGGTTTTACTGTAAATGGTTAATGTTGATAATATATTATTTTTCTTGGACTGCAGTTTGTTAATAAATTTATAAATACATACATGATATTGGTGTTTGATTTGAAATGATTTAAAGTATCATTTAAAGTATGTTATATCACATTCCGTTAAAAGAACTTCCACAACTAGCAAAAATGTATGAATAAACAAATTGTTTTAAAGGACAAAAAAAATAATAGTAAAGGAATTGGCTTTATGGTGGTTTTTTATAGCACATTTAAATAAACAAATGCTGGTGGCATGCAAATGAAATTGTAATACTTTTAGTTCAAAACTTTATAGATTCTAATACATAAAGTATTAAAATTTAAAAAATAAATACTTAAAGCTTTGTTTTATTGTATTAACATGTTTATATTGTTAATACCATTTATGTTATATATCTGTTGAATTGAACTCCTACTTTTGAATCCAGAATTTTAACAAATCCTAGACTTTTCCACAATGTCTCATCTCAAGCGTGATATTTGTGCATTCAAATTAATTTACATTGCATCTTAAATGCCTTAGATTGCATATCAACCAAAGGATAACAGGGAACAAACACCTCCAACTGAAATGCAGGCAGTTGGATCTCAAGTTCAGACAAATATACTGGCTCCTTGGTAGGACATCCAAATTGTCATTAAATAGCAAATTACTACAGTGGAACCTCGATTATCCGTCTCTCCATTAACCGTCACCTCTGTTAACCGTCAGGGTCCGTACATAAGTTGTATTGACTACAGAAGTAAAAAATGAGTCATAAATTCATTTTGTTTGAGCATTGCGATAAGTCGATAGGCCAAGTGAAATTCGCTGAAATGTACAGTTTTGCTATCACCATATTTTAAGAATGAATTAACTGTTTTGTTTTCGTGGCCTAAAGATGACATAAAAGAATGGTTAATTTGTGATGAGGACGCAAAAAGCTATCCATTGTTGACAGATGATGAAATCGTTGAAATGGCAACAGAGGCGGAGGAAGCAGATTCAGAAGCTGACACAGACTACAGCTGACAAATTGATTAGATTGTACGAACACAAATCTCTCTTATAGGTCTGGATCCCGCGTATGAAAAAAAAGTTGATTAATAGCAAGCTGAAAATTTGTTAATAGCTTAAGGGTGTCAAGTCGGATAAACTTTGATATATGGGAACACTGGAACAGGGGCAGTTTTAATTGTGGAACAGGTTAAAAATTTGGAACGGTCAGACCACGAAAACGGCACATTTATTTTTTCCGACAGAATAGACTTAAACTCTCCGAACAGAGATTAAACTCTCATGTAAAAATCAGACTGCTTTTTATCACCTGTCATAATTCCTGTCATTTGATATATTCTACATGTTCCACTCATTAAAACGCCCATTTGGTGATAAATAGCAGTCTGATTTTTGCATGAGAGTTTAATCTCTGTTCGGAGAGTTTAAGTCTGTTCTGTCGGACAAAATACATGTGCCGTTTTTGTGGTATGACCGTTCCAAATTTTTAACCTGTTCCACAATTAAAACTTCCCCTGTTTCAGTATTCCCATATATCAAAGTTTGTCCGATTAGACACCCTTAAGCTATTAACAAATTTTCAGCTTGCTATTAATCAACTTTTTTTTCATACGCGGGATCCAGACCTATTATATTGTCAAACAAAACATACAAATAAAATTTGAGAGCTGTACTATGAATTTTGTATTTTTTAATGTTCTGTTAACCGTCTTTTCGATTATCCGTCATACCCTTGGTCCGGTGCCCTGACGGATAATCGAGGTTCCACTGTACTATACAAAGCCATGTTGAAATCAATTAGGATGTATGGTATCCATCTCTGGGATTGTGCTAAATTAACACACATTACAACCATACAACAATTTCAATCAAAAGTCCTTAGATCAATTACTGGCGCACCCTGGTATGTCAGTAATCTCACACTAACCTGAATATTCCCTTCGTAATATGAAGAAATACACATAGATGAAATACAGCTACCAACCATGAAAGTCGAACAAGAAACCAAGATAACGAACTGATCAAACATATCTACCAATGGACCGATAATCAGAAGATTCAAGCAAACGTGGCTACAAGATTTAATACAACAGTGAAATAAACCTATAAGACGAAGCATCATTGGATCATCATCCTTCCTTGCTTAAAATTTCATTCAAACTTGCTTAAAACTTTTAAGAAATTGATTGTAAATAAAAGTTCACAAGGAGCAAAAAATATATACAAATGTTATTTTAATTCCGATATACCTACCTTTAGACATTACAAAAGACAGAAACATACCATTGTGGGTTTAGAATTAAAGGAAATCGAAAATATTTTAAGTTAAAAATTAACTTTGTACATATATACTATTTAAAATTTTTTTGCCTAGAACTTATAGTTATCTTTTACATGTTTAATATGTAGAACTTTCCTTTCAGTTAAATACAACTTATTTTTACCTACCTATTTCTTCTTACAATCAATAGAGAGGATGTTCTTGTGATATGTGCAATCAAATGAAATTGCCAATGCTTGCAGCATTTTATCAGTTGGGGCACAGATTAACATAACATTATGTTATGTTAATCTGTGGTTGGGGTTTATTGAGTGTTAGAAACGAACTTTAATACACTATTTTTACTGGAAACAAGCTATAGTTTTACATTAAAATAAGTTTACAATTCGAAACGCTAAACTAAAAGTAAAATTTTGGATAGTAAACTGTGTTAAGCACAAGAAAGAGACTTTAAAAAAATTAAATGTACAAAATGTATTAGCATTGTTTAAAAAAGGGTAGTTCTTAAACAATGGTATTAGTTAAAATGTAACTTGTTTCTCTTGTTTTCACCACTTTCTCCTAGAGAGGATATATTTTTCTATAGAATAAGTATTTAACATTTTTTTAAATTATTTTTTAGAAATTTCAGTTATGTTGTTCATGTAAATATTTATAAAAATTATTATATTTTAAATAAAAATGGTTTTTGTATATTTGTATTATGGAGACCTGTAAGAAGGAGTGGAAACGCAATGCATCGTTTGTGGGCTAACTTTTCAACCTCTAATTCAACTTTCAGCAATCGCCGCTAGAGGCGCAAGTGTTCGAATAGGTGCTACAAATACATTAGCTCTTATGGACTTATTTATTATTTAACTCATTTTATTATTGTTTTTAGCGTAATTAGACATTAATTTATTGGTGGATTGTAGCTGAATATGTTTTATGCCAAAAATAAATTATTTTAACCTTATAACATATCGATGTGTGGTAAAAAGTGTATTCTTTTTATACCATTGTAGATGGAGATGTGACATCAAAATTAAATTTGTCATTACTTTAATATGTAGGACAGCTTATTTTGAAGCGGAAATATTTTGTCACATTATCTAACTGCCACATTTATATACCAATGGTATTTCAACGGCAAATTAATTTGTTAATATCTTTGTAACTGATATCAAAAAGTTTGTTAGTTGAAAAAATTTAACTTAACTGTAGGTAATTGTTTTTAAAAAGTTTAAAAAGTTATTTAAATAATTTGAAGTTTATTGATCAATTTTTTTTAATTATTCTTTTTATCAAAATTTAAAAGCTTACCTATCAGATGTTTAAATTTAGTTAATAAAAATATGTCTATAAACTACGCAGACGATAGTCTGACTTTTATAAAATTAATGTTAATTTTTGTGAAATATTTTGTCTCAAAAATGCATTGTTTCGACAGAAAAACTTTCAAGATCGTCATACTATTATCACTATAATTTTCAGGTTAAAATAAAAACCAATAATAGGCACAAATTTTATTTACACCGAAGGAAATAACATACAAACGAATAGGTTTAATCCACGAACGTTATAAATAACATAAAGACAAATCTTTATAAAAAGTCTTGATTAACTTCGTTAAGTTCCCTTTTGAATTTTTTATCGGAACGATAACTCGATATAAATCCCGGTACGAAGCAAGTTCTTTTAGTGTAAGCTTTCTTGGCACTCATATTTAAATAATATTAACCACCAAAACCAATAATCTTATATTAACTACGAATAATTAATTATTTTCGAAATTTTCACATTCACTCCAATGCAAAAGTAGCATCTATTTCTACGCCACCGCCGCCCTAGCGAGAAACCAAGCAAACAGGCAAAATTGTGTACAAAAATTTCAAGGTCGTCCTATCTCGATTCCTCTCCTCTGTGTAGGTCTCCATAATTTGTATATAACAAAATAGCCTGTCATCTGTCATTTCTTCTTCTTTTTCGGCTGTCATCTGTCATTTCTTCTTTTTTTGGGCAGTCATCTGTCATTTTTTTCTTCTTTTTTGGCTGTCATGTGTCATTTGTGAGCAAATAATTTAGTAGAATTTTTGGTAGATTTTATCCTCAATCTAGTAGAATTTGGTAGGTTTTATATATAAATCTAGTAGAAAACGAGGTTCGGTCGTTGGCAACCCTGGTCTTAAGCCGACATTGTGAGTGTGTGCTGCATTACAGAAGAAAATAGTGCCTCGTAAGTGCGTCATTATAAACGTGAAACTTATTATATCTCTTTTTACAGTAACAATCACGTAAGTATTTTTTAAGTAGATATTACGTTTAGATTGTGCAAAGGTACGATGATAAATGAGTGCAGTTATTTTTTGGACAAGTTTATGATAGTGCCTTATATTTGAAAAAACAGTTGATTTGGTTCATGTGAGCAATATGGCCATTATCGATAGACAGCAATATGGCCATGGCCATATTGCTATGCATACATTTTCCTAATAGCGTATGTATCATACCAGTTTTTTTGTAATGTTTTCTCTGTTGTTTACGGAATAACGATGGGTCGTATTCGCTCTAGAGGCATAAGAGGGCAATGGAGTGAAGAAGACTTAACCCAAGCGCTTCAAGCTGTGAACGCGGGTATGTCAGTAAATAGGGCCAGTACAACTTATAATTGGCGATTCTGTAACGAATATGTTAAATTTTACCGGTACGTTATTTTTTGTAGTTTTAACCCAAGAAGCAATTTCATAACTCTTCCAAATAACGTCCTGGTAAATTTTAATATTTTAACGGATACGTTAAAAATTAGTTCAAATTCAATTTTACCACTTGTTTGACCATCCAAAATAGAAGATTAAGTGCGGTTATGTTTCAATTTGTTTTCGTTATTAAGCTTTGTTGGTTTTTGTCGATTGTTTTCTTTTGCCGTCGTTCTTAATTATGGAAAATTTTAAATCACGTTCAACAAGAATGAGCAAAAAGCAAAAAGAGCATTTAATTGTTTATTTAGAAAACCATAAAATGATGTTGGAGACTAAGGTAGCTCCATGTGATATACAAAAAATTAAAGATAATTGGATGGAGCTTTCCATTGAATTAAATAATTTGCCAGGAGCAAAAAAAGATATAAGGCAGTGGAAAGATGTAAGTATACATACTTTTCAATTCAGAATTTAGCTTTTGCCAGTCTAACCTAGAAAACAAAATTTTTATTTTAATAACACATTTTTACTTTTAGGCATTAAATGAAGTTAAAACCAGTGCCAGAAAAAAGGCAGGTTTACTTTATAGAGATCAGACTGGCACAGGTGGAGGACCTAAAGTTGCCAAAGATTTGACAGATTTAGAAGAGAGGTTACTAGGTCTTCTTTCAAAAACAGTGGTAACAGGATTTCCAGCTGTGGAAGAAATGGGAGTTTGTTCTGCAGAACCTCTTGAAATTGAAAATGTAAATGAGGTACAGAATTTATTTTAGACTGATTTTTTTTAACATTATTTCGCCTTTCGGCAACGATACTGGGACAACTCAAAATTGGTCGTTTTTGAGATGTCTACACTAACATATAGAGGATTTTAAGCTCTATAATCCGCGATGACTGGGACATTTTTAAGTGCAATACTCTCCGTGTGAGGGCGCAAGGTCCACTGTTACATTCAGAGTGGTAGGAGGTAAACGCAGCACGAGTAGTGGGCTAACGCTAAAATCCGTCGTGAACCTTTTGAATTGTCTCAGTGTGTATGCCACAATGATCACAAAAAATTCATAATAATGAAATGATTCTTCCAACAATACTAGGACAATTCAAAATTTTTTCAATTAATTGCTAATTATTAGTTCGAGTGGTACCAAAAGATTGCCAAAATTAACTGAGAAACAATCTTTGATATCAACTGAAACAAATAATATAACTCAAAGCATAAAATAGCTGTGCAAAATGACAAAAACTTGCAACTCGATTTTCTCGAATTACGTTTTTTTGAGTTGTCCCGATATCGTTGCCAGAAGGCGATTTGAATACTGGTTATCTGTTATTTCTTTTAGGTTGAAAATATTGAAATAGTATTTGAGGACATTGAATCTGTTCCCTCTACTTCAACAGATTATACAGAAATACCTGTTCCTTCTACTTCAAGAGGTTATACCGGAACAAACATATTAAGACCAATAGAGAATGTAACTGTAAGTAAACTTACAATTTCCATGTACCAATTAGTAAAATTATAAATACGTAATTACAGTAGGAAAAATGAAAGAATACCCATGAATGAACATATAAAACACGCTGTATTTTCCTGTCACCGTGTCACACAAAAAATTGGCCAGCGCAAGTACATGTAATAATTATTGTTACATGTATTTGCACTGGACAATTTTCTTTGTGATACGGTGACAGGAAAATACAGCGTGTTTTATATGTTCGTTCATGAGTATTCTTTCATTTTTCCGACTGTATAAAAAATTGTAATATTAAAAATATATTATTTTTTAGGCAAATAAAAGGGCTGCAAGTGGTCAAAAAAAATCATCAATTGAAACCAAAATTCAAAAAATGGCGAGCAATCATGAGGAGTGTCTGAAAAATATGGCAAAATCTAATTATAAATTAGCCGAATCTAATGATAGATTAGCTGCTGCTGTGGCAAAATTAAACAAAACAAAAACAAAAAGTTCTGTATTTTCGTTAACTTTTTAAGACAATTTTTTCTAATTGTTATTAATTATTTTAGATTTTTATTTTTAAAATGTTTTGGTTCTATTTTTAATTACTGAATAAAAAAATCCTAAAAATGTTTTAAGAGGGAAGTACCCTTATTTATTATTTTAGAGAAAAAAATTATAAAAAAAAATTATTTGAAATCTAAAATAGAAGCCGACTACAACTTTTCAGATTAACATTGCAGTTTTTAAATTTACTCTTCACAGTGTATTTTAGATATTAAAAAAATCAAAATGGCCACATTAGAAAACTTCACGTTTCTCTTTTTTAAACTGCATTTAGTCCTGGTTTGGGCAATAACCTCTTAATTGGCTGCTTTTTAATAAACATTGTAAAGCCGCAAAATATTATAGAATATTTAAAATTGATATTTTAATATAAGAAGATATAGTGACTTAGTGATCCGTTAAACTTGAGAATTAAAATAAATTTGAAAGTAAAACCAATAAATATATTTCCATTTAACGTTTCGATCAAAAATATTCTGTGCCCATTTGCAAATTTTTGAAAATGATTAAAAAATATTTATGAACGAAACGTTAAATGGAAATATAGTTATTGGATTTATTTTCAAATTTATTTTAATTCTGAAATTTTAATCTGAAAATTTCTATTCTGATTTTATTTAAGATTAAAAAAGCTCCTTTAATAAAAGTTTTCTCTAAAAAATAATATACAAGGCTTTGTCGTTGGAGACATTTTCATGTTTTCTTAATTTACTAATGCCCTATTCATTCAATATAAAAATTTTGACCTTATTTTTGAAATAATTTTTGTAACTTAATAATTTTTTCCTCTTACAAACTCAATCTAGTATAGTGGAATTTGGCATATTATTTACTACTTTTTTGTTTTTAAAATATTTATTTTTATTTTTGCAGCTTGGTTATATATCTTTAATAGAAACCTTACGAAAAAAGTAATTTCCTTAAACAACAAAATTTTACTGTTTTTGATGTAAAAGGTGACCACAGTCCTGTTAAGTTTTTTCAATGAATTGAGCATTTTCTGTTCGATGGCACATTAAAAAATATTAAAACAAAAATTTTACACCCAATTACATTTTTCTTAAGTTAATAATAAAAAAGTTTTCGCTTTTGATAATAAACTCTTTTCACATCTCTGCATTTTTATTTTGAATTATAACAAAAAATAAATAGATAAACAAAGTTTAGAAGAACATATTACATGAAATATCTATGAATTATCTCCTCTCGACGGGCTTCACCAACATTATACCAACCATTATCTATAACTGGTCCTGGATTTTCATGTTCTGGCTCTTCATCTATTAAATCCTCATCATCAGGCATGTCGACTCTTCTTGTTCGTGCTATGTTGTGTAAAATAACACAACTGTGAATGATTTCTGCTACTTTATTGGGACTGTAATATAAGGCCCTTTGTCCATGTATACAACGAAACCTGTTTTTTAGTAGACCTATTGAATGTTCAATTTTTACTCTTAAAGCTGAAAGCCTGCTATTAAATCTTGAATGAGGAGAATTGGGTGGAGGAGCATTCACTGGAACCAGTAACCAAGGTTCCAAAGGGTACCCACTATCTCCTATCAAGTAGTTAGGTGAATTATTGTTTATATATTCTCTTTCCAATTCTTCTCTAACCCTAGACATCATCCAAATTGCAGAATCGTGAACTGATCCAGGAAAACGGGCATTTATCGCAAGAAATTTATTATTATGGTCACAGATGGCTTGAATATTAATGGCGTAAAAGTTTTTACGGCAATAAAATATTGGACCTGGATAAACTGGATGATGGGCAGGAGGTGATACTATTCGAATTAGGCTACCATCCACAATTCCCAAACAATTTTGAAAACAAGGAGCCAGTTCCCTAAAACCTCGTTTAATTATTTGCTTGTCTTCTTGAGTTGAAGGGAATTTTATCCAGCGATTTGCCAATTGTTGGTTAATGGCTCTGCACACTTCCTGCAAACATCTACTTACTATTGGTTGACTCACAGCAAAACACCACCCTATACCTATTCCTGTCTGGTAGCTTCCTTGTCCAAAGAAATTCAGGACCAATAATATTCTCAAATGAACAGGAATTCTAGTATTTCTGAGGTGAGGAGTCAAATGAGGAGATAGCCAGTCAATTATGTTTTGGCATGTTTCTTTATCCAATCTAAATAGCTTCAAAAAAAGCCTGTCTGGTATTTCAAATGGATTGCTCGCGTCTCTTAAATGTCGATATTTTAAGTTATTAAGGGCTCTAAAAAATAAATCAAATGTTTCATAACATTTGTTATAGATTACACGCACACAAAATAATACTTACATTCTTTGCCGATTTTCATCATAATCTTCAATAAATAGATGTAAAAATCCATCAAACGCCATTTTCCAATATTTTTAACAACAGGTTAGTTTTTAAAGGGTACTAGGCAAGCAGGTGTTTAAATTACAATTTTAACGCCTGTTTTATAACACATTTCCCATATTTTTTAACGTATAAAATATTACAGAATGGGAAATATTGAATTATTTGAACTACTGTTAAAAACAGCAGTTAAATAGTTTACGTTAAACAATACGGAATAACCTTTCTATTTTAACGTACGTTATTTTTTTAACGTCCTTTAAAATTTAACATATTCCTTACAGAATTACCACTATAATCTACCAAGGAGAACCCTTAGGCGCTATGTCGAGCAAGGTAAGACAGGAAAAGCCGCCATGGGTCGTAAACCCATCTTAACTCAAGAACAAGAAGCTGAATTAAGTCGAAGAATCATTCGGTTATCCGAAGTAGGTTACCCGCTAACTGCAAGTGTACTTCGTCGATGTGTTTAGCGGTATACCAAGTTGAATAATATTCCAAATCCTTTTAGAGAAGAAAAAGAAAAGCCTGGGCGATATTGACTAAAGGGATTTATGGAAAGAAACCCTCAAATTCGAGTTAGAAAAGCACAAAATCTAAATCCGGCAAGAGCCCAAAAACTAAACAAATTCATTGTAAATGACCATTTCACCAAGCTAGAAGAAGTATTGTGATCTTTACATATAATGGAACATCCTGAAAGAATCTATAATATCGACGAGAAAGGATGCAGGCTCTGTTTGCACCATCAACAAAAGGTGTTAGCTGCAAAAGGGTCACGGCGGGTACATCTCGTTACGAACGAACACGCACAAAATGTTTCAATTGTAGCCTGTGGTAATGCTATCGGAACAGCAATACCTCCCGTAATTTTATTTAAAGGGAAGCGCATGAAACAAGAATTGAGTGATTCAATGCCTGCAGGGACTTCAGTACTTATGACCGAAAAAGGTAGCATGACACAAGCAGCATTTTCCCCTTGGATAGAGCATTTTGCAAAGTTTAAGGTTCAAGGTCAATGTCTGCTTATTTTTGATGGAGCCAAGTGTCACTTGGACTACAGTATTTTGGAAACCGCTGACAGATTTGATATAACGTTGTATTGTTTGCCCAGTAATACGACTCACGAATTCCAGCCAATGGATAAGGCTGTATTTAGGGCGTTTGAGTATTACTGGGACGATGAGGTAGTAAAATATTTTTCCACGCATCCAGACGAACGTTCAATTAGTAAGATGCGTTTTGGAGGCATATTTTCAGCTGTTTGGGATAAAACAATGACAATGTCAAATATTAAAGCAGGCTTCAGAGCAACAGGGATATATCCTCTAAATCGTGAAGCAATTCCAGAGATTGCATTTGCTCCAAGCACTGCAAGTCAAAATCAGGACCAAGAACCTCAACAGCAACAGCAAGTGTCTCAAGAAACAGTTCCATCTAATACATCTGGTTTATAAGAGTATAAGGAAAATAATGTCGATCGCTCAATTTCTTTAGAAACTGGTCCATCCACATCTGGTGTAAGATCACAAAAGAAAAACGGCACTAGAGCCAGAACTTGTACCCATGATGACAGCAGCAGTGATTCAGACAGTCATTTCAGTGTACACGATTAATCTAGTAACTCTTATTCTGACGAAGAAATTGTACAAGATCCTGCCTTGAACGAGAACAATTCGTTTGCTGAGATGCTACCAACTCCAGATATGGTACTAACCAAAGCTAAGAAACCCAGAACACCTGCTCTGAACAGTAGAGCCCAAGTTGTCACAAGAAACTTGTTCACTAAAGAAAACAAAATTCTTAAGGATATTTCAGTACCAAGTACGAATATCAAAAAAAAAATCAAAAATATCTAGAGCACCAAAACCACAATGTAAAATTTTAAATGAGTCTTGGTATTGTAAACTCTGCAGGGAAGATAGACAAGCACATATGCGCTTATGTGTTAAATGCAAGGCTTACGTCCATGAGGAGTGTATGGGACTCACTAAAGACGATGTCATAGAAATTTTCATGTGTCCAGATTGTGGATAAAAATTTCATTTTTATGAATAAAAAATTTGTTTTTGCAGTTACCCTATAATTACCTGTCATAATAAATTAATTTTTGAGCTTATGTTATTATTTTGACCTTTTATTTCAATTATTCCCGAATAACATTTTTTTGTAATTCTGTACATAATGAATATTTTGTATGGCCTTATTGCCATACACCCGGTTGGCAATATGGCCAACTCATATTATATCTTATATTACTCATATTTTTGTAACGGTTCTTACGGTTGACTTTTAATTACTTAGAATATCTGTCTAATAATGTAGTTTATACTATAGCATATCAAAAGTTTTGAAAAACTGAAAACATTATTATGTAAAAGAATAAAACGTATTAGCATGGCCATATTGGCTGCATGTACCTTATATCAACTTTTTCCGACGGGCAAATAAATTTCCATCACCTGTTTTTCCGTTCCCTATCCTTTCAAATTCACAACTAGGGATACTTTCATGTCTCACGTTGGCTCGCCATGTTGTTATGATCTGCTTTCTCTTACTTTTACAATAATTAGTATTTATTTAATTAATTATTCAATTGTCGCAAATCATACATAAAAATTAAGAAAAATTTTAGGGTGCCATTTTATCATACAAAAAAATAACTAAATTATCTTAGGTTATACTTATCCTTTCTCGTGGTTTCAGTATCTCTTAGTTAATCCTTATCGGGATAAAATAGGAAAAGGGAATAAATAGAAATACCATAAATAAGCACATACAAATATCTTTTATTATCAAAAGCAATACTCTGAAAATCTATCAATTAAATCCTGTGGGCATAACTGTCCCAATGAAACCCTTACCACATAAATTAACTTTAATTCAACAAATATTTATCGGTTTGTTCTTGATAACATTGATAAAACAAACAAATTTAGGTATTCGCAAAACTACTTATACTTCCTATTAAATTTTTGAAATATTGGAATCTTAAAAAAAGTTTAACTTCTGAACATAAAGAAAATATATCACATAAATTATTGACTAACCTTTTGATTCACACACAATGATGTCTCCTCTTGACCCAAACAGCTCTTCCTTGTTGATTATATTAGGCTACCCATCAAAGCCCTCTCCGTTCTCAACATCAATCCAGCAGCATACCAGCAACTAATTCTCCAAAACACGAGCCAGGCCTCTTTTAACCAGTACTCGTTCAAAAAAACTCCAAAATTCTCTCCTCTCTTTCTCACAATAATATTCTCTCTCTTGGACTTTACAGAATCAAAGAGGTATTTCTTCTCAATTTGATCTGTCTCTCGTTCCACTTGTCAGCTACACTCTTCACTATCAAACAACCACTGGTACTTGCTTCTGAACTATTCACGAAAACTTTGACTGCTCTTCTCGGATGCCGGTCACATAATAATCTCCTTTTCCAAAACTATCTGAACATTCAACCTTCTCTCCTCTCCATTCCACTTTTATCATTCGAAAAACCCATGCATCCTTCCAAACAATTACTTCTACTCATGATAATTACTTTTCGGGAATTCTACAAATTTACTTAAGGCTTAAACAAAGAGCCTTAAAATTCCAATTTTCTCTACCTTATTTTTCTAAATATAATAATTACCTGTGGCTTTTGGCCTCCCCGTAACAAAGCAACCGTTTTAAAATTATAATCCCGAGATAAATTGTCTATTCACATCACTTTATTTACTAATGTCTTTAATTCTTCCGGGAAAAACTCATTAAGGATAAACCCACTGCTTAAAAACTAACTTATAATAAATAGTTACAAATCAATATACAGGGTGTATCAAATTTATGTGCCCGTGTTATATTAAAAAAATAAAATTTTTATTCTATCTTTGATTGACAAAATGATACACAATAATGTATATATGTATATATATATATATATATATATATATATATATATATATATATATATATATATATATATATATATATATATATAAAATGATGTTGGATAATCGAGTACAAATATAAAAATAAACAAGCAAAATCATTGGCTAATACTCGTAAAGTGAATGTGAATTTAGTTGGAAATATATAAAATGATGAAGGGTCATCATTCCATATGTATATATATATATATATATTTATATATATATATATATATATATATATATATATATATATATATGTTACACTTGAAGTTTCCGCGGGAGCTGTATGTGCTTTCTGTTGTTTTCCGGGTTTGACTCCGCGTTGAATAATTTTGGTTTTGAGAAAAACCATTATTTTGACGACGTTTCGGCAAGATCTCACTTGCCATTGTCAAGTGAGGTAGTTCCGCTTCTCGCTGCTGCTGGAAGTAGACTGAATGCTTATTCACGATACCGTAACTTATATAGTTGATCCTGATGCTGCTGCTGCTTGCCCTGCGCGAACTTTGGCTCTTGTTATTGGTCCGGTGTAGGTTGCAGTCGTCGGCGGGATGTTACGCGTGGATGTTGCGGCCTGATTTATTTTGGTCTTTTTCTTCAGTACCGTTTTCCATGTTGTAGGAAGCCGTTGCGCATCATCTCTTTGGTTTAAGCCGTTGGGATTTCTTTCAATTTCTATCGATTCTCTGATTTCCCGTTTTCTTTTTACTTCGATGTTATCATCTGGACCCACGGAGAAGAAAAACTAAAGGCTTTTTTAGAACACATCAACAATATCCACCATAAAATTCAGTTTACCATGGAACTGGAAAAAACCGATCAAAATCCATTCTTAGATGTGTTAATAATAAAGAAACAAGACGGACACATAGGCCATACAGTGCATCGGAAACCGACACATACCGATAGATATCTAAATGCTGCTTCACACCACCATCCTGCACAATTGCATTCAGTCATCAAAACCTTGATTACAAGATCCGAAAGACTGACAGACCAAGAACATCAAAATGAGGAAATGCATAACGTGAAAACAGCGTTAAGAAAAAACGGCTTCTCAACATACAACATCGAAAAAGCTCAAAATGCTCGAAGAAGAGATAAGGACCCTACAGAAGACAATAAACCGATCGGCAAAACCATTCTGCCATATGTGAAGGGTACGACAGAGAAAATAGGGAGAGTGCTGAGAAAACACAACATAGAAACGATATTTAATACGGACAGAAAGATCTCAACTATTTTACCAACAGCAAAGACCAAAACATCGTTAGAAAGCCAAGGTGTATACGAGATTCCGTGTGGGGATTGTGGAAAGTCGTACATTGGACAGACCAACCGAAGAATCCAGGTAAGACGAGAAGAACACCGAAATGCTATCGAAAGGGGAGAAACCACGTCATGCCTGGCTCAACATGTCGAAAATACAGGACACACAATAAACCTGAACCAAACAACGATGTTAGCTAACATCGAAGTAAAAAGAAAACGGGAAATCAGAGAATCGATAGAAATTGAAAGAAATCCCAACGGCTTAAACCAAAGAGATGATGCGCAACGGCTTCCTACAACATGGAAAACGGTACTGAAGAAAAAGACCAAAATAAATCAGGCCGCAACATCCACGCGTAACATCCCGCCGACGACTGCAACCTACACTGGACCAATAACAAGAGCCAGAGTTCGCGCAGGGCAAGCAGCAGCTGCATCAGGATCAACTATATAAGTTACGGTATCGTGAATAAACATTCAGTCTACTTCCAGCAGCAGCGAGAAGCGGAACTACCTGACTTGACAATGGCAAGTGAGATCTTGCCGAAACGTCGTCAAAATAATGGTTTTTCTCAAAACCAAAATTATTCAACGCGGAGTCAAACCCGGAAAACAACAGAAAGCACATACAGCTCCCGCGGAAACTTCAAGTGTAACATAATTAACCTCTACGGGGAGGAAATTCTACCAGACATCAGAAGATACGAAAAACTACGATCGAAACGAAGGACGTTGTTATGCAACCTTACGTTTTTAGAACGCTGCCGTGACGAAAGCATTATACCAACTTGTATGAAGCTCACTTTTCACAAAAACAACTATAAAACTAAAAACATCTTAAGAAGAGCAAGCCTGGCGCTTATTAGAGAGGCAATCCATGATACCAGACGAGACATCGACAAAATGAATGCAGAATCATTACAGCTGCATCTTAAACTAAGTAACACAATCCATCCAACGTTATGGAATTTCTTTGAACAACTGACAAACTTTCAAGCAGAAACAGATGCTAATCTCACTAAGACCAAACAAATTAAAAAGTTTGAAAATTTGTTACTACAACAGCGGCCAAAAAAGAAAGAAAATCCACAAATAGAAACAAACAATTTAGTATATAACTTTTCAAATCTGACACTGGATGAAGCCACGAATAGTGTTCTTGCAAAAGGTTTCAATTTTGCTGTTGCACCTACATACATTCCCGTAGAAAACATCATTACTGAGGTAGAGACTACAATTACTAATCTCCCAGCAGAAACAGCCGAGATCATACGCCAAGACGTATCAAAAATATTAAGAACAGCTAAACCACCAAAAAGAAATTTAACACGGGAAGAGAAAGAAGCCTTACATAATTTGAAGAACAATAAAGAAATCATCGTGCTTCCAGCTGACAAAGGCAACGCTACGGTAGTGATGAATATTCAAGACTACGAAACAAAAATAAACGACATCTTAAATGATACAACATATCAAAGCATCTCGTCAGACCCGACAACCTATCTAGAGAAAATAACAAACGCCAAGATCAAAGCCTCAAATATCAATAAAGAACAACAGGTCCATCTCATACCTAGAGAGAAGTCATCTAGATGCCCAAAATTTTACGGCCTACCCAAGGTACACAAGGCAGGATTACCACTGCGACCAATTGTGAGCTCCATCGGATCTCCCTTACAACCGCTGGCGAAATTTCTGGCCCAACAGCTGCAACCATACGCGGAAGAAGCGGATTCTTACGTCAAGAACTCGAGCCACTTCATCGAGCGTATAAAAGGTGTGCCGGGACATTTGCTAGTCAGCTTCGATGTTGTCTCACTTTTCACGAATGTTCCTATAGATGAATCACTGGACATCATAAGCAAAAAGTATCCAATATCACCGAATACACTAAACCTAACTAAACACTGTTTAAATAACACTTATTTCATCTATAAGGAACAAAGATATAAACAAGTTGAGGGAGCACCGATGGGTTCCCCACTGTCACCAGTAATAGCGAACTTGTTTATGAAGGAAATAGAACAGCGGGCAATAGAAACAGCTGAATACAAACCCAAACTGTGGCTTAGATACGTGGATGACACTTTTATCATCTAGACCCACGGAGAAGAAAAACTAAAGGCTTTTTTAGAACACATCAACAATATCCACCATAAAATTCAGTTTACCATGGAACTGGAAAAAACGATCAAATTCCATTCTTAGATGTGTTTATAAAGAAACAAGACGGACACAGGCCATACAGTGCATCGGAAACCGACACATACTGATAGATATCTAAATGCTGCTTCACACCACCATCCTGCACAATTGCATTCAGTCATCAAAACCTTGATTACAAGATCCGAAAGACTGACAGACCAAGAACATCAAAATGATGAAATGCATAACGTGAAAACAGCGTTAAGAAAAAACGGCTTCTCAACATACAACATCGAAAAAGCTCAAAATGCTCGAAGAAGAGATAAGGACCCTACAGAAGACAATAAACCGATCGGCAAAACCATTCTGCCATATGTGAAGGGTACGACAGGGAAAATAGGGAGAGTGCTGAGAAAACACAACATAGAAACGATATTTAATACGGACAGAAAGATCTCAACTATTTTACCAACACCAAAGACCAAAATATCGTTAGAAAGCCCAGGTGTATACGAGATTCCGTGTGGGGATTGTGGAAAGTCTTACATTGGACAGACCAACCGAAGAATCCAGGTAAGACGAGAAGAACACCGAAATGCTATCGAAAGGGGAGAAACCACGTCATCCCTGGCTCAACATGTCGCAAATACAGGACACACAATAAACCTGAACCAAACAACGATGTTAGCTAACATCGAAGTAAAAAGAAAACGGGAAATCAGGGAATCGATAGAAATTGAAAGAAATCCCAACGGCTTAAACCAAAGAGATGATGTGCAACGGCTTCCTACAACATGGAAAACGGTACTGAAGAAAAAGACCAAAATAAATCAGGCCGCAACATCCACGCGTAACATCCCGCCGACGACTGCAACCTACACCGGACCAATAACAAGAGCCAGAGTTCGCGCAGGGCAAGCAGCATCAGGATCAACTATATAAGTTACGGTATCGTGAATAAACATTCAGTCTACTTCTAGCAGCAGCGAGAAGCGGAACTACCTGACTTGACAATGGCAAGTGAGATCTTGCCGAAACGTCGTCAAAATAATGGTTTTTCTCAAAACCAAAATTATTCAACGCGGAGTCAAACCCGGAAAACAACAGAAAGCATATATATATATATATATATATATATATATATATATATATATATATATATATATATATATATATATATATATATATTTCTGGCCCAACAGCTGCAACCATACGCGGAAGAAGCGGATTCTTACGTCAAGAACGCGAGCCACTTCATCGAGCGTATAAAAGGTGTGACTCTTGGGCCGGGACATTTGCTAGTCAGCTTCGATGTAGTCTCGCTTTTCACGAATGTTCCTATAGATTAATCACTGGACATCATAAGCAAAAAGTATCCAATATCACCGGATACACTAAACCTAACCAAACACTGTTTAAATAACACTTATTTCATCTATAAGGAACAAAGATATAAACAAGTTGAGGGAGCACCGATGGGTTCCCCACTGTCCCCAGTGATAGCGAACTTGTTTATGAAGGAAATAGAACAGCGGGCAATAGAAACAGCTGAATACAAACCCAAACTGTGGCTTAGATACGTGGATGACACTTTTATCATCTGGACTCACGGAGAAGAAAAACTAAAGGCTTTTTTAGAACACATCAACAATATCCACCATAAAATTCAGTTTACCATGGAACTGGAAGAAAACGATCAAATTCCATTCTTAGATGTGTTAATAATAAAGAAACAAGACGGACACATAGGCCATACAGTGTATCGGAAACCGACACATACCGATAGATATCTAAATGCTGCTTCACACCACCATCCTGCACAATTGCATTCAGTCATCAAAACCTTGATTACAAGATCCGAAAGACTGACAGACCAAGAACATCAAAATGAAGAAATGCATAACGTGAAAACAGCGTTAAGAAAAAACGGCTTCTCAACATACAACATCGAAAAAGCTCAAAATGCTCGAAGAAGAGATAAGGACCCTACAGAAGACAATAAACCGATCGGCAAAACCATTCTGCCATATGTGAAGGGTACGACAGAGAAAATAGGGAGAGTACTGAGAAAACACAACATAGAAACTATATTTAATACGGACAGAAAGATCTCAACTATTTTACCAACACCAAAGACCAAAATATCGTTAGAAAGTCAAGGTGTATACGAGATTCCGTGTGGGGATTGTGGAAAGTCGTACATTGGACAGACCAACCGAAGAATCCAGGTAAGACGAGAAGAACACCGAAATGCTATCGAAAGGGGAGAAACCACGTCATCCCTGGCTCAACATGTCGCAAATACAGGACACACAATAAACCTGAACCAAACAACGATGTTAGCTAACATCGAAGTAAAAAGAAAACGGGAAATCAGAGAATCGATAGAAATTGAAAGAAATCCCAACGGCTTAAACCAAAGAGATGATGCGCAACGGCTTCCTACAACATGGAAAACGGTACTGAAGAAAAAGACCAAAATAAATCAGGCCGCAACATCCACGCGTAACATCCCTCCGACGACTGCAACCTACACCGGACCAATAACAAGAGCCAGGGTTCGCGCAGGGCAAGCAGCAGCGGCATCAGGATCAACTACATAAGTGACGGTATCGTGAGTAAGAATTCAGTTTACTTCAAGCAGCAGCGAGAAGCGGAACTACCTGACTTGACAATGACAAGTGAGATCTTGCCGAAACGTCGTCAAAATAATGGTTTTTCTCAAAACCAAAATTATTCAACGCGGAGTCAAACCCGGAAAACAACAGTAAGCACATATAGCTCCCGCGGAAACTTCAAGTGTAACATATATATATATATATATATATATATATATATATATAACAGGTATATAATCTTTGCTGAACAGTTAGGAAACAAGGTTGAAATATTGGGGTAGCAGCAATCTCAAAGAAAACTCTTTATAATAATTCCAAGCTTTCGATAATGTTTATTATCATCTTCAGGAAAATTATTTGAGGATGTAGAGCCTAGTTGTTAAATACTGACATAACAATGAAATTTTGTCTTGGTAAATAGTAAATAATATAAATTAAAGTAAAAACTATATAAAAACTTATAAAAATCTGAGTATAAAGCGATAAAAGCTAAAATATTTTTTAAAAAATTATGTATTAATACATAATTTTTTAAAAAATATTTTAGCTTTTATCGCTTTATACTCAGATTTTTATAAGTTTTTATATAGTTTTTACTTTAATTTATATTATTTACTATTTACCAAGACAAAATTTCATTGTTATGTCAGTATTTAACAACTAGGCTCTACATCCTCAAATAATTTTCCTGAAGATGATAATAAACATTATCGAAAGCTTGGAATTATTATAAAGAGTTTTCTTTGAGATTGCTGCTACCCCAATATTTCAACCTTGTTTTATATATATATATATATATATATATATATATATATATATATATATATATATGGTGAGGCAGATAAAGGGCCTATTAGAAATATCTCGAGAACTAAAGGCAACATAATCATGAAAATTGGAATCAAGGGGTTTTGAAGAGTGATCTATTTAATGAAAATATTTTCATCCATTTTCTACTTCCGGTTTTACCGGAAGTTGCTTATAACTTTGTTTTTTTAAATGGGACACCCTGTATATTTTTACATTTTTGGATTTTCCTCGATGTCTCCTTTCTTAATATATGAGGTTTTATATTATTATACAATATACAGGGTAGTTTAAAAGATAACTACGTGTTTTTATTAATTTCGCAGAAACTTTCACACCCTGTAGAAGTATAGTACTTTGACATCAAAAACTCTATTTACGTTCAACTGATTTTTAATATAGTCTACTATCGTTAAACTTTATTAATACAGCTATATATTGAATTTTAGTATATAGGGTTGGTCAAAACACGGATTTAATATTTTCTGAGTTTTCTTAAATGGCACACCCTGTATTTTAGATTGTACTGAAGTGATATTTTATGGTACTTTTTTATTTTATAAGCATTCCCTATACCTAACTGCTTTAATTTGTGAGTTATTGGTGATTCAAGCCAAACATTAATTGCAACAAAAAATACGTGAAATTTTATTAGGTTGGCCTTGAAAATATTCAGTCACAAATAATTTTCCGGAAATAAATACATATTAATCTAGACTGATCGTTAAAATTCCCAATAATGGTTGAGCTATCAAAATCCAAACCACAGACCACAGCCAAAATTTACCGTAGAAAAACTGTACAATACACAATGCCACGGAGATGAGGAAGAAGAGAATGCAAACTACGATTACTATGAATCCGATTACGAAAATGTATGAAGAAGGCGTAAATTTTCAAAAGGACCCAAACGAAGCAGCCGAAACGTAATAGAACTCCATTCATTTTCGGATAAGGAGCTAAATTCTAAGCTTTCTTTACGGTTTTTAATCGATACAGGATCCAAAAAATCATTTCTTAATCCAGAAATAGCTTCTTCATATTTTCCGAATTACATAAAAAATGTACAATTGATATGACTCCAAGGAGAGATATGTCTCGTCCATATGTCTCGGATGACGTAATAGTATATTCAACATCACTGCCAGAACACATGCTAAATCTCACAAAGGTATTTCAACGACTAAGAGAAGCGAGAAGCCCAATTAAAAATCCGGGTATAGACAAAAAATGTGTGTCCTTTAAAAGAAAGTTAATTTGTAGGACACGTAGTCACACAAAAAAAAAGAATAAAACCGAATTCATCGAAAATTGAAGCGATCGAAAAATATCCAATCCCGAAAAAGAAATAAGAGGATTTCTTGGACTACTGGGATATTACGGAAAGTTTATTCGAAACTTCGCCAAAATCACAAAACCTCTAACAAAATGTTTGAAAAAGGATGCAAAAATCAAACATACACCCGAATTTGTAGAATGCTTTGAAACACGCAAGACATTATTAATGAATGAGGCGTTATTGCAATACCCGGATTTTTACAAACCGTTTAATCTCACAGCCAAGCCAATTCCAGCAATTACTCTATCGGAGCAATACTTTCCCAACGACCAGTTGACAGTGATAAACCAATTATTGCCTTCGCTTCCAGAACATTAAACGAAACCGAAACCAAATACTCAACAATACAAAAGTAAATGCTAGCAATGGTGTGGGGAACCAAGTATTTCTGACTCTACTAATTTAGAAGGAAATTTAAAATACTTCCAGACTACCACCCCTTGCAATTTCTATTTTTCTTAAAGGAACTTAACTCCAAATTAGTACGTGGAACACTGAAATTAGAAGAATTTGACTACGAGGTAATTTGTCTCGAATTACACGGTACACTGTCTCGAATTAAAATATACACAAAGGAAATTAAGGACATCGATTCACAAATTACGGAAGTTTATGATGGTTTAGGAGACATGGGAGGCGATGGATGGTCAATGGTCCAGATGCAGATCAAATAATCAACGAGATTGTAGAGGAAAAAGAAGCACAATTAATTCCAGGAAACATCCCAGACAACACTGATGAAAACGAAGACAAAACATAGATAGAGACGGAAATGAAACAAGATTCAGAAACAGTCAGAAACAAACAGCAGAAAACCCAGTTCTTGGCATACCTATTTCACAAAAACCACTTAACGTCTACAATAACCAAATTATAGTTAAAGCCGTCAACTACAATCCACGACCTCCAGCTTTTATCCAAACGTTCCCAAATAAAAGACGTTATCATAATTCAGGTATAGAAAGACCAGTTACACTCGAGTCCAGATCCATGGTTCTTTACCCGTGCGTCATTAATACCTGGCGAGATAAAACACATACTTTTATCTAACATCATTGTTTTCCACGTATGAAACTAAAGACAAACCAGCTGCCGCCTGTTATTAAGTAAAGGTAAAGACACATGTTATTTTTATGAACGCTCTAGACTCAGTACATCGAAAAGAGATAGATACAAAAAATACTCTTTTCAGATTTTAATTAAAATTTGTGTTTGTGACGTTTCTGGTTTGTTTACTTGACAATGTCAGTTTGTTGGAATTTTTGCTGTTTTTTGTTCTGTTTTTGCATTTAGAAGTTATTTATATTACATAAACAGTTGTTTTCACAACTAATTTTATATTGGAGTCTAAAATTTTAAGGTAAGTGTATTCTATTTTCTATTTATTTCATACAAAGTTAACCTCACTCACAGTTAAGGAACGAATTTGTTTCCGTAAAAGTGAAATAAATAACAAAAAGAAAATATTGTCAAATATTTATATTATAACAAAAATTTAATTACCTACACTCATGATATTAAAAGAATTTATTAAGCTACTTCAAATGTAGCTGTAATTCTACACCAAAATTTTAAATCAAAACTAACATTTTATTTATTTGATAACGTCAAATTTTTTAATAAAATCCGTGATCGGAATAGTAGCCACTTTCTGTCACTTGCTGTTGCGTTGAATAGGTTTTCGACTTATTTCGTATGCTTTAAACGATGACGCACGGGTAAAGAATCCTGGACTCAAGTGTACAAGCCGATACTATAAAATTTTTCAAGAAACACCTTGACCCGAATAAGAAGTACATATTTCTATGTAATTTTATTTGAAGTAGAAGAAGAGAATTTCGCGGAAATTTGCAAAATTATCAGGAAAACATATAAAAACAATGCATATGACTTGGTAAAAGACACAAAAGACATCATAAACTTCTGCGATATATACCAAGAAAATAAATATGACAGACTTCCTCCCAAACCAAATTTTATGGTTACACCAACTCCTACTGAACCACTGGAAATAGTTCATATCATTTATTCCAGGCCGATGGACAGAAGTTTCTAACCGTAATAGACGCATTTTCGAAGTAAATACGGCCAAGCTTACCCAATAGATGGAGGAAATGCCATCAATGTACTCAACGCTCTATAACTTTTATAGCACATCATGGACAACAATGATAGCAGCCGATAATGGTACAAAATTCAAAAATGAGGTAATACAAGAATTTACAAAAATAAAATCTCAATCCACTGTACAACACCAAAGAATCCGCAATCCAACGGGATGATTGAGAGATTTCCTTCTACATTAATCGAACATCTTCGAATCCTACGGAACATCAAAGCAAAGTTATCGATAAAAGAACAGTTGCTATACGCTATAATTGGGTACAATAATTCCATACATTCAGCGACTAAGTTAAGACCTATTAACGTATTAAATGGACATATCGACACAAACGATCCTTTCGATGTTGACATAGAGAAAAGAATACTAAATAATTATGTACAAAATCACAGACAGATAACCAAATAATTATAGAAGGAAATAAACCAGCATATACAAGAAAATAAAGATAAAGGAATTTAAAATAGAAACAAATCGAGACAAGTCCCTATTACGTATAAACCAAGCACAAAAATTTGTGGATACATGAAAAACAGACCAGAAATAGATTACTTCCGCGATATTCTGCAAAAGTTATAAAAGGAAATAAGGAAGTGACTGAAAACATCAACAGTTACCGTTCATAAGAAAAATATAAAATATCAAGCTAAGTCAAAGACTAATTCTGAATCTTTTCGACAAGATTACTCTGACGATCGGAAAGGAATTGAAGATCAAGAACCTGAAAGACAACTCAGGAATAATTCACCTCAACCTGGGACAAGTAAAGATTTACATTATACTAACACACAACCAAGAAATATTACATGAAGCAAAATAATATCAACACAAATCACAATAAATTCATTTTTGACTTTAACCATTAATTGCAAGCAAGGAATATTCTAGGCCAATTAAATTTAACTCTTCAAATTATCCTTCATCTAATAAATTACCTAGAAGAAGCCATTATATTTTTTCGTGTAAATACTATCCAAAATAATGTGATCAAGAAAGAGGAAATTAAATGGGCCATCAATAAAATTCAAGAGCAATTATCCCATAGGAACCGCTGATACTTCCCAAACTTACTTTATTTAATTAAATTTACCAAAATGTTATGAGGCTGGTAAATAGACCCCACTTTAATGAAATTGTTCCAATCTCAGGTTCTATAGGTGCTGGTTCGCTGAGAAAGGTAATTAGCTGATACCACTTAATGTACCAGCGAGACTGCTTCCTAAAGGGATAAATTTAGAGCAATGAATATGATAAGATGAGAATTTAACACATTTATTCTAAATTAAACAATTAAATTAAAGAGAAGTGAAAAATATATACATATATAAATAATTCTTCCTCTATATGAAAAAGTGAAATAATATGTACCTAAATATAAATAATTATGAACAGTAAACACAAATGACAGATTTTAAAAACTAAATCTAATGAAAATGTCCGAACGAAAACTACGAGAAAAACTACGGTATTGTATCTAAACTAAAATGTTCCGCGCACTAAAATAGTCTGTTGACCGATATGCCTTTATATTATGAGCTCATAAATATAAATGTCCTTACCTCCAACTTAATACCACTTGCCTAGGTATGACGAGAATTTTCACTCAAATTTTGCTACGAATCAGATGACAGATGACCAAATTTACGATAATTAAATACTTAACGGGAGAGACTCTGGGTATTTGTGTCTTCTAATTAACTATCCTCTATATTATATGTGGAGAGAAACACAAATATTTGTCTCTTTTGGGGTTATTTTTGTAATTTCTTTTTTAAACGAGATAATTTTCGATTTGCTACTTACGGGAGATGAATTTTATTCTATCTTGTCACTTTGACGTTTTTGAGTTTCTGCTTTACGTGACAGAATCGTATTCGTGACATCACCAGAGATGGGAAATGCCGCATATGAACAATATAAATAAGGAACGTACTTCTTTAAATTTTGTGAATATTTTGTGAGAGTTTCGAACATATTGGCCGGCTTTGACAAGGCGATGTCTTGTCAAAATGTCTAAATAAATTAATAAACTAAAAAACAAGAACAAAAAACTCGAAGGACCAGATCCCAGATGGATCAGAATGTAACCGTACACTAAATCTTATACTACTGCGCTGTGTAACAATGCTAAAAACTAAAATTGAATCATAATACCTCTACTACTAATATGACTGGACTATCACGTCCTGGGCTATGACATTCCAACTTCAATGAGTTTGGAATCATCAATCGGGAGAAGTGAAACACGTTTAATGGGCCTAACATACTCCCCGGATGAAGTTTTAACTTTAATAGATCGGACTAATCCATCCTTACAGGGATATGTCTCAATAATACGTCCAAGTGGCCAACAAAGGGGATGTGAATCGTCGTCTTCTTCTTCTTCTTCAGGTGCCATCTCCGCTACGGAGGTTGGCAATCATCATAGCTATTTTAATTTTTGAGGCAGTAGCTCTAAATAGTTGTTTCGAGCTGCATCCAAACCACTCTCTCAGGTTCTTCAACCATGAAATTCGTCTTCTTCCGATGCTTCTTCTGCCATCCATCTTTCCCTGCATTATGAGTCGTAGGATGCCATACTTCTCGCCCCGCATCACATGTCCGAGATACTGTAGCTTCTTTTCTTTAATTGTAAGTTCAACTTCCTTTTCTTTACCTATTCTTCTCAGTACTTCATTGTTTGTAACTCTATCTACCCAGGCAACCCTCATAATTTTTCTATAGGTCCACATTTCAAAGGCGTTAAATCGTCTCATTGTCTCTACATTTAACGTCCATGATTCCACTCCATAGTATAGAACACTGTAGACGTAACATTTTGTTAGGCGTACTTTAAGAGCTAATGTTAAATCTTTGCTACATAGGACCTTTTTCATTTTTATAAAATTAGAACGTGCTTTTTCGATTCTGACTTTTATTTCTGCAGTGTAGTCATTATTTTCTGTTATAAGTGTTCCTAGGTAAGTGTACTTTTTTACTCTTTCGATCTGCTGGCCCTCTACTATCAAGATTTCGTTAGTATTATGGTTGTTTTTACTAATTTTCATAAACTTCGTCTTTTTGATATTGAGAGAGAGTCCGTACTCCCTACTACACCTTACTATTTTACTCATGAGTCTTTGCAGGTCTTGTAAACTATCGGCTATTATTACTGTATCATCTGCATATCTGATGTTGTTAACTAAGACTCCATTTACTCTTATGCCGACTGTTTTATCTTCCAGAGTTTCTCGCATTACCTCTTCAGAATAAGCGTTAAATAATAGAGGTGATAGTATGCAGCCTTACCTGACTCCTCTCTTTATTTCCATTTCTTCAGATGTTTCTTTTTCAATTCTTACTATTGCTCGCTGATTGTAATAGAGGTGTGTTATTAGTCTTAAATCTCTTTCATCTAGGTTTTTATTTTTTAGGATTTCCATGAGTCGATCATGTTTTACTTTATCAAACGCATTATTGTAGTCTATAAAACAGACGTAAAGAGGATGGTTAACATCCAAACATCTCTGTGTCAGCACGTTGAAGGAGAATAATGCCTCTCTGGTACCCATACCATTGCGGAACCCATATTGAGTGTCACTAATATCCAGCTCCAGTTTAGAGTGTATTCTGGCGTGGATAATTTTCAATAGAATTTTCAAGGTATGTGACATTAAGCTTATGGTTCGGTAGTCACTGCATTCTTTTGCATTCACCTTCTTTGGCAAACACACAAAGGCTGATGTCAACATTTCTCTAGGGATGATTCCTGTAGTATAGATAGCGTTGAACAGTTCTACTATTATGTCCAGGTTTTTCTCGTTGACCAACTTTATCAGCTCGCTAGGCAATTCATCTGGACCAGCAGATTTATTGGTTTTCATAGAGTTTATTGCCTGACTAACTTTTGATTTGGTTATCTCTGGGCCTACATTTCCCGTTTGGCTATCTACGGATGTACTAGCTTCTCTCTGGTCATGAAATAGTTCCTCGATATACTCTTTCCTTCGTCGTAGTTTTCGTTTTGTCTCCATTATAATATTTCCATTTTTGTCGAGCAATATATTTGAGGTTCTTCTATTTCCTATTCCGGCTAGTTCTTTGACTTTTTTATGTAGGTTGAAGTTGTCATATGTGTTTTGCAGTTCTTCTATTTCTTTACATTTTTCAGAGAAGTAGGTTTCTTTAGCCTCCCTAATTTGTCTTCTTATTTGGGTTTGAAGCTGTTTATAGCGGGTCTTATTAATGGTTTTGTTTTTTCTTCTTTCATTCATCAACTCTAGAATTTCCTCCGTCATCCATTCTTCTTTCTTACATTTGGTTGTAGTAAGTACTTTCTTACTTGGTTTTAATATAGAGGTTTTGAAGAATTGCCACTGCTGTTCTACGTTGCAATTATTTCCTGGGTTTCTGTCTAGATTTGTGTTGATTTCGTGTTTCAGATTTTCTTTTGTTTCTTCTGACTTTAGTTTCTGTATGTTAAGTTTATTGTTGTTGCGGCTTTTTTGCGTCTTTTTTAGTTGAAGTTGAAACCTAGCAATAAGAAGACTGTGATCAGAGGATACGTCTGCTCCTGGATATGCCTTTACTGCCTGAATTGAGTTTCGATATCTGTGCTTTATTAGGATGTAGGCAATTTGATTTCTGACAATTTTGTGCTCTTTGTCAGCTGGTGATTTCCATGTGTACAGGCGTCGCTTAGGTAATTTAAAGAATGTATTTGCGGCTATAACATTATGCTCCTGGCAAAATTCTATTAGGCGATCTCCTCTGTCGTTTCGTTCGCCAAGCCCATATGATCCTACATTAGGGTAGCATTTTCCTTCGCCAATTTTTGCGTTGAAATCACCCATGATCACTGTTATGTCTCTAGATGCTGTGAGATGTAATGTTTTCTGGAGTTCGCTATAAAAGTTTTCTATTTCTTCTTAATTTTTGTCAGCAGTTGGCGCATAAATCTGGATTAGGTTAATTTTTCCATGGGTTGTCAATAACTGCAACATTATTATTCTTTCGGACATCGGAACGAAGCCTGTTACTGATCTCGTTACTTTTTCGCTGAGGATCATAGCAACTCCATATCTGTGTTGGGTGTCGCTGCTTCCAGAGTAAATATGTCTCAATCATACGTCCAAGTGGCCAACAAAGGGGATGTGAATCGTCGTCACGTAAGATAACTAGATCATCAATCTGTATATTTTTAACAGGTTTACACCATTTAGGTCGATGTTGCAGTTGATGAAGATACTTCAACTTCCACCTTTTCCAAAAGAGTTGTCGAGCTTGACAAATTTTCTAATATATAGGGTGAGGCAAATAAAGGGCCTATTAGAAATATCTCGAGAACTAAAGGCAACAGAATCATGAAAATTTGAATTAAAGGGTTCTGTATCTGTAGAGTAGGGAGTGTGAGTCAAGTCCCACAGCACTTAGGCCACAATTGACCCATTGTACATCCTCCCAGGGGGTTGTCGTCCTTAGTTCATTATCCATCCTGCCATTTCCAGGAAGGTGGACAAATCACCTGGTGACATCTCCCCTATATCGGCAGGTGTAGGCCAAGGCTCGCCGAACGCATACTCTCGTATTGACGATAACTCCGGACATTCACATAGGACATGCTCGACAGTTTCGTCATCTCGTTCACACCTCCTGCATAGAGATGTGTCTACTAGCCCCAGTGTGTGGAGGTGTTTTCTTAGTTGACAATGGCCAGTTAAAAAACCAACGGTCAAGCGTAGGTTTTTCCTGGTCATTCTCAAGTACTTTTCTGATGCTGACTTCCCAAGGTTCCTTAGTGTTACCCTGGCAAGTCTACATCCTGGCCCTTCTTCCCATCTTCTTACGGTTTGCGAGTGGGAGTGACATTTGACAGTTTCCGCGATTGTTGTAGTCGACAAGCCAAAAAGATCACAAGGTCCTAAGAGTCTTAGGCCTGCTGCCCTTCTAGCCAGCTGGTCAGCAATGCGGTTGCCTTTATTTCTGTTGTGTCCTTTAACCCACCTCAGGATGATGTTGTTACCATCCGAAGCTTGGGCTAGTGATTCATGACACTCCATTACTAGCCCTGATATGACGCGTGGTCTGTTCAGGGTTAGTAGCGCTTGTCTGCTGTCTGTGCAGATTATTACAGTTTTGCCGGCTATACCTTTCCCGATTATCTCTTTTGCAGCTATGGAGATACCAGCCAGTTCAGTCTGAACTACGCTGGCATTTTTGCCCATGCCCCATTTTATACTAAGGTTCAATGATCTGGAGTATATTCCACATCCTGAGCCTTCTTTCATTTTGGAGCCATCGGTGTAGATGCAATATGCATTTGCCACGTTTGACTCCCTATGTTGACTTGTTTCGATTTTGTAGGGTTTGTCGAAGACAAACGTAGGTTTAATTGAGTCGCATCCATGGCCCGCATGCAGCTGGGGCAGTGCCTCCAGCTCACCCCGCCAGAAACGACATCTCAATTGTCCCATTCCTACATCAAGGTTTGCACCCGCTGAGCGTAACCTCATCATCGTCATCAGCGCCACCTCTCTGACATATATGTCTAAAGGGGTAATGCCAATGAGCAACTCCATTGCAGCAGTTGGTGTTGTTTTCATGGCACCTGTTATATTTAGGCAAGCCATCCGTTGAATATGGTTTAGTTTGTTGATCGCTGTTGCCTGTAGCACTTTTGGTACCCAAGCAATGGCTCCGTAAGTTAGCATTGGCCTAATGACAGTAGTGTAGATCCAGGCGACCACCCTGGGCGAAAGGCCCCAAGTGCGTCCGACCGTTCGCCGACACTGTTCATAGGCAATATATGCTCTTTTAGCTCTACTATCTAAGTGAGAGTTCCATGTTAACTTCCTGTCAAGGGTAATACATCCCCTCGTAACCATCCCTCTGGACATCCCCTCGTAACCATCCCTCTAACCAAAACGTCTTCTACATTTATGCTTATTGCTCTATTTGACAGCATACTGAATATCCATTCGCTCACGGCCAGGGGGACATTCCTGACATTGAGCTGTTGGGTGATGGTTGGGAAAGTTGTTTTATCAAACGCTCCCTCAATGTCTATGAATATACCTAGGGTGGATTCTTTATTATCCAGCGATCTTTCAATTCTTCCCACTACTTGATGAAGTGCAGAATCGGTAGATCTTCCCGAAGTATATGCATGTTGATTTGGATGAAGTGGATTATGAACCAGAACTTCATCTCTTATGTACCTCTCGCATAGCCTTTCCATCGTTTTCAAGAGAAAAGATGTCAGGCTAATTGGTCGGAAAGCCTTCGGTAGGGTGTAATCCATCCTACCTGGTTTTGGTATGAAGACCACACGTACCTCTCTCCACTCTCTAGGAATATATCTCAGAGCCAAGGAGGCTCTCAACATTCCCACAAGGTGCGGCAAAAGAATATCCAGTCCCCACCGTAGTAGGGCTGGATATATGCCGTCAGGCCCTGGTGACTTAAAAGGGGCGAAGCACGATATGGCCCATCTTATCTTTTCCTCACTAATTAATGTTCTGGCAAGATGCCAGTCATTTGGTGTGGGTATGATTATTTCTTCCGTCCAGTTTGGTGCTTTTGAAATACTAGAACCGGGGAAGTGTGTTTTCATCAGGACCTCAGCACTTTCGCAAAGGTTGGAAGTTTTGCTTCCATCTTCCTTTGTTAGTATGCTGATATGCCGATGTGGATCTTTTGAGAGCGCTTTTTGTAGCCTGGAAGCTTGCGGAAAATCTTCGATTTCCTCACAGTAGGCTCTCCAAGCAGCTCTTTGTTTTTGTCTACAGACTTTCTTAAACTCTCTGAGGTTTGATTGATAAATATCCCAATCCTCTTTGAGTTTGGTGCGTTTTGCTTTATTAAAAGAAGTTCTTGCTGTCTTTCTAAGGTGTTCCAGTTCAGTGCACCACCAAGAGTTGGTTTTGCGACTTTCCTGGACCATCCTTATCGGACAGGATTTTTTATAAGCGTAGCTTATTTTATTTTGGATAGATACCGTGTACCTTTCCAATTCTGTATTAGTTCCTGGAGTTAAAGCCTTTTCATTCCGCAGAGCATCTTCTAAGAGGCGGTTGTAGAGTTCTACATCCGTCCACCTAGGGTCGCGAGATTTGATAAGGCTTTTTTCCAGACTAATAATATAGGTCAACCAGCGGTGATCAGACATAGAGATGTCCTCTGAGACCTGCCAGTTCTGAATTTTATTAGATATTTCTGCTGTTGCTAGCGTGATATCTATAACAGTTTGGCTACGAACATTAATAAATGTAGGTTCCGTGCCTCTATTTAAGATATACAAATCTTTACTAATAATATAGTCATAAAGAGACTTACCTCGAGAGTTGTTATCTTTGCTGCCCCAGCCTAGATGGTGAGAATTCGAATCGCAGCCGATAATAAGTTCTACCTTCTGGCTGAGAGAATGGTCTACCAGATCTTCCATCTCCTTTGTTGGTGGTAGGGTGGCTGCATCTGAGGGTAGGTAGACCGATGCTAGTATCAACTCTCTGCTTTTGCCTTTTCCCCATGGGCATTTTACTTTAACAGCAGTTACGTCTGAAGTACAAAACTGCACCAGGGGGGAGGCTTTAATTTTCCTGGGAACATATATTGCTGTTCTCGGTTGTTGGTTGCTTGGTAAGCTGAAGATTTGACCATTTAGACTGCCAAAACCAGTTATTTTGGTCTTAATTATCCAAGGTTCTTGGATTAATGCTATTGCATCCTCCTTTACATCCAGGTGGCGGCAGAGTGTCGCTGTTGCCACCTTTTTGTGCTGGAGGTTGCATTGAATAATGGTTACCTTTTTCCTGACGTCTTTGCCCATGGCGAAGGTGTCGTATTGGTTCTTTTTAGGCGTCCATTTCCTCCTCACTTGAGGAGGCGGCAGCCTTAGTCGTTTCGGTGCTTCCTCTGCAGGGTTCGTCGACCACCATCTGATGGTCGTCGTCCTGCTGTGGAACCACGGGTGTTTCAGTCTCAGTGACCGTATCCGGTTGCCGAGTATCTGAGGTCCCTGGTTCCGAGGAGGTGCCCTCCATTTTTTGTTTGCTTGCTTTTAGAGTCAATGAGGTGAACGCGTAGCTCAGCCTCATTGCTCTTTTCTTAAGGACAGCCATGTCCTCGTCTCCGATTCCGAAGACGAACAGGTGTCCGTTTGGATCGGTTTTGGCCTCATGGTGGAAGGTGCACCATCTCGCAACTGACATGTCCGGATTTTGTGCCGTTAGCCTCCGCAGCACTCTTTCTGTGTCATCGGAGGTGTTAGTAACATCCTCCGAGATCCATAGAGAGGCTTTAGTAAGCTTCGGCAGCTTATCCTGACTGACAACAGCCAGTGATGCGTCCTCCCACGGTTTGAGGTCATCTATAGCCTTTTTTAGCCATGCAAGCGCCTCGTCGTCATCGCAGGCCACTCTGATGATCTCACCAGAGTAGGTCCACGACTTAAACGTGGGCGCTCTTGCTTGGCTGTTGGAGGTGGACAAGATTGCTCTGTCCAATTCCTCCATCAGGCTGCGTTTGATAAGGTTTTCCCGGTCGGCAGAAACCTTGCCGTACGGGTTTACCTTATCTATGATAGCTACCCTAAGGTGTGTTACGGAGGCTTCCGCGAAGCTTTGGGAAGGGGCAGTGGTGTTTCCACCGCTGCGTACCCTCTTGTGCTTCTGCGGCGTGCTCTCCGTGGAAGTGCTTGGGTGAAGGCGCTTCACACCGGGGGCTGTCAGTTCCTGTCCTCTTTTGGAGGTGGAACTGTTGACAGCTTCCGATGCGGGCACCCTCACCTTTGTTTTTGGAGGGGCTGGAGAGGGATGGGTGGCTCCCGTAGGTGCCTTCCCCGCCGCCTCTCTGGCCTTCCTCCTTCTTTTTAGCTCGGCGCCACTAAGTTTGTGGCGCTTTTGCCGATTTTCCCGAGGTGATCCTTGTCCGGCCTCTGCTGGGGCCGAAGCTTGAGTTGAACATTGCTGTCCGTCCTCAACCGCGGCCTCCAGCTGAGGTGAACGTTTTGGTTCAGCCTCGGGATTTGGTTTTGGTTTTTTGTTTGTTATTGTTAGTTTGTTGTTTGAGTCCATGATGTTCCCACGAGTAGCTAGGGAAAGGTTTGTCACCCCTGGAAGAGCCCCGCATTACCAGAGGAAGGCTATATGCAATGGGGTTTCGCCTGGTACCCCAAGGGGATCGTTCACGACCACATACACCCTGTGGCCATCCAGCCATCGGCACGATTACCATCCACCTTAGCTTGGGTAGGTTTGGGGTAGGCTGCTTCTTGGTCGCTGATGCAGTTCGTCCACTTCTAGTGTCTAGACTACCTAAGAGAGATTCCCAGATACCCCAGAGAACCAAGTGGTGACAGGAACTGATCTAGCAAGGTCGTTTCACATCCTTTCATACTTCCCATTCATCAGGCCTAGCCCGTTTATAGGGGGTACCTACACTCAGCGGAGAGCTCCTTATTAGGGAGATCCTATTCATTCACACATGCATACTTGTTCCACTTCCTACACCAGACTACAGCCCTATCTAAACTGTCAGCTTAAGCCCCCGAACTCACGTCAAAGTCTTGCAGCCACTATCGGGGGGAATTAAAGGGTTTTGAAAAGTCATCTGTTTAATGAAAATATTTTCATCTATTTGCTACTTCCGGTTATACCGGAAGTTGCTTATAACTTCGTTTTTTTTTAAATGGGACACCCTGTATATTTTTACAGTTTTGGATTTTGTTTGATGTCTTCTTTCTTAAAATATGAGGTTTTGTAATGTTATACAGGGTATTTTAAAAGATAATTACTTTTTTTTATTAATTTCGTAGCAATATTCACACCCTGTAGAATTGTAGTAGTTTGACATCTAAAACTCTACTTGCGTTCAAATGATTTTAATATAGTCTACTATTGTTAAGAATCATTAGTATAGCTAAATTTTTAATTTTAGTATACAGGGTTGGTCGAAACTAGGAATGAGTATTTTATGAGTTTTCTTAAATGGAACACCCTGCATTTTAGTATTGTAATGAAATGATATTTTATGATACTTTTTTATTTCTTAAGCATTCCCTATACATAACTGCTTTAATTTGTGCATTTGTGTAATTGTTAATCGCACCAACAATCTTAACTACGTAAGTATTTTGATAGCTAAACCATTATTGATAATTTTAAGGATCAGTCTGGATTAATATGTATTTATTTCTGAAAAATTATTTGTGATTGAATATTTTCATGGCCAACCTAATAAAATTTTACGTATTTTTTGTTGCAATTAATGTTTAGCTTGAATCACCAATAACTCACAAATTAAAGCAGTATATAGAGCAGGTATAGAGAATACTTATTATAAAATAAAAAAGTACCATGAAATATCATTTCATTATAATACTAAAATACATGGTGTTCCATTTAAGAAAACTCGGAAAATATTCATTCCGAGTTTCGACCAACCCTGTATACTAAAATTTCAAAATTAGCTATACTAATGATTCTTAACAATAGTAGACTATATTAAAAATTACTTGAACGTAAGCAGAGTTTTTAATGTCAAACTATTACAATTCTACAGGGTGTGAATGTTGCTACGAAATTAATAAAAAAACGTAAATATCTCTTAAAATACCCTATATAATGTTACAAAACCTCATATTTTAAGAAAGAAGATATTGAGGAGAATCCAAAAATGCAAAAATATACAGGGTGTCCCATGTCAACAACAACGCAACGACCACATTACATTACAGGTTGCTCCAGGTAACTATCAGTCGAAGAAAAAGAGTTCGCTTTTTAAAACATTTTTATTCGGAATCAAAATAAACAAAAGATACGATAATTAGCCTACTCATTAAGTTCGTTAACAAAATATATTTATAATTTCTATGCATCGAGCTTATTGTTCGGGCCGATGTGATGATATTTTTGTACATGAATGAATGATTCTGACGATCGCGCGAAATAGAAATTGCATTTATTAATACGACATGAATGTATAAGGAAAGGGGAGAAAGGAGATCCCGCTCACTTCGCCGGATTGGAAAGACATATAAAGGATATATGATCACCGCTCATATAAGGATAAGTAAAAGGATAGGTAAGAAGAAAACTGTCGGATTCGCTCACCTCGCCAAAATGACAGCGGAAAATAATCGGGAAATACTACCTACATAAACTCACCTCTTGTACCTCGCTGTTGTCTATTATTCTTCGATCAACGCTCCAAGAATAATCAACTAGGCTTTTCGGTTCGATTTTTATATCGTTCGAAACAGTACAAAAACGTGTTTTATTTAATTCATTGGCGTACTCTAGACGATGAAATTATATTATCGTCACACCCCCTCTCCTAAAAAAATTTTGGAACAAAATTTTAGCTACGACTTATAACTATAACAAAAGAGAAAAAAAATACGTCTTTCTGAAAATTAAACTCACGAATAACCTTTAATGCACTAGCACTAGCACTAACGTCTGTATCGTTTCCTGGTGTTGTTTCCATATTGTCCTGGAGTTTCGTCCTGGATTGGGCGGCGGCGTTCTTACAGAGCTGTTCTGTGGCAGTCTCAACACTGCTGAGATCTCGATGATGACTAATTTTGATAAATGTATGTAATTCAGACTTGTCGTTGTATAACTGGTGTGAAGAGTGTGAGTGTGTGGTTCGGGATTGGTTAAGGGAGAGGATGGAATCATGTGCTATCGTCGTGAGCCGGTTTCATATCTTTGATGTGAACTTTGTTAATTGTTTTTCCCGTTGCGTCCTTTAACTGAAAAATTACTTTGGATAGTACTTTGTGAATAGTATATGGACCGGAGAATTTGGGAGCTAATTTGGCGTTCAGTTGTTTGGCGGCATTGGAAATGTTGTAATCTTTCTTCATGACTTTTTCTCCGATTTTCAGAGTCCACTCTCTGCGGCGTAGATTATAGTAGTGGCTTTGTGTTTGTGATGTAAACGCTTTAGCCAAGTTGATTCTTACCAGTTCGAAAGTTTCTCTTAATTTATTCCATTTGTACGTCGGTGGAATTATGTCGGGCGGATTAGGCGCTTCTATAATTTTACTGGGTATGTCTAGTTCGTGTCCGAAATTTAAAAATGCTGGAGAGAATCCGGTAGAGTCGTGTTTTGCTGAGTTGATTGCGAAAGTCAGTTCTGGGATGTATGCGTCCCATTTCTTGTGATTGTTGTCGCAAAATTGAGCAATCATTGTTTTGATTACCCTGTTTGTTCTTTCTACTGGGTTATTCTGTGGGGAATATGGTGGAATTGCGATTTTTTCGATGTTGAATTCTTTCAGTAGACTTCTGAATTCTCTGTTCTAGTATGAAGTGGCATTATCTGATATGAGTTTGGTTGGACATCCAAATCTCATTATTACTTTGTCCTTTAACACTTGACATACGACGCTGGCTGTGGCACGTCTTACGGGAACAATTTCCACCCATTTCGAAAAAGTGTCTTGGAAAACGATTGCGTAGATGTTGCCTTTGCTTGATCTTGGTAGTGGTCCGATCATGTCGGTTGTGACGGTGTGCCATGGTTGTTCTGGGATGGAGGTTGAGTACATTTTCCCAGGAGTCTGTTGCTGTGAAGGTTTGTACATCTGACAGTTGTGACAACTTCTGACGAATTTTGCGGTGTCTCAAAACATGTTTGGCCAGTAATATTTTCGTGCCAGTCTTGCTGTTGTTTTGGCTATACCTAAGTGTCCGGATGTTGTTGTTTCGTGGTTTTCGGATATCAGCTGTTTTTGTTTATTTGATAGAATACAGAGTTTCCACGGGTTGGATAAATCTGTTTTTTGTAGTCATATTTATCCCAGAAATGTCGGTACAGTCGATTGTCTTTCACCATATAATCTGGAAATCGTTGTGGGTTAGTTTTCACCTCTTCTAGTTTCTTCTTGTACCAATCGTCTTGTAGTTCTCCGAATGTAATGGTACTAATTGAGTCTACTGGTTCCCGAGAGAGGGCATCTGCTAAGTGGTTTTGTGCTCCTTTGCGGTAAATGACGTCGAAATCGAACTGTTGTAACGCCATAGCCCATCTGGTTAATCTTCCTTACGAATTTTCTAAGGTTTGTAGGTATTTTAAACTTTGATGATCGGTTACGACTGAAAATTGATATCCTTCCAAGTATGGTCACATTTTCTCTATTTCGTATACGATAGCTAGTAGTTCTTTTCTGTTACACTGTAGTTTTTCTCCGCATTCGACAAAGAGCTGCTGGCGTAAGCTGTGACTCGATCGTGTCCTTGTTCGTCTTTCTGGATTAGAGCTACTCCGAGACCGTAGTCTGATGCGTCTGTTTGGAGAAAGAATCTTTTGCTGAAATCTGGACAAATTAGAGCGGGAGCCTGTGTCAGTAGTTTCTTAATTTTCTCGAAAGCGATTGTTTGTTCTGTATCCCAAATCCACTTCTGTTTCTTTTTTAATAATTGTGTTAGTGGTGCTATGTTCGTAGAGTAATCGTGAATAAAACGTTTGTACCAAGATGTGGTTCCTAGGAATTTCCTTAGCTGCTTGATAGATTTTGGGGCTGGGTAATCGATGATAGCCTTAATCTTGCTTTCGTCAGTTTTGATGCCTTGCCTATTTACTACATGACCGAGGTATACGATCTCGTCTTTGCAGAACTCGGATTTTTCTAAGTTAATTCTTAGCTTTGCATCTTGTAATCGTTTAAATACTTGTTTTAAGTTCTGCATGTGTTCTTCGAACGTTTCTCCTAGAACTATGATATCTTCTAGGTATGCGAATGCATAAGGTTCCATTTCGGGTCCTATAACTGAATCCAATAGGCGTTGGAACGTGGCTGATGCTACGTGTAGTCCGAACGGAAGAACTCTGAATTGAAATAATCCTTTACCCGGTGCTATGAACGCTGTCAAAGGTTTGCTTTCTTCTGCCAATAACCGTTTTTTAGATCCAATGTTGAAATGTATTTTGCTGATTTTAATTTGTCCAATATGTGATTGATGTACGGAAGTGGATAGGCGTATTTTTCGGAAATTTCGTTGATACGTCTGAAATCTATGCAAAATTGGTAACTACCGTTTTTCTTCTTTACTAAGACAATTGGTGAGCTGTAGGGGCTATTAGACTCTTCTATTACTCCTTCTCTCAACATGGTGTCTATCTCGTCGTTTATGATCTGTTGCATGGCGGGGTTTCTCGGTCTGTATCTTTGTTTTATTGGAGGTGTTGTGTGTCAGTTTAATCGTGTGTTTGATTAATGGGGTTACTCCTGCGATCTTATCAAATCTGGTCACTTCTGCTTGTAAGAAATATTCCAATTTGTTTTGTTGTTCTTGCGTTAAAGTGGGTTTAATGATGAATTGGCTTTTTGCGACGCCGTCGTCGTAAGTACTTTCTGTGAAGTCACTAGTATCTCGTTCCTGTATTGCGGGAACCAATTCATCGACTTGTGTTGCAAACTCGGTGTTGACGTCTGTATTGTCTTTACTGCCGTTGAAGTTTTTCGAAAAATCCATGCAGAATCCACATTTCCGTATGTCATCGATGCCTAGTATCGCTTGTGAGGAGAGATTTGGCATGTAATAAAACTTAATTTGACGCCATTCATCATTGATCAGGCATATAGTATGATAGCTGTGCCTTATTTCTTGGGTGCTACCGTCTGCAAGCCTAATATCTGTTCTTTCCTCTTCTTCGGTTATGTTATCTTCTAACAGTGTCTTTCGAGCTGTTTCCCCGATGAAAGATTTCTGTGATCCAGTATCTAACAGTGCTTGGAACGTTTCTCCGTTTGTGAACGTCAGTGAACAATGCGGTCTGTTGTCGAAATTGGTTGTTTGATTACGTCAAGATGTGACAGAGGACCTTAATTCTGGTTTGGGTTCGAGATGCCTCTGCAGAAAAGTATCGGCGTTGAACGGCATGTATCACGATTGTGGCCCTTTCTTCCACAATTCCAGCAGCATGTTCGTCTATCGAATTTGAATAGTTTGTTTGTTGAAGTGTTGTCTACCTCTATTTTTCTTATGTTGCTTTGAATCGTTTCGTATTCTTCAGTCTGGCGTATAAGGTCTTTGATGGACGTGACATATTTTTCCTTGATGTATAATTTGTTATTTGGGTGCATGTTTTTGTAAATTCTTTTTAATTGTTGTGTTTAGTCCATTTTGCCGTACCTTCTGATTAGCGTTTGAAGCTCTAATAGAAAATCTTTAAACCGTTCGTTTGTTTTCTGCGTTCTCGTTATGATTTGGTCATCGTCTAACCAGTTTGCTGATTTGAAAGCAAGATTAAAGTCCTCCGTAAAATTGTTCCAGTTTTCCCAGGAGTCGACGTTGTTTCGGAACCATAGTATCGCTTTTCCCCTAAATACTTCTGGTAGTGCTTTCAATAAAGCATCGTCTCGGATCCGGTAACAGCTTTTAAGTTCGTATAGTCTCTCCAAAAATTCTGTGGGGTCTTTGGATCCCCATTTTCTAACTGTGTCCATTATTTGACTGTGTTCGTTTTCCGTTTGTGTATTGTCTGTTTCAGGATCCTCAGTTTCGATATTGGTAACTGTGCCGGTCTTTTTTGAGCGTAAGTGTAAGACCATTCTTGATCGAAGATCGTCTAATTTACCTGTCGTATCTAAGTTAAATTCTGCCAAAACGTTGATTAATTCCTCTTTCTTTAATTTATATAACCAGCCTACCGTCTCATCCGCTATTTCTAAACCCACCGTGCCGTCTGATTCCGCCATATTTTAATATAAATTCGTACAATCCGTTTAAATGTCTTAAACCCTTTTAAAACATCTGCTTTAGCGTCGATGCTTCCATTCCGTACAAGAGCACAGGCCTAAAGTAACACTTTAGCATCTTGTATCGGAGGTTGAAATCCAACTTGCGATCAGTCAGAAATTTCTTCTTCTTCTACTTGTGCCACTCATATCGGAGATTGGAAATCATCAAGGCTATCCTGACCTTGTTTACAGTTGACCTAAAAAGTTCATTGGTGGTGCAGCCAAACCACTCTCTCAGATTCCGCAACCATGACATTCTTCTACAGCCTGGATTCCGTTTTTCTTCTATTTTTCCTTGAATTATATTTTGAATTAATGCATATTTATGTCCTCTCATCAGGTGACCTAAATATTCGAGTTTTCTTTGTTTTATAGTTAACAAAATTTCTGGGTCTTTTTCTATCCTTCGTATTACTTCAAGGTTTGTGACTCTTTCAACCCAGCTTATCTTCAGCATTCGACGGTAGCACCACATCTCGAAACTTTCAATATTTTTTATGTTGTTCTATTTAAGAGTCCAGGCCTCTACACCGTATAATAGCGTATTAAATACGTAGCCTCTTAGCAGTCTTAATCGTAGAGGGATGCTTATATCTCTGTTGCAGAAGAATTTTCTCATCTTTATGAAGGTGGTCCTAGCAATTTCGATACGTCTTTTTATTTAATTGTTTAGGTCTCCAGTTTCGTTTATTAAAGTTCCCAAGTATTTGTAACTTGATACTTTTTCAATTTGGATGCCGTTTATACTAATATGTGCTGGTTGTGTCATGTTTTTACTGAAGACCATATACTTGGTTTTTTGATATTGATGTTTATGCCATAATAATTGTTGCACGCAATATTTATGTTTGTAAGTAATCGTTGTAATTCTTCTACTGTTCTTGCAAATAGTACAGTGTCGTCCGCGTATCGAATATTATTTATCTCTCCATTGATTACGATTCCTTCGTTTGCTTGCAAAAGGGCTTCCTGGCAGATGCTTTCACTATATACATTAAATAGCAGTGGTGACAAAATGCATCGCTGTCGTACTCCTCTACGTATTTCTATTGCTTGTGATGTCTCATTTTCTGATTCCAATATAAATTGAAAATTATTCGCAGATCTTTATTATCTTAGTCTTTTCTTTCAAGAATATCTCTTAGCTTATCGTTGCAAGAAATTTACGAAGCCTCAAAAAAGCATTTCTGGCTTGTTCTACTCTGCTCTTTATTTTATTCTCAGGGTCCCAACCCACGTTCAGCAGACAACTCAAGTACCTATGTATTTAAATTGCCTGACTTGTTTGATTTCTTCTCCAGAGATATATTTATATATTTGCGTTGCGTTGGGGTAATTATTTCTACTTATAATCATTATATTTTCAAACCCTGAGCTTCACTTGCAAGGGTTAGATCATTTAAAAGGCATTGAAGATCTTCGATGTTATCTGCCACTATCGCTGTGTCATCGGCATCCCTGATGTTATTAATAAATTATTAATTAACTTTAGCTTGTTAGAGTCTGCCACTGCTTCTGCGAAGGCTTTTTCGACGTATAAATTGAATAACATTGGAAACAGTACTTGTCAGTACTGACAGACTTTGCCTTACTGATTTTTTAATCGAGAAATCTTCTGTTTCGTTGAAATTTTGAAGACGTACTGTTGCTGTCTGGTTCCAATATAGATTGGCGATAATTCTTATGTCCTTGTCCTTGGCATCCAATTCCAACTCTTGTAGGTATTTTATCATCAGTTCGTGTTTTACATTATCGAATGCTTTCTCATAATCGATGAAACAGATAAAAACATCCTTTCTTTGATCTAAACAATTCTGTATTAATGTTGGGGTTGTAGAGCTAGTTCGCGTCCGTAGTAGAATACTACACGTGCACCCTGGGTAACGCTAAATGAAATAGCAAATACTGGCGGTCAGATAATCTTAGGATCTCCTGACCAGAGACACATTACAATGCCGATAAAAGTTATCAAAAGGAAAATTACCAAAAATACACAAGGTCCTTCTCAGGACCCAACGACTAGAAAACTCGGACCGATGATCCGAATTTGTCACTTAAATGTAGAAAGCATAAGCTATTCAAAGAGCCAGTACTTATCAAAATTTTTAAAAGATAACGACATCGATCTGGTCTCTTTACAGGAAACACACTGCGAAACGGAAGAACAACTGCGAAAAAGGGGAAAAATACCTGGCTTCGAACTACTGGGTGCCACGTACCATCGATCATATGGCACAGCAACGTACGTTAAACAAAACATAGAAAACTCCGTCCTTGTTTCCACATGTACTAATGATGAAATTCATAATGTTGTTGTAAAAATTGGAAGCGTCACCATTCACTAACACCTACAAACCACCAGCTATATCCTGGCCAGCACAAGTCATTCACACACATCCTCACCCGTCAATATACGTGGGGGACTACAATAGTCACCATGAACAGTGGAAATATAAACAATGCAACAACAATGGGAACGCGCTAGTAAAATGGGCGGAGGACGAACATCTCTTACTTAAGTTTGATGCTAAAGACCGACCTACATTTATGTCAGCAGCATGGAAACAGGGGTACAACCCTGATCTATGTTTTGTCTCTACTAATAGGAGCGGGCAACCTCTATCAGTCTCACGAAAAGTAATGGACGACTTTCCACACAGTCAATACCGCCCAGTAATCATAGAGGCAGGAACCCAAATTCCTATAATCACATCCATCCCTCGCCCACGGTGGAATCTGAAGAAAGCTAAGTGGAGTAGGTTTTCTACGGAACTGGACAAGACTCTAGGATGAATACCCCCTACCGGCAGAAATTACAAAAGATTCACTGGAGCCGTAATAACTACGGCAAAAAGCATATACCAAGAGGCTATCGAAAAGAATACACTCCCGGTTGGTCCCATAATAGTGAAGAACTATACCAAAATTTCCTTAAACGTGGCGATCAAGAAATAACAGATGAACTGCTCCATAGCCTAGATGCGGCGAGACAACAAAAATGGACCGAAACTGTAGAAAGTCTTAATTTTCAAACATCAAGCAGGCAAACATGGACACTATTAAGAAAATTAGGAATCGGAACTCCTATAACAAGGAACAAAAGAACAATTAACCCAAACACTATTGCCTCACATCTGGTATCAACATCTAGAGCACTGAAAGACAAGCCACATACAACCAAGGTAAAACGAGAGCTCAAAACTTTAAAATTCAAATCTACAGACACCGAATACTCCCGCCCTTTCACTTCCGAAGAAGTCACTATTGCTCTCAAGGATGTAAAACCAGGTAAAGCCCCAGGTTTTGACAATATTCATTCCGAATTCTTAATTAACTGCGGCAAATGTGCGAGAGAATGGATAGCCCACTTTTTCACGGACAATATGAAGACCGGTATCATACCACAGGAACTCAAACGCTTGAAGGTCATTGCCATATTAAAACCAAGGAAACCAAATGATATCAACCCTAAGAATTACAGACCCATAGCCCTACTATCAGTGACGTTTAAGCTTCTAGAGCGCCTTATCTACAACAGAATTAGCCCAAAGCTGCTTGAAACAATACCGGTTGATCAGGCAGGTTTCCGACCCAAAAGAAGCTGTGCAGATCAGGTTCTTTCACTTACCACATTTATTGAGGCAGGGTTTCAGCGAAAACTTAAAACTGCAGCCGCATTCATAGAACTAACAGCGGCCTACGATACAGTCTGGAGAGAAGGCATGATATACAAGCTCCTCCGTACAATCCCCTGTAAATCCACCGCTCGAATAATCAACAGCATGCTAGCCGACCGAACGATTCAAGTGGTCATGGGATCTGATATCAGCACCCCAAGGAAACTGAAAAATGGACTGCCTTAGGGATCTGTCCTGGCTCCTCTTCTCTTTAGCCTATACATCTCTGATATACCAGAAACCAGATCAAGGAAGTTTGGTTACGCCGATGACTGGGTCCTTGCAACAAGGTGTAAGTCATTTGAAGAAACAGAAGAAATCCTCACGGCGGACCTACACATAGTGGGAAAATATTTTCGTAAATGGAGGCTCCAACCAAACGCTACGAAAACAGAGGTTTCCAGTTTCCATCTAAATAACAAGCTTGCAGGAAGAATACTCAATATTCAGTTCGAAAACACCACACACGCCTACAATAAAACACCAAAGTACCTTGGGGTGACTCTTGACATAACCCTATCATTCAAGGAACATCTGACAAAAACAGCGGAAAAACTTAAATCCAGAAACAACATCATCCAGAAGCTGTGTGGCACAACATGGGGAGCATCAGCTTCCACCTTGCGATCATCTGCCTTGGGCCTAGTCTTCTCAACTGCGGAATACTGCTCTTCAGCATGGCTTAACAGCCCACATATACACAAAGTAGATGTCCAATTGAATAATACAATGAGAATGATTGCTGGAGTTATCAAATCCACCCCTACGCAATGGCTCCCAGTACTGAGCCACATTCCACCACCCAAACCACGACGCATACACGCACTCACTAGTGAGTACAGAAAGATAGTAGGTAACGAGAACCTGCCAATCCATCAAGATATAGATGCCGCCAACGGTAACCGTCTACGCTCCAGACGACCACCAATAAAAACAGCAAAGGTTGCTGTGGAGGGTGAGTTCAATTTAACGACAACATGGACTCGAGAATGGATGAAACAACAAAATAGCAACTTACCCTGCATCACACAAAAACCACCAGGCTTTGACTTACCACGCAACACATGGTCTATGCTGAACCGAATCAGAACCCAACACGGCAGATGTGGTTACATGATGCACAAATGGGGTAAACGACCATCCCCACTCTGTGACTGTGGACAACCACAAACCATCTATCACATCACAGAACAGTGTCCCACAAGATTATATCATGGCAGGTCAGAGGATTTCCTGATGGCGACTCCAGAGTCGATAGCCTATGTAAATAAGTTGTGTGTGTGTGTGTGTGTGTGTTTTGTTTTATGGCACTGGAACTAAGCCAATTAGCCAGAACAAGTGTGTAAAAGTTATAAGGAAAATGCTTCAGGTAAGTATTAATTTTCACATAATGTGTATCTTATATTATCTTATATTTAATGAACAACACATATTATTGTACATAATACTCAATATTATATTAATGGTTATCCTTATAATGTACCTAATTGTATCTTTTTTAAAATTATTTTTTTTTTTAATATAGGTACGAATATTTTTTTTTATTTTTTTTTTTATTATTTTTTTTTTATTTTTTTTTTTTATTTTTTAGTATTTATTTATTATTTTTTTTAATATTTTTTTTTATTATTTTTTTTTTAATTTTTTTTTATTTTGTTTTTTATCATTTTTTTTTAATTAATTTATTATTTTTTTAACTATATTGGTTACTTTTTAATTATTTTTTTTTACCATTCATATAAATTTGTTAGTTATCACAAAGGAGATTTAGAAGGAGTGCTAATTTGCCGAAGGGTCATCTCGGCGGGGTATTGTAACACGGGGGAGGGGACCCCTGGAATGGATACAAAAGAGTAGGATTTATGTTAGTGTGCTTATAATTTAAATTTACATTTAACCGTATGTTCATAAATAACCTCATATACTCGTATATCCTCAGTTGCTAGTAAGCTCGACAAGTTAAAAGGTGTGTCTACTTTTAATTTATATAGATTATTAAGTAGTGTAGAGATCTCTTGTTGAATAGACGGGCATTCTAATATAATATGTTCTAAACTACCATGTTTTCCGTTTTGGTAATCTTCGTTTTGGATACCTAAACGGTGTTTATATTCCGGACACATTGCATGGTTACTTCTGATTCGTGAAATTGTTTTTATAAAATTTCTATTATGTACATTAAAAAACCATGGTTTTGTTTTTATTTTTGGAAGCAACAATTTAAACTTTTTCCCAGAGTTGGCTTTTTCGTATTTTTCCTGCCATTTAGTTTTCATAGTTATTTTCATTTGGCTTACGTGATCGTTAAAAGGTAGCTTCATGTTAATCATCTCCCCTTCTGTAGTAGCTCTTTTTGCTAATATATCTGCTATCTCATTATATTCTATCCCACAATGACTTTTCACCCATGATAATGTAATTATCTTTCCATTTTTATTCAATTTTGTAAGTACTTCATATACATCTTTCATTAAATCGTCATACTGGTCAGTTATGTTAATATTTTTTATCTTTTCTAATGCACTTCTGCAGTCAGAGAATATTACTATATTAGTGCCGGATAGGGATTGAGCATAGATTAGTGCATATTTAATTCCGACTATTTCTGCAGTGAATATTGACGATCCCTTAGGCAGTTTATACAGTCGCTTTATCTTTTTATTAACGTGATAAAGAGCCAAACCGGTATTTCCGTTAATTACAGAACCATCAGTAAATATGTAATCATGATTTTCCCATTGATGATGAATTTTATTAAGAAAATATTTATTTAGTAATTTTTCCGGGAGTCTAGGGTAGTCATCGATTAAATGACACAGGGCGATTATCGTAGTGTTTAAATGATGTGAAGTTGTTAATAGTCAATATATTGTCCTTAATTTCTGGGTAGTTATAATAACTTTCGATCAATAGAGGAGTTTTTTTATATTTCCAATAACGATTTGTTAAAACCTCGATAGTTAACTGATGAATTGTGTGTGTAAGATTGTCATTTTTTGCGTATATCTTAAATAAGTTTTTATTACTTAGGAATTGTCTCCTTAACAGAAGTGGAGGTATGCAACTTTCCGCCTCCATAACAACTATGGGTGTAGATTTCAGATACCCATTACAGATTCGTAGACATTTATTTTGGATTTGATCAATCTTTTTAAGATGACATTCAGAGGCCGATCCATATAATACGCACCCATAATCGATTATTGACTGGATAAAAGATTTATAAAATAGAAGACAAATATTCGGATCTGCCCCCCACTTACTATGGCTGAAAACTTTTATGATGTTTATAGCATTTTCAATCTTAGATGTTATATAATGAATATGAGATTTCCAGTTAAGTTTCGTATCTAGAGTAATACCTAGATACTTAATTGAAGCTAGGTACGGGACTGTGTAATTTTTTAGTGTTATGGAAGACGGATGATGAAACCTCTTCCTAGTAAATGTAACAGCTGCTGACTTATTTTCTGAAATGGAAAGTCCGTTATTCTTTATCCACTTTTCTAATGAATCTGAAGCTACCTCTAAGTTTTGATGACATTTTTCTATATTTTGTTCCGCCGTATATATACATATATCATCGGCATATTGTAATGTTTTTATATTCCTATGGAATATAGTATCGAAGTCAAATGCGTATATAATGTACAAAATAGGACTTAATATGCTGCCCTGAGGAAGGCCTACAGCGGCTTTTTGAGGACCTATTAACTTGTCTACTGTACGAATATAAATATTTCTCTCGTTGTACAATTTATAAATATTAAAAATAAGTAGTTCCGGTAGTTTTAGCTTTTTCATCTTGTCCATTAAAATGTCTAATTGAATATTATCTTACGCTCCTTTTATATCTATGAATAAACAGGTTGTTGAAAAATTGTGTGAGAATCCACTTTGTATGTCAGTAACTAGAGTAGTCACATTATCTAACATTGAACGATTTTTTCTAAATCCGAATTGGTTTTCGGGTAATAATTTGTTGAATTCTAAAAAATGTTCTAGTCTGTTTTTAATCATTCGTTCAAAAGTTTTTAATAAACAAGATGCCATAGCTATAGGTCGATAAGAATCTGAATTATTAGATTTTTTCCCAGGCTTTAATAAAGGGACTATAATATAATCAAGCCAATCATTGGGAATTGGTATTTTATTAAACCATATATTATTATATATGTCCAACAACGCATTTCTGCCGGAATAAGATAGATTAAATATCATGTTATACTGAATTTGATCCTTTCCAGGGGATGTATTACAATTTTTTTTCATAGCTCTATTCAATTCATGCATGCTGAAAGGCGTTGTTAAATAATTATCTGAATTTCCAGAGGAATCATATAAACAAGGTTGCAATGGTTTAGAAATGCAAACTTTTGGACATAATTTATTTTGAAAATCCTCTATCCATTCAGCACTTGATTCTATGTAATGTGTATTGTTTTGTTTTCTATTTTTATAACTATTTACTTTTTGCCAAACTTGTTTCATAGGCGTGGTTTTATTTAAGGACTGACAATATATTTTCCATGATTCTTTTTTAGTTATTTTTATCGTTCTTTTTGCTATTGCATCAGCTCTTTTATAATTTATTAAATTTTGCAGGTTTGGATTGGTTTTGTATATTATAAATAATTGTTTTCTGTTATTAACTTTTGCCTGACATTCATCATTCCACCAGTGTTTATTTTTTTTATTTTGCTTATATTTATATCTCTGTGGTATTGCTTTTACAGCTGCATTATTAATTGCATTAATAAATTGGCTGTAATTATAATTATTATCATTATTTATAAAATGTTCGTCCATTTCGCTTTGAAATTTATTCCAATTGGCTTTTTTTGTTATCCATCTACTATACACCATCATTTCATTACTGCTCATTTCACAATTAAATTTAATTAAAATCGGAATGTGGTTAGAACCATGTGGATCGTCCATAATTTGCCACTCAAAAAGATGTGCTATACCTGATGAACAGAGTGTTAAGTCTATCGCTGAGGAGTTACTGTTTAATGTGGGCACTAATGTATGACTGCCATCGTTTAATAATACCAAATCCGTATTGTCTATGGCATCTTGTAACCTGTTGCCCTGAGAATTGGTTGTTAAACATCCCCAAGCGGTGTGATGAGCATTGAAATCGCCCCCGATTACACATGGCTTCGGGAGAGATTCAAAAAACTCGCCCCACTCATCCGTCCCTATGGAACTTCTTGGAGTAACATAAATGTTTACAAAAAATATACTGATTTTGTTGGTTGATAGTAGTTGGATACAGTTTGCTTGCAATTTATTGAAGTGTCTTACAATAATCTCATTATATTTTAAATTTAACTTTACCAGAAAAGCCACCCCGCCGTACCCGTCAGGGCGGTCTTCCCTAATAACGTTATAACCTGCAAAATTTACATATTTTGATGGTTTAAACCACGTCTCTGAAAGCATAGCAATATCTATATCTTCATTTATTAACATATTTTGAAGGTTTTCTTTATTAGATATAGCTGATCTACAATTCCACTGGCAGATCTTAAAACAACTCATCATCAGATATTGCATTAAATTTATCTTGAATAATACTAAGTAAAGTTGATTCTTGAATTTCAAATTTATTTTGTTGTCTTAAGATTCCTATAATGGATAAAATTAAACCTACTAAAGCATTCTCCGTAACAGTGACACAAGTCTCTTGATGAGACTGATTCAATGTTAAGTTTGATTTGTAATTTTGATTTTCGAAAACGGCTGTCGATGAACTCGGTAAATGAATTGGTGATATAATTTTTTTATGTAAATTCAGTGTATTATCCTGTTCTTGAGACCTCACCAACCTAGGTCTTTTGTGAGAAACCGCAGAATGCTGGAAGTGCACCGAACTCGACTTTTGCCCGCTTGACTGCATTTGGGAAGAGGGAAATATATTAGATTGTAACTGAAGGTCATGAGAATTATTGTTTAAATTATGATTACTGTCGGCTATATATTTATTGTTTAAAATTTCGGTCGGTCCCGGATTTTTAACGACCACTTGTGCATAAGTAACTTTAGGGGTTTTTGTGTTTGCTTCTGCATAAGATAAATTTTGCTCAGTCATTAATTTTTTAATTGATTTTTGTCTATCGAATTCTGGACACTCTTTTATTTGATTTGTATAATGTTTTCCACTGCAATAGAAACATGTTTTTTCTACTAAATTTTTTTTGCAGTCTTTTGTCTCGTGTCCATCTTTACACTTTAAACAGCGAACGTTACTTTTACACTGCTTAATTAAATGTCCGTACCTATAACAATTGAAGCATAAAAGGACCTTTTGCTCGTAGGGTTCTACCGGAATTCTTACATGATTAATGCATATATATTGTGGTAACCTAGATGCTTTAAAAGTAACAAAAAAGGTTTTTGTAGGCACGTATTCTTTAGTACCGTCCTGTTTAACTACTTTTCGATTCATTCGTTTAACCGCCTCCACACTAAATTTACAATGCATATCAAACGGATTTATTTTCCCTCTAACATACTCTTCACCAAACTCATAGTCTATATTTCTTATTATACCAAATTTATGTGTAATGAATTTAGGGATATATGCCAACAAATTATATTTTTTTAAATTAACCGATTTTAATAAATTATTTGCCGATTTATAGTCTTTTAATTTAATTCTCAACCTATTACGCCCTATAGAATCTATGCAATTAATTTTGGAATCCAACTCTGGATGTTCTTTGAACAAAATATCTCCTATTCTAATAGCGTTTAATTTACCATCGAATTTGTCTAGACTATTTTCAATATACACGTAGTAAGGTGCGATATCGACATTATTATAAAAAGTTGCAATACGTACTGGTTTCTGTTGTATATCTGTTGTTGTCTCCGTATGTTTTACGTTAGAAATATTATTTGTACTTACATTTGGAATGTTGATATTTTCTATTGTTTTTTTGTCTAATACATTACGTTGTGATTCGACGTCCATATCCCAATTATTCGGGACATCCATGTCACCACTGCTTGGAGAATGAGTTCCAATTTGGGGGGCTTCACCACCCCCCTCGGTGGCACTCATATTATACACTCACTGTTAATTAAGTTTTTTATAAAATCTACTACACTCGAAATTTTAACAAAATTATTCGAAATTGGACACTGGTATTAATTACTTCGCACTCGATAAATCGACCGGTCGATTCAATGATCACGAACGAACTCGATAAATAAGTTAGATGTGCGTTTGTGAACATATGTATTGTCTTATACAAAATATATGTAAATGTAAATGTGTCGGGTGCCATACGCTAAATAAAATCAAATTTATTAATGTCTGCATACTAAAGATTGCTTCTCTAGTAAAAAGTCCATTTTTGAAACCAAACTGACTCCAGCCACTGACCTCTTCACATTTCTTAAATAATCTAGTGTGTAGTATTCTCAAGAAAAGTTTTAAAGAGTGACTCGTTAGGCTTATTAGTCGATGGTCCTTGCAGAAGTTCGCACGTGGTGTTTTGGGTAGGACGATAAATATAGAGCGAAACCAATCTTTTGGAATATGGCCCGTATCGTAGATGTAGTTAAAGAGCTTCACAATAATGTCTAGGTTTTTCTTCATTAAGTAACTTGATTGTTTCTGCATACATATCATCTGGTCCTGGGGTTTTGTTACTTTTTAATAGTTTGATAGCGTGTACAACCTCAGCTTTCAAAAAACTCGGGTCATACAAATGGTCTCCCAGTTTTGGTGGCTTTTGTGTTCTGTGATCATTGAACAAATTGGCTGTGTACATTTTCCAAGTATTAAGTATTTCGCTAAATATTTTCCAAGTATTAAATATAATCGCGTAAACGCGTAAATCATACTCTCTCTAAATATGAAGAATATCAGAGACAATTAACCCAAAATCATGGAACCAAAGGCATAGTCATTTTTGGATAACTCCTGTATAGATTTTTATTAAAACTATCTACCTTATATATTGTTACAGGTACAAAACAAGGAACAAAAAACAAATTCTAGCAACAAAACTCCAGAAGATGCCAATTCAGAAGTTTTATTCGTCCCTCGTCCCTCACAAAACTTCTTCAGGGATGGAGTAGTTGTTATGGTATGGTACAATGACCGCTGGCTATGATCCAGTATATTCGATCACGCAAAATTCAATTCGAGGCTACCGCCTGTCAGCACCGAACATTCTCGACTCTTGCTCTTGCAACATTAATAATTGCGATAGTATTGAAAAAACAAACTCAGCATTTGTATTCATTAAAAAAGCATCCCAAAACCACCGTTTTTTAGTCTGATATTATAATAGTTTCGATAAATCGATATATTTTTAGTCTGATTTTTATATTTTGAATTATAACTAAAATCTTTGCTAAATCTTAGTGTAAATAAAAACTTCATTTTAGTGTTAATGTTTACAAAAAAAGCGTTTTTCTAAAGAACATTCATAATTCGCGTGAAAAAAAAGGTAGAAGATTTGCCTATATTTTTATAGTAAAGTATCAATGGCATAAATAATGTTTTAATAGATCGGACTCAAAAGTGTCATTATTAGGCATTATAACAAGTTTTTTTGATTTAAAACAAGTTTTTGATCAAATTTTAAACGTAGAATGTAGAAAACGTTAAAAGACCGTTTTTTTTACATATTCCTCCATTCCCAAAATACATGTTCTTCGATTTCGATTTGGCTGTAAATTTGCCCACAGATAGCCAAAACACAGGTCTTTAAGTGGTTGAAAAAATTTGTATAGTTTTACAATACAAGAAAGGTTACACGCAATAATGTCAAGAGTCAAAATTATATAGTCCAGTCGAGTTAGCATTTGATCTTGCATGCCGAGCTACCCAAGATTCTATTTTTTTAATCTTTAGGGAGTCAATAGTAGTGTAAATTTAAAATCCCGAATGAATTCCACCGTTGCGTTAGCCGCCATCTTGATTTTAAAGGAGAACCGTTTTTGCCCAATATCTCCGCCATTTTTAACTTTTCGACAAAAAGTGTAGGGACTGAAATTGTTGAAAATAAGATTTCCTATAATTTTTTTTATTTTTTTGTGCCGTCGATATTTTCCGAGTTATGAGGGGAAATAGTGACAGTTAGAGCATAATTATTGAATTATCTCGTTTATTATTAGTTTTAGCACAAAAATGTACCTATACAAAAATGGAGAGAATTAAATTTTATACAATTTTGATCTCTTTCATTTTTTTGCTAAAATTAATATTTCAGGTAGTACGTATGCGGTAATGACGCGAGCATAAGACCTGATTGGTTTGATAGCAGTGGTTTTTGTTCAATATCTCCGCCATTTTCAACTTTTCGATAAAAATATTAGGAACTGATATTGTTCCAAATAAATCGTAATTACAATAATTATTACAATTTTTTAACCATTTTTTTCATACGGTCGATATTTTCCGAGTTATTGTACTTACAGTAGACACCTATATTTTTGACTCTGATATTATTTCACGTAGTTTTTTTTGTATTGTAAAACTATACAAATTCTTTTAACTACTTAAAGTCCTGTGTTTTGGCTATCTGTGGGAAAATTTTCAGCCAAATCGAAGGTGTATTATGGAAATGGAGGAATATATAAAAAACAGCATTTTAATGTTTTCTACCCTAAAATTTGGTCAAAAACTTGTTTTGAATCAAAATAACTTGTTATAATGCGTTATAATGACATTTTTGAGTCCCGACTATTAAAATATTATTTTTTCCATTGATATTTTACGATAAAAAATACAAATTTGATATTTAAAATGATATTTTGAGAAAAAAAAAAGAAGAATAAGACTTTTTGAGCTTAAATGTCTTATTTTTACGTTAAGAAGAAGCTATACACAAGTTTCAGACAAATTGGAGATCAAAAAGTTTTTATCTGAGTGATTTGACCTGGAATGTACCATATATAATCTAATACAGCGGTTCTTAATCTTTTTGAGTCATGTACCACCAAATACTTTTTATTATTTTTGGTACCACCTAACTGAAATACCTGTCTAGCTAAATGATCTAATTAAATATAATAGTGGTCTTGATATTAGCTGTTTTTGCGTTTTGTGTACCACCTCAAATAATGATATTTACCACCAGTGGTACACGTACCACAGATTGAGAACCGCTGATCTAATATATTGAATAAAAAGTACATTCAAGATATAAAGAACTTAGGAGTTACTAAACGGGAGTCTTACAGCTTGTAATAATATGAAGAAACGAATTCTCGTTAAGGGTGCAATAAAAAAAATACACTTTGGTTTATCAAAGGACAGTTCAAAATAAAATCATTTGGAGTTTTTATGATTTTCTTTTCAGGTCGAAAAGATTATGATTTTCTTTTCAGGTCAGGTCGAAAATAATATGTGGTGCCAGGCTGCCACATCCCTCGAAAACATGACAATACAAAAGTATTTTTTTAAAATGTAAAACTAACCATAGTGTTATTGGTTTTATATCTAGAATTTTAATTTTTTTCGGATACAGGCTACAAATGTTTGGGTTTAAATTTTAAATAAATTAACGTAGATGCATTAAGTTTTCTTAATTATCCTAACTAGCGGGTTTATTGGGTTTTATTTGTCTGTCTGTGGTTTATCATATCAGCTAATACATTTCTATGTTTATTGAAATTTATCAAAAAAATTTTTGTATCTTGTTGGGGGGGATTTCCTCTATTCCCCACCCCCCGTAGATCCGCCACTACTCTTAAGTTGATAAGAGAAGCAAAGAACAGAGTACTAATAATCAATAAGAACGTGTATTACTTTAAAGGACAGAAAGTATTACTTCAATTCAAATTTAAATACTTGGGAGTGTTGGTGGACGAAAAGAGTGTAGAAATAAGCAAAACAATTAAAGCGGAGAACGGAGTGTATTGGAAATATCACCAACTGCTTAAAGATAAAAACATGAGCAGCAAAAAAATATATAGCGCAGCAATTAGACCCATGATAAAATATGGAGCGGAAGTAATGTGTCTTACGAAAAAATATTTTTTATGTTGTCTATTTAATGCTACAATCTAGTCAAAAATCAATCAGTAACTTTTTTATAGATCCTAACTTACTATCTGCTTTAATCTAAGAATCACCCAGTGGTGTATTCTTTCTTAGTTTGTTCTAATTTTTAAAGTACTTCTTTCTTGTGCGCCCATCACAATAGCTTTTTCACTTAACTTGCACTATGCACTATACTAACTCATATGGCTTTGTCCTCTTGAGTCTTCTTTCTTGGCTAGAGTCATCCAGAAGCTGAATGGCCTCGACGTTTTGATGCCGTGAAAACCCTTCCTCGTGCCTGCAGGCGATTTGTTGTATTTCTTCATTAATATACTCACTCCAAGGTATCTGTGAATATCTTGGTTGCGGATGTATCAAGGTGCCAAGGTGCGTTAACAATGCACCTCAATACTTTATTTTCGTCTGAATTATTTTAATATTAATTTTCTTGGTACAACCCCACAATTGGATGCCATACGTCCACTTAGGTTTTAAAATCTGCTTGTAGAGTAAAAGCTTGTTATGAATTGACATTGACTAGGTTGAGTGTCTTCCCAGAAGCCAATACATATTTTTGAATCTGATAAACAATTCTTCCCGTTTTTTCGTTACGTGTGCTTTCCAGTTCAGCTTTGTATCTAGGGTTAAACCTAGATATTTGGCTGTATTAGCATATTTATGGAATTTCATGCCCGTTAAAGTTGTTTTGCAAAAATTTTCTTATTATTTTTTTTTTGAATGGAACGGTTGTCATATTTGTAATAAATAAAAATGATGTTCGGTATGCATATTTACAAATGCTCCTATACTACGGCACCAGAGTGTTGAAATCGGTTAGCATTTGATATACACTATTACGCTACAAACCTTCATTAATTTCGGCACCTATTAAATAATTATAAGACATCTATTAAATTTTGGTGTCTAAGTTTTTATTACAATTAATATTATTGTAAGTATTGTATATTTATATTTCAATTTATTGTTTGAAAAACAGGAATAGAAATGTCTTTTCTTTTCTGAAAAATGTCTTTGGCAGAGCCAATTAGCCAGACTTGTTTGTGATTGATTGCAGATTCATAGTCATAAATTTCTTATTTCATAACATAAGTACTACAATATTATTTTTATAGATACATAGGTACATTTTGTTGCTTTACTTTTTTTTTATAGAAATGTCGAAATTTTTAATAGAAATGTCTAAACTGCAATAAACCTAGCATATTTAAGAATGTGTTTTTTGACCCTAACCCGAGAAACAAATAAAACAAAAATTATAAAAAACGCCATTGAATAAAAAAGAAATAAATATTTTTATTTTTATTTATAGGTACAGATATAATTACTCGTTTACAGTGCGTCCATAAAGTATCGCATAAATTCATTATTAGCTAAATAAACAACATTATTAGAAATTACCGAAACAGGTCGACTTTTGATTTTAATTTATGATATTTGGCATATATATCATACTAGTGACGTCATCCGTCTGGACGTGATGACGTAATCGATGATTTATTAAAGGAGAATAGGGGTCGTGTGCTAGCTCATTTGAAAGGCAATTCAATTCTCTATTCAATAATATAAACATTAACATAATTATTTATACAGGGTGTTCAAATTTTTTTTATATTAAATTAATTGACACAAAAAGACGAATGTGCGTAATTTATTTAATTCAAAATACATTTTACTGCTGTCATAAAACAGAGAAATAAAATTTTTTTTGGCAAATAAACATTGCCTTTCGCTTAAATTAAATGTTCAAACTGTCAAGAGGTAGGTAGGTGGTAGCTTAAACATTGAATTTAAGCAAAAAGTAATGTTTATATTTGAAATAAACCTTTTATTTCTCTTTCCTGACAGCAGTAAAATGTATTTTGAATTAAACAAACTACGCAAAGTCTTCTTTTTGTGTCAATCAATTTAATTAAAAAATTGTTTTTGGACACCCTGTATAAATAATTATGTAATGTTTATATTACTGAATATAAAATTGAATTGCCTTTCAAATGAGCTATCACACGATCCCTATTCTTATTTAAAATATCATCGATTACGTCACCACGTCCAGACGGATGACGTCACTAGTATGATATATATGGCAAAAATCATAAATTAAAATCAAAAATTGACCTGTTTCGGTAATTTCTAATAATGTTGTTTATTTAGTTAATAATGAATTTATGCGTTACTTTATGGACGCACTGTATACAGGTAATTATATCTGTACTTATAACTAAATAAAAATAAAAAATATTTATTTCTTTTTTATTCATTGGCGTTTTTTTAATTTTTGTATTTGTTTCTCGGGTTAGGGTCAAAAAATACATTCTTAATTATGCTAGGTTTATTGCATTTTTTGCATAAAAAATTGCATTTTTTTGCTTAAAAGGATCTATGTACATATCAAAACATATTTTTTAAATTCAAACAACTTTTCATAATAACAACTTTCGATTATATTATTATAAAAAGTATAAAGGTACTTTATACTCTTAAGCAAATTTTAAAAAGCACCATGTTCAAGCTTTGACAAAAAAATTCAAACCGATTCCTGTAAAAATGCGAAAAAGCGAAGCGATTTTACTATTTCAAAAACTGAATTCATAACTTCAAATTTATAAATGTTGCAATATCTTCTTCTTCTTCATTTAATAGGACATGTCCTGTTTCTTCTGTTACAGTCTCTACTACGAGCCGTAGCTCTCGTACCATCGTTTTTTTGGGTCTTCCTATCAAGGATGGATCCAGAACCGATTTTCGGGAGGGGGTCATGAACTTTTTAGGGAAAATTTAAAATGATTATTGTCTTATTTATCAATTAATTTTGATTAACATTATGGAACATAAAAAATCAGTCAAAACCTTTAACACAGAACTTTAATCAAAAATAAAAAGAATTAACAAAATTATAAGTAACAATAATAAATAAAATCAAAGAAGATGATATATATGTCCACCACCAACATCTCTACATAACCTAACTTTTCTTGTTAAGTTGACGTACACTGCAAAGTTGACGTAAGCTGGAAAGTATATCTGAATTAAGAATAGACATGCACTGTATAGCTATCTCTGTCGTTCAGAGCCACCTATGGTGACAATAATTTTGGATCGCACGTTATTATCACTTATTTCAGGACTTTAAGAATTCATTAGTCCATTAGTGTACTGGGACTGGGAGCTTCCCAACAGAACACTGGTGGTGACCGTAAGTGGACCAGTGACTTATCGGTTTATCGGTTATCGTTATTAACGTAAAGGAAATTTTATGGATGAGAATAGCCAGCGAACTCAACAACATGGATGTAAGTGTTAGTCCCAATAATTGGCTAAATTAATGGCGTATAGAGACCGACCGATTAATCGGCATCTTCTTCTTCATGTACCATGTCCTTTCAGAACGTTGGTTACCATCATAGCTATCTTAATGTTATTCACTGCAACCCTAAATAGCATGCTTGTATCAACACCATACCAATTTCGCAAGTTCTTCAATCATGAGATTCTTCTTCGTCCTGGACTGCGTTTGCCTGCTATTTTTCCTTGCATAATATTTTGTAGCAACCTATATTTGGGACCTCTCATTACATGTCCGAAGTACTCCAGCTTTCTCTGCTTGATGCTTTTTATGATCTCACTAGTCTTGCTGAGACGTTCTAGTATTGTGGAGTCTCGAATCTTCTCCACCCAGGAAACTTTTAAAATTCTTCTATAGCACCACATTTCAAAAGCCTCAAGGCGATTTAGATCGATTTTATTCACAGTCCAGGACTCGACACCATAAAGTAAGACCGAGAACACGTAGCAGCGAAGTAGGCGGATCCTCAATGCCAATTGTAGGTCTCTGTTACATAACACCTTGGACATCCTTCTAAAAGCGGCTCTAGCCTGCTCTGTCCTAGATCTAATTGCGCCGTGACTTTCTGCGTTACAATTTAGTTGCTGTCGAAGGTAAACGATTTTATCAACTGCTCAAGTTTGGTATTATTTACATAATATACAGGGTGCGCCAAACCTCTGGTTTTCTTTGATTACGGCTAAACTATGGGATATACAAAAAAAATATTTTTAACAAAACTAATGTATATCAAAACCGTCTATATTTTAAAATTATTTTCGATTATACAGGGTGAGTCCGAACGACGGTACGAACCAAAGTTGTGTTTTATTAAATGGAACACCCAATATATTAGATCATTTTTAAATACAGTTTTTAAAAATATGAAAAATTTGTATAAAGTCTTATAGGCCTAAAGTTAATAATTTTCGAAATATTTACATTTTTATTGAGAAAAATGGTAATATTTATAGGGCTGTGGATTAGTGTGGATTATGTTTCCAAGGTAATAAAAATTTAAGCGGTAGGTCAAAGTTTTTATAGTGTCATTTTTAAATAATTTAATATCTTTTACTTATAGCCATAAAACATACAGTGTGATCACTATTTGCAAATACAAAATTTTCTCATTTTTTTAATGGAACACCCTGTATGCTAGTATTGCATTTTGTAGTAAATATTACAACCTTTCTTTTGGTATAAGGTTGTATGTACATAGCATGTTTGGTTTTGTAAATATTTAAAAAAGAACTATAGATTTTACGTTTCGCGGATATTTTAATTAAATTTTTTTGCAAAAAAAAATTATAATCTGATTTTAGAAACGTACACTAAAATATCAAAGATGAAAATAAAAACTTAATTAAAGATTAAAATAAAACGTATGCCAGTGCAACTTAATTGAATTTAATAACTTTAAAATTATGTTACAAACAATATTTTACCATACTAATAAGCAATTAATATGGATAAATTAATTATTAAATTAAACAACCAATTTTAAAATCTAGCCTAGAAATTTTTCTACCCTAGTAACTTTATTGGACCCAATTTTGTTAGTTAAATTGTATTTATGAATAAGATCAGTTAATAACTTTTTAATTTACCTACATCTTGAGAACGTATAAAGTGTGCTTTGAAACAAATGAACGTTATAGAAGTATATTATGAAGTAAATAGTATCCATGTAGTCGTGTCACAAAAGCTGGTAATAAATAATTTCTAATGGTTTCGCCCAAAACAAATGTCATATCCACCAATTGTTCGGTTGAAAAATTAAAATTTAAAACATAAAAAATTGTTACAAAAATTTCAACTACAAAAGTATTACCAGCTATTGTGACACCATTTAATACTATTTATATTAATAAATAATTTGACTGATACATTTAACATTCATTTGTTTCAAAGCATACTTTATAATTATTATGTTCTCAAGATGTAGTAAATTTAAAAGGTACATAAATTAAAATTTTAACTGATCTTACTCGTAAATACAATACCTATATTATGTAACTAACAATTAATTTGGTACAGGAAAGTTGCTGTGGTAGAAAAATTACTAGGGTAGATATCAAATTTGGTTGTTTATTTAATTTAGTAACTAATTTATGCATTCATTAGTATGGTAAAATATTTTTTATAAAATAATTTAAGTTATTAAATCAACTGAATTGTACTAGTATACGATTTATTTTAATCTTTAATTACGTTTTTATTTTCATATTTAATATTTTAATGTATGTTTCTAAAACCAGATTATAATTATTTTTTTTTGCAAAAAAAATCTTTAATAAAAAATCCGCGAAAACGTAAAATCTATAGTTTTTTTTTAAATATCTACAAAACGAAACATGCTAGGTACATACAACCTTATACCAAAAGAAAGGTTGTAATATTTACTACAAATGGCAATACTAATATACAGGGAGTCCCATTTAAAAAAAAGTAAGAAAATTTTGTATTTGCAGATAGTGATCACACTGTATATTTTATGGCTATATGTCAAATTTGTTAATTTATTTAAAAATAGTAGTATACTAAAAAACTTTGACATGTCATTTAAATTTTTATTACCTTGAAAGCCTAATTCACAGCCCTTTGAATATTACCATTTTTCTCAATAAAAGTGTACATATTTCGAAAATTGTTAACTTTAGGCCTATAATACCTTATATAAATTCTTAATATTTTTAAAAATATATTTAAAAATGATTTAATATATAGGGTGTTCCATTTAAAAAAACACAACTTTGGTTCGTACCGTCGTTCTGACTCACCCTGTATAATCGAAAATAATTTTAAATTATAGACGGCTTCAATATACATTAATTTTGTTAAAAACATTTTTTTGTATATCCCATAATTTAGCCGCAATCAAAGAAAACCAGAGGTTTGGCACCCTGTATCGACGGTTTTATATGCTGTTGTTTACTTAATTCGAGTATTTTGATTTTCCGTATGTTCAGATCCAGACCTGCCTTCTTACAACTCTCAACGACACTATCAAGTAGTGTTTGCAGATCTTCTTGACTAGAAGCTAGGAGTACTGTATCGTCCGCATATCGTAAGTTATTGATGACTTCACCGTTCACAAGTACAGTAAAACCTGTGTTAACGGTCACCTGCCAACATCGGCCACCTGTCCTAACGGCCAGTTTAAAAATTTCCCAAACCAATTATATGTAGACTACAAAAACTGGCAATAGCGGCCACCTTTCTATATCGGCCAAAAGTTCTTTCATTTTTAGTGGCCGTTACTGACAGGTTTTACTGTATTCCTTCTTGTTTTTCAGAATCGGCATCGGCCGATGTTTAAACATTCTGTTTCAATGTGAAATTGTTTTTTTAATGTTATTTATTTTTGGTATTGCTCCTATTACTAAAGAATGTATGTATGTTTGACTTTTTGATATTATAATTTCATATTTTTGTTTATCACATATCAGTTAATAAAAATATAATGCACATGATTTAAATTTTTATCATTTAATATATTTTTAGTCACCTTCGGCTGAAGGTAAGCCACAGGCCGAACTTCGGCTTCGGCTAAAAAATCAAATTCGGTCGGTTTTGACGGGTACTAGAAAGAGGCTTTAAAAAGTTTAAAGACAACAAAAACCAGACTAGAAGAAGAAGAAGAAAGTTTTTCGAATACGAAAAGGAAATGAATGGGGTGTTCCAGACCAGAAGAAATATAAATCCAGAATTGCTGCTGGAGGTGGATGCCCACCCGAGTTGGACACTGTTCTTCCAGAGAAGAAAATATTGAGGAAGAGACAAACGACGTTGAAACCAAAACAATGTTTGCAACAACTTACAACAAACGGAAGCGAGATGGCAGTTTTAAGAGGAAAACAAATATGGAGCAGATGAGAATGGATAGAAATAGAAAGCACGGGCGCCCATATAAAAATTGCAAGATGTTGCACATTATATTTTGATAACCTTATTATTAACCTTTAAGCCACCCGAAAAGCAGGGGGGCCACGCCCCCCCTCTGCCCATGGGTATGGGCGCCCATGATAGAAAGCGTTATCAAGATGAACGGATAAGTGTTGTGAGAGAAAAGATGGCTTAAATGAAAAGACGGAACGATTTAATCGGTTCCAGAAATTTCAATTTTGGAGAAGCTAGTGGAGGTACTAGATAAACTAAATAAATGAATATGGGTCCGCCGAATAACGTAAGCGCCACATTATTCGTTTTCCAGGAATCGAAAAAAAGGTTTAAAAATTATAATAATGGGTAATTTATACATGTTAAGGGTTACTTTTTTACTGAACTGATTATTTTCTGAATAATAACATTGCAGAAAAAAGCTCTGTGGGATAAACAAATTGAATAAAATTTAAACTAATTATTGACGAATAGTCTTAAAAATTTTTGTGCATTATATAGACTGCTTGGTCATAAATTATACTACAGATTCTGGGGTCAAAAATAGGTTGATTGACCGCACTTACCTATATACAATAGTGCACACAAAAAAAGTTACAGCCCTTTGAAGTTACAAAATGAAAATCGATTTTTTTCATACATCTTAGAGATTTTTTATTGAAAATGGACATGTGTCATTCTTAGGGCAGGATGATCTTTAAAAAAACAACAGTGAAATTTGTACACTCCATAAAAATTTTATGGGGTTTTGTTCCCTTAAACCCCCAAACTTTTGTGTACGTTCCCATTGAATTATTATTGTGGTACCATTAGTTAAACACGATATTTTTAAAACTTTTTTGCCTCTAAGTATTTTTTCGATAAGCCAGTTTTTATCGAGATTCGACTTCTTTCTTAATATGTTTACATATGTACGGGGCTTTCGTTCCTTTAAACCCCCCAAATGTTTGTGTACGTTCCAATTAAACTTGTTTTGCGGTGTTTTTAAAACTTTTTTGCCTCTTAGTATTTTTTCATATTATAAAAATTTAAATTATACATTTTTCATATTATTATCTACCAGGTCTCGATAATCGTACTTAACCATATACAGGGTGTTTCATTAACAATTGTCCATATCGTAACTGAAGAAACCTTAGCACAAAATACAAAGATTTAACCTAAAACACTTAAATAAAATGTAGTTCCTTACTGAGTTACAGGGTGTTTTATCTAAAAATTTAAAAATTATTTTTGCTCAGCAGTTTAAAACTATTCAACGTATAGTTTTTATACCTGGCAGAAAGTGCGACTACTATACACCCTGGTAAATTATGGTAAACAAACGCTTCTTGCTACTACCAGAGGTGTACGACAGGGGATAGTGAATGGTTGACCCTTCTCAAATTCTACGCCACTGGAGGAATTACTATTTTAGTGCCATTTGTAGATTCTCCAATACTTTCTACGTAAATATTATACTCCTCATTGGTAACCATAAAGTCATTAGTTTTCGAGATATTTGAAGTTAAATATGAAACAGCACAGTTATTTTGATTAATTTATGATATGATTCATATGATGAAAATTTTAAAAGTATTTGTACCCAGTACTTTAAAACTACTTTGCGCATCATTTTCATACTTGGCAGAAAGTGTAGGTACTGTACACCCTACTAAACTCAGATAAATAAACGTTTTTAGCTACTACCAGAGGCGTACGACAGGGGATAGTGGCTTGTCGATCCTTCCCAAATTCTACGCCACTGACGAAATTGCTATTTTAGTGTAATTTTTGATTGTCCAATACTTTTTATGTAAATAATATACTCTTCATTCGTAACGATAAATTGATTAGTTTTCGAGATATTTGAAATTAAAAATGAAGCGACACAATACATTAATCAAAATAACCGTGTCGTTTCATTTTTAACTTCAAAGATCTCGAAAACCAATGACTCTATCGTTACGAATGAAAAGTGTATTATTTTCATAGAAAGTATTGGAGAATCCAAAAATTGAACTAAAATAGCAATTCCTCCAGTGGCGTACAATTTGGAAAGGGTCAACCATTCACTTTCCCCTGTCGTACGCCTCTGGTAATAGCCATAAACGTTTGTTTAACATAATTTAGTAGTTTGTACAGTACCTTTACTTCCTGCCAAGTATGAAAAGGATACATTGAATAGTTTTAAAATGCTCTGCAGAAATAATTTTTAAATTTGTAGATAAAACACCGTGTAACTCAGTAAGGAACCACATTTTATTTAAGTGTTTTAGGTTAGATCTTCGTATTTTGTGCTAAGGTTTCTCCAGTTACTATATGGACAATTATTAATGAAACACCCTGTATACAAATATGTGGTGGATTTGACAAATATTCAAAATATCTCGATAAAAACTGGCTTTTCGAGAAAGTACTAACAAGCAAAAAAGTTTTAAAAACAGTATATTTAACTAATAGTACTACAATAATAATTTAATAGGAACATACACAAAAGTTTAGGGGGGTTTAAGTGAACAAAACCCCCATAAATTTTTTATGGGGTGCACAAATTTCACTATATTTTTTTCAAGATGCTCCTACCATATGAATGCCACATGTCCATTTTCAGTAAAAAATCTCTATTAGTTTTCGATATATGTATTGGAAAAAATTTATTTTCATTTTGTAACTTACTTACTTTACTTTAGTTAGTCCTAAGACTTTCTACCTTTAGGTGTAAGGCTGGTGGAGTTGAGTTTGGCATTGTAGTCTCCGTGCTTTCTGATCTTGCGTTAGGTTTCTTGCACTTTCCAATGTCAATCCCTTCTTCTCGACTTCTTTCCTGATTTCATCTACCCACATAACTTGGTCTTCCTCTTTTGTTTTTCCCCTGCACTCTCGTTTCGAACACTCGTTTTGTAAGCCTCTCGTTCGACATTCTACACACGTGCCCGAACCATCTAAGTTGTCCCTCCACTTTTTTTTCATTGATTGGTTCTAGTTTTGGGTTTTGTCTAATTGTTTCGTTTCGTATTTTGTCTGTCCTCTTTCTGTTTGCTATTTTTCTCAGGAACCTCATTTCCATAGCATTATTATTATTATCCAGATTTAGCCATACGGCTCACACTCCCTCTAAGGGGAAAATTGACTCATCCCAGATACCTACGGTATCAAAAGGATTGAGCTCTGGTGGGACTCTTTCCGTGTTATCGAGCCCTAGGTGACTTGGTATGCAGGTGTATCTCCCAAAAACTTTCGTACACATCTGGCCGTTGCGAGTAGTACAGCTTTCTGCATGGTCTTGTAAAGATGTTCATTTAGACCCAGCCTTTTTATGCTTTCGAGGAGGTTCTTCGGAATGACTCCAGTAGTAGACATAACAATAGGTATCGTCTGGGTACTTTGCATTCTCCATTGCCTTCGTATTTGAATTTCTAGATCTCTGTACTTGGCGATCTTTTCAGTGAATTTACTACGTAGATTATTGTTGTTAGGTATCGCCACATCAATTAGTGTTGTTTGTCTTGTTAATTTATTAATTAGCACGAGATCCGGTCTATTATGTGCCACTGTTTGGTCTGTGAGCACAGTGCGGTCCCAGTATAGCTTGTAGTTGCCATCCTCAAGCATACTCTCAGGGACGTATTGATAATACGGGAGATGGTCCGTTTGGAGAAGTCCCAGCTTGATAGCTATCTCTTGATGAAGGATTTTTCCCACTGCGTCATGCCGTTCCTTGTATTCAGTTGCAGCAAATGCCTGGCAGCCCCCTGTAAGATGTTGGATGGTTTCTTGGGCTTGACATCCATATCGGCATCTGTCGTTTTGAACCTGAGGGTCTTTGATGATATATTTCAGGTAGTTTCTGGTTGGTATAACCTGATCCTGAATGGCCAGTAATGAACCCTCCGTTTCAGGGAACATCTTTCCTGATGTCAACTTGTCCTGATCTTATTATTATCCAGATTTAGCCATACGGCTCACACTCCCTCTAAAGGGGAAAATTGACTCATCCCAGATACCTACGGTATCAAAAGGATTGAGCTCTGGTGGGACTCTTTCCGTGTTATCGAGCCCTAGGTGACTTGGAATGCAGGTGTATCTCCCAGAAATTTTCGTACGCATCTGGCCGTCGCGAGTAGTACAGCTTTCTGCATGGTCTTATAAAGATGTTCATTCAGACCCAGCTTTTTTATGCTTTCGATGAGGGTCTTCGGAATAACTCCAGTAGTAGAAATAGTAATCGGTATCGTTTGGGTACTTTGCATTCTCCATTGCCTTCTTATTTGAATTTCTAGATCTCTGTATTTGGCGATCTTTTCAGTAAATTTACTACGTAGATTATTGTTGTTAGGTATCGCCACATCAATTAGTGTTGTTTGTCTTGTTAATTTATTAACTAGTACGAGATCTGGTCTATTATGTGCCACTGTTTGGTCTGTGAGCACAGTGCGGTCCCAGTATAGCTTGTAGTTGCCATCCTCAAGCATAGTCTCAGGGACGTATTGATAATACGGGAGATGGTCTGTTTGGAGAAGTCCCAGCTTGATAGCTATCTCTTGATGAAGGATTTTTCCCACTGCATCATGCCGTTCCTTGTATTCAGTTGCAGCAAATGCCTGGCAGCCCCCTGTAAGATGTTGGATGGTTTCTTGGGCTTGACATCCATATCGGCATCTGTCGTTTTGAACCTGAGGGTCTTTGATGATATATTTCAGGTAATTTCTGGTTGGTATAACCTGATCCTGAATGGCAAGTAATGAACCCTCCGTTTCAGGAAACATCTTTCCTGATGTCAACCAGTAGTTCGACGCTATATTGTCGACATAATCTTGGCTGACCTCATTGGGATGTCGCCCGTGCAGAGGTTTATCCATCCAGGCGCGCACTTTTTCGTCCTTAGTAAGGTGGTATATGCGCATTTCTGGTTCCCTCAGTTTGATCGGTGTTGTGTCATCTACTGCGCAGATAGCACGATGTAGAGTAGATGTCTCAGCCTGCATCTGAAAATAAGTTCTTAAATTAGCAATTTGTTTATCTAATTGCTCACCTATATCCATAAGTCCTCTTCCTCCTAGATTCCGTAGTAATGTTGTTCTTTCTACTGCACTTTTAGGATGGTGTTTTTGTGCCTTTGTGGGGTGTGTTCGTACTTTTCGTTGAAGAGCATCTATATCTGTTTTTGTCCACTTAATAATACCAAATGAGTAGCTAAGCGCGGAACATGCGTAGGTGTTTAGTGCCTTAAACAAATTTCTACTGTTAAGGTGTGAGCGAAGCAGCTGTTTTACCCTTCGTATAAACTCAGTAGTTATCTCTGTTTTCATTTGTTTATGGTCAATTTTCCGCGCTTGCTTTACTCCAAGATATTTATACATATCGTTTTCACCCATGGCCTCGATGTTCTGGCCATTTTGCATATCAAATCCTCCGGGCTGTACTTTTCCTCTGACTATATTTAAAATACGGCACTTGTCTAGTCCGAAGTGCATACTAATATCATTAGAAAAAGTTTCTACAGTTTTTAGCATCTCGTCGAGTTGGTTTCGAGTGGAAGCCATTAATTTCAAATCATCCATGTACAATAAATGATTAAGCTTCGCCACCACATTGTTGTTATTTTTAATGCCAAAACCTGCATCTGTGGAGTTCAATAGCTGAGATAGTGGGTTCATAGCTAGACAGAACCACAGAGGACTCAACGAATCTCCTTGAAACAGGCCCCGGCTGATTGCGATATTTTCAGTTTCGATGTTACTTTCACCAGGTACTTGAAGGTGAATTCTGGTTTTCCACTTTGTTATTATATGTTGTAAAAAGGTTACTATATTATCATCGACTTTATATATTCTCAATATATCTATAAGCCATTCATGCGGCACTGAATCAAAGGCCTTCTTGTAATCAATAAAAGCAGCAAATAGGTTCCTCTTTTTGGAATATGCTTGATTAGAAATGACTGAATCGATGATAAGTTGTTCTTTGCAACCCATGGAACCCTTAGCACATCCTTTCTGTTGAGGCTCTATGATATTGTTCAGAGCACAGTGTTGGTAGATACGCCGGGCTACACAGGATGTGACCAATTTATACAAAGTTGGAAGACAAGTAATTGGGCGATATTTTGCTGGATCTTGGGTGTTATTTTGATCCTTCGGTATTAAATAAGTGGTTCCCTGAGTTAGGAATGATGGTATATCCTGCGGATTAGAAATAACATGATTAATTAGTGTTGATAAGCATTCATGAACACTCCAAAACTTCTTGAGCCAAAAGTTTTGAACTCCGTCTGGTCCAGGAGATTTCCAGTTATGAAGCTCTTTGATGATATTTGAGACTTCTTCAGTGGTGAAGGGTTCGTAGAGAGTAGTAGTGTAGTGTTGGCAGTTCTGTGCCGTATCTTCTATCCATACTGCATTGTTGTTAAGAGCAGCTGGTGTGGAAAGTTGATTTCCACAAAACTCATGAATTTCTTCTTGGCTTGGATAAGACTTATCGAGATATTATTATTATTATTATCCAGATTTAGCCATACGGCTCACACTCCCTCTAAGGGGAAAATTGACTCATCCCAGATACCTACGGTATCAAAAGGATTGAGCTCTGGTGGGACTCTTTCCGTGTTATCGAGCCCTAGGTGACTTGGAATGCAGGTGTATCTCCCAAAAATTTTCGTACACTTCTGGCCGTCGCAAGTAGTACAGCTTTCTGCATGGTCTTATAAAGATGTTCATTGAGACCCAGCTTTTTTATGCTTTCGAGGAGGGTCTTCGGAATGACTCCAGTAGTAGATATAACAATAGGTATCGTCTGGGTACTTTGCATTCTCCATTGTCTCCGTATTTGAATTTCCAGATCTCTATACTTGGCGATCTTTTCAGTAAATTTACTACGTAGATTATTATTATTATTATTATTATTAAAGAAGAAAAAGGAGCCGAGGTCTAGGACCTATATAGCTCCATTTGACTACAAAGAACTATGCAAAAAGAAACCTAAACTTAAGACTACATACGACTTATAAATTAATTTAATTTAAGAAACGAAAAATTATTGTTCCCGTGGTACAGAACTAAAAGAGTCATATTTATTTTTGAAGCAATTTACAGATACAGCCCCGACGACGTCGTGTGGAAGTGAGTTCCAGGTATAAAATATTCTATTGGATATAGAGTTCTCACGACATTTACTGTGAAACTGTTGACTGGCTAATTTGTATGGATGACCCCGCAATCTAAGGTCGTTACTCAAAGGGAAAAGATGTGATAGATCTATCCCAAACTTTCCCTGTAACGCTCTATAAGCAATTATTAAATCCCCACGAAGTCGTCGGTTCATAAATGTAGGATAATTTAAGTAGGTTAACCGTTCTTCGTAGGAAGGACGACGACGGCCATAAGGAATTCTTGTTGCCCATCTTTGCACAGATTCAAGTCGATCAGAATCCCTTTGCCAGTCGACATTCCACACGGGTCCGGCAAACTCTAAAATAGGTCTTACATATACACTAAAGAGAGCAACAAAATTTTTTGGCGATATCTTAGAGAAAGTCTTAGATAATAAGTAAACTGATGTTCTAGCTTTATTGCATACCGACTGGATATGTTCAGACCAAGATAATGTTTCCGTCACAAGTACACCCAAGTCTTTTTGCTGCGAAACAGTTTTTAGAGAAACATTTGAAAGTACATACCGATTCCTTGGATTGTTTTTACCTAAATGTAGAACTGCACACTTGGATGTGTTTAATTGCAAGCACCAATCGTCTACCCACTTAGCAACCTCTTGAAGGTCGGTCTGTAATTGATTGTAACCAGAAAAGGGATTTGCATATAACTTTGTGTCATCAGCGAAAAGCGACATGTTACTTTTAAGGTGAATTGGCAGATCAGCAACGTACACTAGGAACAAAATCGGCCCCAACACTGAACCCTGCGGAACGCCACTGTATACACTAAACATTGAGGAATAACAGTCACCGCGTACACAAAATTTACGGTTTATTAAAAATCCTTTAATCCACTCAAGTAAGTTTCCTCTAATACCGTTATGTTCAAGCTTAAATAGTAGTCTCTTATGAGGAACTCGATCAAAAGCCTTAGCAAAGTCTAAATATATAATATCAACAGGTTGATTACTGTCCAAACAAAGAGACCAGTCATTAACACATGTTAACATATTAGTAACTACCGATCTTCCAGGTACAAAACCGTGCTGGGAAATAGGAATTCTATTATTGTTTAAGAGAAAGTTCATAACCGATTCGCGAATAACTGATTCCATCAATTTAGCCGCAATGGATGTTAGACTAATTGGTCTATAATTGTCAGGATCTAACTTGTCACCTTTTTTATAAATTGGAGTAACACTAGAGATTTTCCAGCCATCAGGTAAAGTGTGTGACAAAAATGAGGTTTTCATTATAAAACTTAACGGATGGATAATCGAGTTTGCACACTTCTTAAATAAAATTGCGGCGAAACCGTCTAATCCGGGAGCGGAAAAGGATTTTAAACACAAAATTTTTTGTTTAAGAATCTCTGGATCAAAGTCTATGTCACTAATATCGTAGTTACTTCTTGTAGAAACAACACGTAAAGTATTCGGAAGAGCCTCCTCGATTGTAAACACTTCTTGAAATTTTTTGGCAAAAATAGTAGCAACTTCCATTTTCACTGAGGTTGGTTCGCCTGTTTCGGTTTTTAAAATAGGTAACGAAACTTTAGATAAAATAGAATTTCTGACATATTTATAAAGAGGTTTTTTGTTCTTATTTGAGGACAGTTGGTTTTCAAAATTTTGTTTAGATTTAAAAATAGTTGATGTTAAGTTATTAGAAAAAGTTCGATGATTGAGGTAGTCAGCATTCGTTTTACTTCGTAAATACTTTTTCCATAATGACTTTTTAAATTTTATCATTTCAAATATTTCTGCACTTATCCATGGCTTATTAGGATTACATCTACGTTGCACATAATGAGAGTTCGTGCGCATGGATTCATTCAGAAAATTTTCAAAAATTTCCCACTGTTTGTTAACATCCTTACCATTCAACATATCTGCCCAATCTGCAGTAGATACATCTAAGTTTACATGATGATAGTTTATTCTTTTATATGTCATTAGCATATTATTTTGTAATATTTCCGACTTGAGGATCTGTATGGAAGTTGAAATAACTGCGTGGTCCGACTTTCCAATTGGAGATGTAACCGAAATATTAGTTAAAAGATTAACATCAGAGGTTAAAGTAAGATCTGGCTGAGAAGGTTGTTGATTCAGACGAAAACGAGTCGGTTCATTGATTATTTGTTCTAATCCAGAATTTTCTAAGAAATTAATAAAAAGCTGAGATTGAGTATCATGAGGGTGATTGATCAGCGGCCAAGAAATGTTGCTTAGATTGAAATCACCAAAGACAATTAAGGTTTTATGTTTGGCTATGAGCGTTTCCAATTGACTGTATAATTCTTGATCACTTTGAACGGAACTGTAACCAGGTCTATATATACAAGCTATAGCAAAATTTATTTTTAACTTTTTAGAAGGAAAATTAAGCGTCAACCCTTCATAATGGTGATCAGAGAAGTTTTCACAAACAATGTTAAATTGGCAGAAGTCAGATTCCTTTGCATATATGCAACATCCGCCTCCTATTCTCCCTATGCGGTCTGCTCTAAAATTTTTATACCCAGGTATATTTACCATAGAGTCCAAAATATTTTTATGCAACCAAGATTCGGATACTAAGAACAGTGAAGGTTTTTCGCATTGCATAAAAGTAATGGTATCTAAAAATTTCGCTTGCAGAGAACAAAGATTAGTATACATAATACGCCATTGATGAAAGCTCGAACTCAGTTTTTTGGTGAAAGATCAATTATACAGGGAATACCTTTCTGATACTTGATTGTGACGTTTTTTTCTCCATTCTCGATGCGTTGATTTAATTTAAGACGCAGGTCTTTTAAGTATTGTTCTTGCATTGGAGTTTTATCGTCATCAATCTTTATTTTTTTGTATTGCGTGTTCAGTAGTTTCCTTTTGTTTTTTAAAATAATTTTAGCGACGTGTGCATTCGGAAAAATAACTTTTAATGGACGTGGAAATTTACGATTACTGTCTGGTTTACCTAATCTAAAGACAGATGTTGGTGCATTTGCGGAAAGATCTGTATTAATAGAATTCAAAATAGCGTTAACGGCATTAATATCGTTGTCAGAATCTGGAACATTTCTTATAATGATGTTACTAGACCGATGGATCCGATCCATTGTTTCAGAAATAACTGCCTCTGTATTTACCGACTCTGTCTCAAGAATATGTTGACCAGAGAGTTTTGATTCAAGCATGTCGATTTTATTTTGCAGAGACTGAATAACATCTCTCAAAGAACTAAGGTCGGCAAGGCGATCAACGCATGTATTGCAAAATATTTTAATATTCCTAGTTCGGCTACGCGTGATTTTGTCGTCGGATTTCAAACCGGCACACTTAAAGTGTATTCGGCCCTGGCAATGATCACACTGAACGGTTTCTGATAGTAAGCCTTTAACAATTTCAGTACTACAATTTAGACATGCGCTCATGTTTACAATTAGAATGGGACAGTTCACTGATAAATATAATTAGTATAAAAACCTGATTTTTAACCACAAAAGTTGCAACAGCGCATTGTAGAAAAACTGCTATAAATTTCACTTTGCTTCTTTAGCACTGAAAAAGTCACACCACTAACTATCACCCAGTAACTTTTTTTCTAAATTTCGATCACTTATAACTACAAAATTCCGTATATAATCTAGACACGACGTACAAACGATGTTGACACAGCGGTTTCATTAATGTAATCTGGATTCCATTGACTCTGGATTTTTGTCTCCCCGTCAATGTCCATGTCTCGCTGCTATACATGATTGTTGGTCTAACTACTGATTTAACGACTGCCGTTTTTACTTTCTCCGGTATCTCTTTTTTCCCCAAAAATGTTGTTTTCATAGCGTTAAATAAGCTTCTTGTTCGTCCCATTCTCTCGTTTATTTCCATGTCTTGTTTACCATTTGATTCGATTATTACTCCTAGGTATTTAAAATATTCCACTTGCTCTAGTTGTTTCCCGTCTAATTCTATTGCGTGTGTCTTCCTCGTATTTGAAATTATCATTGTTTTTGTTTTCTATGTATTAATTTTCATATTTATGTTTGATAGTTCTTCTTCTAGGATTTCAAGATTGTTCTGTAAGTCTTCTCTGTTTTCTGCTATCAATACCATGTCGTCTGCACAGTCCGTTTCATTTGCCAGTATCCTAATGTTAGTTTTCTCATTCTTCTCTTGGCTTCCTTTATCGCTTCATCCAGTACCACTGAGAATAGCAGTGGACTCAGCACGCATCCCTGTTTGACGCCTTGACTTGTAGTAAATTCTCTGGATTCCTTGTTATTGGTTCTTACTGTATTTGTATTATTTTTGTACATGTCCTTTATTACTTCTATTATGTGTCTGTCGACTCCCCTTTCTTTTAGTGTCTTCCATACGTCCTTTCTTCGGATTCTGTCAAACGTCTTTTCCATGTCAATGAAGCACATATGTATCTCTTTATTCTTCTTGATTACCTTCTCACTTACTTGTCTTAATGTGAAAATTAGGTCTTGCGTGCTTCTGTCCTTACTTCCTGAATCCACACTGTGTGTCTTCCATAGTTGTTTCTATTTGGGTTTTTATTCTTGTCTCTATTATTCTTGCGAATACCTTCCCAGGGATACTTGCTATGGTGATACCTCGGCAATTATTACAGTTTCTCTTGTCTCCCTTTTTGTGTATTGGTAATATAATGTCTTTCTTCCAGTCCTTTGGTAATTCTGCTCTATTTATGATATCATTCATTAGTTCTTTCATGCTATCCATTCCCTCTGTCCCCATGAATTTTATCATTTCCGGGTGATATTATCCTTGCCTGGTGCTTTGCCCAATTTTACTCTTTCTATTTTCTATTGCTTTCTCTAATTCCTCTCTTGTTATGGATTCCACTTGTTGTTCTTCATTCCTTTCTTGTCTCTCCCCTATGTTGTCCATGTCTGCATGAGTTAGCTCTTTGAAATGTTCTCTCCATCTTTCCATTACGTTTAGTCTACATCTTTCTGTTAGTACGTTTCCATTCTTGTCTTTTATATTCTGCATCGTGTGCTCTTTCTTTTGTCTGAGTTGTTTTAATGCGCCGTAGAAGAGTTTTTCGTTTTCCCTATAATTTTTTGTCCAAATCTCTCCCATGACCTTTCCTTTCCTGCTTTCACCGCTATTTTAACCTCTTTCCTTTTTTCTTTATATGCCTCGTAATCTTCCGGGTGTTTTGTGCTTAGGTATCTCTTCCATTTGTCTTTTTTGTTCTTTATTTTCTCTCGTATTTCTTCCGTCCACCATTCCGTTCTCCTCATGTTAGTATTTGCTATTTTTGCTTTCCCGCAAGTTTCCTCAGCTGCTTTGATTATGCTGGTTTTTAGACATTCCCATTTTTCTTCTATATTTGTATTTCTTGCCCTACCTTTCAGAGTATTATCTAATTTTTCTTGGAATTTCTTCTTATATCTTTCCTTTTTAATTTGTAACTTTTTATTTTTTTCGTTTACTACCTTTCTTCGCTTTTCTTCTTTTTCCTTTGTTGTTCTCATTCTCGTTATTACTAGATGGTGGTCACTGCCAATCTCTGAGCCTCTTTTCACTTTCGTATCCTGTACTCTTTTCCATTTGTTGCTGCTTACCAAAAAGTAATCTATGATTGATTTTTCGTTTCTGCTGTCTTGTACTCTCGTGTATTTGTGTACTTCTTTATGTTTAAATGTTTTATTTGTTATAACTAGTTTATTCTCCATACATATTTCTATTATGCTTTCACCATTTCTGTTTAGTATTTCTTCTCCTTCTTAACCCATGCACTCCTCTATTCCGCTGTTGTTGTTTCCGACTCTACCGTTTAGATCTCCCATTACAATTATGTTTTCTTCCCCATTATCAATTTGCATTTGGAGCTCCTCGAAAAATTTATCTTTCTCTTCCTTTCTTGCATCTTCATTTACTCGGTAGGCTGTTATTATTGTCCATATCTCTTCGTCCATCAGTTTCATTTTCACCGATAATATTCTCTGGTTAACATATGTTTCTTCTATAACGTGTTGCAGTCTATTCGGTGCAATTATTATCCCGACTCCTTCTTTTGCTCTCTCTTTTGTATCCGCTCCTACCCAAAGCAACCAATATCCATTGTGTATTTTCTTAAGACCTTTTCCTTACATCTTCGTTTCCGCTATTCCTAGTATTTTTATTTTTTGTTTTATCATTTCTTCTACCAGTTCTTCCTCTTTTCCATTGATGCTTCTCACATTCCATGTTCCCATTTTTATCTCTCCTTTTTTCTGCAATCTAGCTTTCCCCTTCTTCTTATTTTCATCCTTGTTTACCTGTGCATCATCTTTTTCCCTATCGCTTTTCCCATTCATTGCCTTGGTCGTCATTGTTGTGTGTCCGGTCTCATTATTTTCTATTACTTTTTTGGAGTCCTTTCCCCGATATTTCTGTGAATGTGTATAATTTTCTCAATATTGTGGTCCCATTTCCACTCCTTCCCATTAATCTCCAGTTTCATATATCCTATCTTCGTAGTATTACCTTTGTCTTTTTCTTCTTTTGCCATTTTCCTAATTTTTGCTTGTATTTCCCTTTCCTTTCTTGTTAAATCTTATTCTATATACACCTTTTGTCGCTGTAGATTCTTCAGTTTTCCTTTGTTTTTTAGTACACTTAGCTTATCCCTTAGGTTTTCCATTTCTGCTACAAAGATTTGGTCTCCGATCTTCACCGCTCCTCTCAGTTTGACCTGTAATTTCATATTTCTTCCTATGAAGTGTTCTACTGACTCCTTTACTGATTTTCTGTCGTTAGGATCCAGTGTTAGGCAATTTAATACTATATTATTTCTCCGTCTATCTTTTTCCAATTGTTCTATTCTTTTGTTTGCCATTTTTAAACCTTCCAATTTTTTGTTTTTTTCTTTTAGCTCCTTAATATATTCCATCGTTTCCTTTTGGTCTTTCCGTATGGTTCTTATTTCTGCCATCATTTCATCTTTTTTTCACATAACTTCCCGCATCATTTTTATCATCTCTTCATTTGTGTCGTTGCTTTTATTAGGTGTTCGTCTCGTCATGTTACTCTTTTCAAAATACAGTTCATCTCCTTTATATTTTTTATTCTTAGATTCTTCGTCGCTACTATATTCGTTCCTTTCGGATTGTTCCGCAACTGGCCATTTTAAATTAAATGTTAGATGTTATCCTCAGCACTAATATAAATATTATTATACACACTTTAAAGTTTATTTTTTATTTCGCACAAGTACACTTTTTAACTTTAACGATTATCGATAACGATAGGTCTTTAAAAAAAACCGGTGTTTTTATTGTGATAGGTCTCGATTCCGAAAATTACCTTAGCGCCAACCCACCGGTCGCACAACCTCTCGCTTCGCCTGCCAATCTCGAATTTAAAGGGTTGTAACTTTTTTATGTGCACATTTGTACCAAGGTAAGTAAAGTTAAATCAACCTATTTTTGAACCCAGAATCTGTGGTATAATTTATGACCAATCTTTTCGGGACACCCCTATAATAAGTTGTTTTTTGTGTGAATTTGATGGCCTTGGCTGAGCCAGTTAGCCAGACATTTTATTTTAAAAACAAACAATTTTTTTCAATTAGAGGAATTTTTTCTGTATTTCTAACTCTAAATATATGTGTACATAACAAACTAACATACCTACTCCTATCTAAAAAATACACTGTTTTGGATGTAAATATTTTTTTTGTATATTTTTTATTATATTTTTAATTTGTTTTTTTAATTGTTTTTTTACTACGCTAAGACATAAACCCGATTCAACATCTCGGAGGTTTACACCTTCTTTTTTTTTCCTTTTTTTTTTCTCTTTTTTTGTTTTTGTTTTTTTCTTCCATTATAATATACAATAATTACTTATATTTACAGGGTTAAAAAATTAACAACAAAACAAACATATTTTGTTTTAACAAACATGCCTGTTTTGTTTTAACAAAATTACTTAAATACAGGGTTAATTATATTGCTACAATTTATATTTACAGTTTTTGATATGTTCGTAAATTATTTTTAATGTATTAATATCTTCAGAAAAAATCAAATTGTTTAGGTAGACGGGAAGTGGAATTTTTAAAATATTAAGATTATCATAAAATTTGTTTATATTTACTGATTAATGGGAACATTCGAGGAGAATATGTAGTAGATCACCTTCTTTTCCACACTCACAGTTAGGTGACTCTGTGAGACCCAAACTGAACATATGAAGGGGATTAAGCGCGTAATTACATCTCAGTCTATTTATAACTCTTATGAAATGGCGATTTGATACAGAATGAAACCATCTTTTTATGGGAATTTCAGGCTGCATTTGTTTGTAATTACTTCCAGTTCTCGTGTTTCGATAATACGTTTGCCAGTTTTCTTTTTGATGTCGTTTACTAATAATATTAGCCTTACACCTAAAGGTAGAAAGACTTAGGACTAAGTAAGTAAGTAAGTACTAATAATATTAATATCCAAAATGGGTAATAAGTTCAAGGGAGGTTCTTCGCCTATTTCTAGCGCGGATTTGGCTAGCCTGTCTACTATTTCGTTACCCCTAATGCCTGCGTGTCCCTTTATCCATGATATAATGATGTTTTTTCCTAAATTTGCAATTTTATTATAAAGAGTCATAATTTCCAGTTCTATATGATTTAGTTGTTGGGACTTATGTACGTAAGTTAGTCTTTCAACGATACTCTTACTGTCTGTAAATATTATGCAGCTATAGTATATATAGTATAATAATTTATATGAGTTGATTTCAATGCAAATATGTGTTCATCCAAATATTGTAGCGAAGCGCCTATACTATTAAAATTTCATTCGACAAATTTCTAGAATCTCGTCGAAAATGACTCATCTCGTCCGCAAGCAAAGTTCAGTGGTTCAGCACTCTCCGGATGTTTACCGTAATTTTGAGTTATGAGATATAATAAGGACGCTTTTACTTATTTTTAATGGTTGATCTAAGTAAAGTATTGGAGAAATAAATTGTTCGTTGTAAATATAACTGCAGTAGAGCGTCGATAATCCGAACTAATTGGTACAGGGGTAGTTCGGATTATCAAATTGTTCGGATTACCGAACATATGTTCAAAATATATATACAAAGCTCATAAACATAGTATGGGCCATTCCACGAACATACGCCTGTTTTGGATTACTTCGACAACGAATATTGTACTGTGCAACATAAGAAATACGAAAGTAAATGGCGCTAATAATTATTCCAATAAACAACAATGTAATTTGCAATTTACTTTCGTTCTTCTTATTTTGCACAGTAAAATATTCGTTGTCGAAGTAATCCAAAACAGGCGTATGTTCGTGGAATAGGGTATACATATTATGTACATACGTTTTAGTTACAAGGAATAAAAACCTGCATAATAAACAAATATTTATATTGTATGTATTTCTGCATAAACAAAACAAAAATCCGCGGTCATATTTTGCCCATATTGTCATATTAAATCCAAAAATTCGGTCCGTGATCATATTTTTTAATTTTATAATTTTTTTTGCGTTCGGATCAGCGATCGTTCGGATTACCAGGGTTCGGATTATCGACGCTCTACTGTAAATAAAATAACCACACATTTGAATTTAACGTTATTAGCCCGATCAAATAAAATTACAATAGGTAGGTACATACATGTAAATCAAAATGTAATTCCGTACAGGTTGGAATACATTTTTTATCAAAGTTTAGGTCAAAGTAAATGAAAGAAAGTATATGATTCATATGAGGGGATCCTTGTTTAAATAATTAAAAATGGGTAATATTTGCACAAACCTTACTTTTTTAACTGCTAAAGTAATTCATCTTTTTATGAAGGTTTTTACGATTTTTTTCTGCGAAGCTGAAGAAACAATCTTTCATATAAAACATACTAAATTAAATTTGACCCTTAATTTATTTAAATAATTGTAAATCAAGATTAAAAAACAAATTTTCAAAAAAATATTATTTGCATTATAAATAACCATTATAAAACATTTTATTTTGCAGAAAAAGTTGCGTTGTGTGTTGTGTTACCATTATAAACAAAAAAAAATGGGTTAAAAATGTTGAGTAGTTTATGAGATATTTTTGCTTTTATGTATGTTTTCAGTAAAGTAAATGCATTGAGAAATCAATATTTCAATTAAACTCCCCCCGCCCGCAAAAAGTGTTTTGAAAATTGTTGTAATTTGTTTAAAATTTGTTTCTTTAATAACATCGCCGGGATTAAAAATTTTGATTTTCTTTTTCGATATTCGTATTCCGGGTAATTTTTCACACATTTACAAAAGAAAAAGTTTTTCTAGGACCTTTTTTTTGTCGAGATAGGTTTTCCAAATTTAAAAATTCATAATTTGTTTACTTATCAATATTAACATTTAAAAGTGTTTTCAAGCCTACCACTTAACAATGCCATTAATAAATATAGTAAAAATTGTACAATATTTTGAAAAATAATGATTTTGATAAATTTAATGTTTGTTTTTTAATTTGGGGTAGCGTATAAAACAATAGCATCTGCATGACTCTTGCTGCAATAAATCTTCACTAATTTGATAAAACAATTTGTATTCAAAAAATTTTCTTTCTCTAATATTTTAATACAATAACAAATGGCTCAAAAGATAAACACAAAACAGTAGGAAAACAATTTTTTATATTAAAAATTTAACAAAATAGTACTTATTTATCATTAAAATTTTGTTAAAGAAACATAAAAACTTTTTTCTTGGTCCGTACAATAATATACAGTGATAAGTGCGCTAGTAACAGGCAAAATAACGGAAAAGACGGAAAACATAATACGTTGTAAAATAAAAAGGGATGAAACTAGTAGAGGTGGAAAATTATCAATAGAAACCTATAAATTTACATTATGTTAATAGTTTCACACCTTTAGACGTATCGGAGTCAAACTGTCACAGGAGAATTTTATAAAATTCTCCAGTCACAATGGCAGTTGCCAAACTCCTCCGATACGTCTAAAGGTGGGAAACTATCAAAATAATGTAGCTATAATGTAAGGTAGCTACAAAAGTCATTATTTTTCAAAATATTGTACAAATTTTTACTACATGTACAAATAGTGTATATTCGTAACACCCTGTATATTCGCTGTGTGCAAGTACTTGGAGGGGATATGAGAAACGATCGTGCGCGAATAGCGGATATATCTTGTAGTTTTCTTAAATAATTCATATTGTCAATTGAAATTGTCATATTGACATATTTCATACCTACTGTCATTGAAGAAAATGGGATGTCGCAAATGCTGTGTTATAAATTGTAGAAATGCAACAAGAAATTGTCAATTCTATTCGTTTCCAACTTCTAAGCACAAATTAATACAAAGAGAAAAGTGGATTTCCATCATAATAAAACAGCATAATAAAGTAACTTGTAGTAACATAATAAAGTAATAAAGTGTGTGTGTGTGTGTGTGTGTGTGTGTGTGTGTGTGTGTGTGTGTGTGTGTGTGTGTGTGTGTGTGTGTGTGTGTGTGTGTGTGTGTGTGTGTGTGTGTGTGTGTGTGTGTGTGTGTGTGTGTGTGTGTGTGTGTGTGTGTGTGTGTGTGTGTGTGTGTGTGTGTGTGTGTGTGTGTGTGTGTGTGTGTGTGTGTGTGTGTGTGTGTGTGTGTGTGTGTGTGTGTGTGTGTGTGTGTGTGTGTGTGTGTGTGTGTGTGTGTGTGTGTGTGTGTGTGTGTGTGTGTGTGTGTGTGTGTGTGTGTGTGTGTGTGTGTGTGTGTGTGTGTGTGTGTGTGTGTGTGTGTGTGTGTGTGTGTGTGTGTGTGTGTGTGTGTGTGTGTGTGTGTGTGTGTGTGTGTGTGTGTGTGTGTGTGTGTGTGTGTGTGTGTGTGTGTGTGTGTGTGTGTGTGTGTGTGTGTGTGTGTGTGTGTGTGTGTGTGTGTGTGTGTGTGTGTGTGTGTGTGTGTGTGTGTGTGTGTGTGTGTGTGTGTGTGTGTGTGTGTGTGTGTGTGTGTGTGTGTGTGTGTGTGTGTGTGTGTGTGTGTGTGTGTGTGTGTGTGTGTGTGTGTGTGTGTGTGTGTGTGTGTGTGTGTGTGTGTGTGTGTGTGTGTGTGTGTGTGTGTGTGTGTGTGTGTGTGTGTGTGTGTGTGTGTGTGTGTGTGTGTGTGTGTGTGTGTGTGTGTGTGTGTGTGTGTGTGTGTGTGTGTGTGTGTGTGTGTGTGTGTGTGTGTGTGTGTGTGTGTGTGTGTGTGTGTGTGTGTGTGTGTGTGTGTGTGTGTGTGTGTGTGTGTGTGTGTGTGTGTGTGTGTGTGTGTGTGTGTGTGTGTGTGTGTGTGTGTGTGTGTGTGTGTGTGTGTGTGTGTGTGTGTGTGTGTGTGTGTGTGTGTGTGTGTGTGTGTGTGTGTGTGTGTGTGTGTGTGTGTGTGTGTGTGTGTGTGTGTGTGTGTGTGTGTGTGTGTGTGTGTGTGTGTGTGTGTGTGTGTGTGTGTGTGTGTGTGTGTGTGTGTGTGTGTGTGTGTGTGTGTGTGTGTGTGTGTGTGTGTGTGTGTGTGTGTGTGTGTGTGTGTGTGTGTGTGTGTGTGTGTGTGTGTGTGTGTGTGTGTGTGTGTGTGTGTGTGTGTGTGTGTGTGTGTGTGTGTGTGTGTGTGTGTGTGTGTGTGTGTGTGTGTGTGTGTGTGTGTGTGTGTGTGTGTGTGTGTGTGTGTGTGTGTGTGTGTGTGTGTGTGTGTGTGTGTGTGTGTGTGTGTGTGTGTGTGTGTGTGTGTGTGTGTGTGTGTGTGTGTGTGTGTGTGTGTGTGTGTGTGTGTGTGTGTGTGTGTGTGTGTGTGTGTGTGTGTGTGTGTGTGTGTGTGTGTGTGTGTGTGTGTGTGTGTGTGTGTGTGTGTGTGTGTGTGTGTGTGTGTGTGTGTGTGTGTGTGTGTGTGTGTGTGTGTGTGTGTGTGTGTGTGTGTGTGTGTGTGTGTGTGTGTGTGTGTGTGTGTGTGTGTGTGTGTGTGTGTGTGTGTGTGTGTGTGTGTGTGTGTGTGTGTGTGTGTGTGTGTGTGTGTGTGTGTGTTTGAGCATTATTGGCTTCGGAGTCAATGTCCATTCGCCATCTTACCATTTTGAAATTGTTTGTATTATTTATGCGGAAGCTCTAAAGGAGTGCTTCCTGCTTTCTACTGGTTTGTTTCGATAGGTATCCAATCACAATCCTGCTCCAATTTTACAAAGAACCGTTTTATATACCTATATCTAATTTTTCAACGATTTTTATTTCTATTTGGAATTATTTCCTTTCGTTGTAATTTTTTTTAAATCTTTATTTATTTATTTATTTATTTATTTTTTCCATTTTTTTTTCATTGTCTTTTTTCCAATATAAATTGGGATATTAGACTAGGACACAATTTGACGCTCAGGGGTCGATCAGAGCATTTAGACGATTTATGTACTTTATGTGAAAAGTAGCGTACCGATAGATCAGCGGGCCCTGGTTCTAGTTGAGATGAGGGGCCGCCCGCCCAATAAAAGCACACATTGTATACCAAAGTTTTTAATAAACATTAAATATAAATCATCATATATATCATAAAATATATCATATACCTGTTGTCCGATTTTAACGATTTTTTTAATATGTTATAGCTTTATTCTCTGAGAATATCGATGTATTAATAGTGTTGCTAAAAAGGTAAATGTCATTGTATACCGGGTGTAACAATAATACTGTGTTTTTTCCTGAAAGTTCACCCTGTGGAATATTCTGGCATTTAACAAATATTGAAATTAAAGCTAAACTATAGCCTTAGCCTTTCTTAACATTCTGCTTTTTGACTTATTCACTTATGTTGGATAATGAAAAAGTTAGGTACTTTGACAACTAGCCATGTTCTTCATCAATACAGGGTGTTTCTAAATAAGTGCAACAAACTTAAAGGGTTAATTCTGCATGAAAAAATAATGACAGTTTGCTTCATAAACATATGTCCTCAAATGCTTCGTTTCCGAATTTTTGAATTTTTTCTTACAAACTGACGATTTATTTATTGCTCTAAAACCGGTTGAGATAGTTATTTCACATTTTTTGACATACTAATAAAAATTTTATATTCACCATTGGCGTGCATACAGGTAATATGACCGGGTGATATGACCCGTATGCACGCCAATGGTGAATATAAAATACATAATTGTATGTCAAAAAATGGTCAATAACTGCCTCTTAAAACCCACCAAATTTCATTTGCATATATCAGCCGGTTTTAGAGCAATAAATAAATCGTCAGTGTGTTAGAAAAAATTCAACATCCTGTATTTCGGAAACGAAGCATTTGCAGACATATGTCAGACATAAATCAAACGGTCATTATTTTTTCATACAGAATTACCCCTTAAAGTTTGTCGCACTTATTTAGAAGCATCCTGTATTGATGAAGAACCTGGCTGGTTGTCAAAGTACCTAACTTTTTCATTATCCAACATAAGTGAACGAGTCAAAAAGCAGAATGTTAAGAAAGGCTAAGGCTATAGTTCAGCTTTAATTTCAATATTTTTTAAATGCTAGAATATTCCACAGGGTGTTACGAACTTTCAGGAAAAAACAAAGTATTATTGTTACATCCGGTATACAATGACATTTACCGGTTCAGCAACACTATTACTACATCGATATTCTCAGAGAATAAGGCTATAACATATTAAAAAAATCATTAAAATCGGACAACAGGCTTAGGAGATTCGAGAAATAAAAAATGACCCATTTTTAAGGTGTCCCATTTTTTTTTGGCCAGGAGTGTATTTATAAAACCTCAAGCTAATAGTCCATTTACTCACGGTTTTTGCTGTAAATTTTAAAGAACCGCTCGGATTAAGATGAACTTTTGAATATACATTACATAGCTAACATGTCAAAAAAAAAAAGTGATCCTAGGTATTGTGCCCATGTGTGATTTTGCCCTGGGGGTGAATTTCACCCCTTATGGGGGGTGAAAAACACACGTTCAAGATAAGTTCGGAATTGGATCAACGATCAACTAACTAATTCTAAGCAACTTTAGTTCTATAGAAATTTTTTACTAAGTTCATACTTTTCGAGTTATTTGTGAGTGAATATGTTCATTTTTCAACAAAAAAAAAAACACGTTTTGAGACGGTTTTTCGCAAATAACTCAAAAAGTAAGTATTTTATCGAAAACTAGCTTATAAAAAAGTGAAAAAAATGGTGTATATACGAAGTCTGTTGACCCAGGAGGAGCAGAGTTGTAGGTAATGAAATGTAGGTTCTTATCCGTCAAATTCGAAATCGAATACTTTAACGTGAAATAGGAATACTAACCAAAAAATAAAGCACTTTTCGGAAAAAACTCATCACAACTTTTTAAAGTTTTTAAAAAAGCTTTATTTTTGTTTTTTTAGGTCTAGCACCAATATTAAGTAGAGTTGGTATCTCTACTCTATATCAAAATAAAGTTGGTCCTTTTTCTTTGGTAAAAAATCGTTAAAATCACCCCCTAATTAGCATCCCTAATGAAATTAATCGTTACCGCTTCATATTTCACACGTTACTTGACTTATGTATTGTTTATATGATCTGTAAGTTTCAGCGGTTCAAAATGCTCATTTTTTGAAAAAAATTCGTTTTAAATTAAAAAAAAATTTAATTTTGAATTTTTTTTAAATAACTTAAAAATTATTGGTGATACCCAAAATCTTAACTAGTAAAAAAATATAAGTTTTACTATTGTGAATATTTTCGACTTTTTGTTTCCCTGAAGACAAAAATTGGTTATATGAGATATGGCTGTTCAAAATTTGCATACACTCGTGATTAGTGACTCGTTTAAGCCCATTTAACTACAGCCTTTTCCAAAATAAGCACTTTGAACCAACGAATATTACATATCTTATAAACAATACATAAGTAAAGTAATTTGTGAAGATAACGATTAATTTAATTTCGGATGCTAATTAGAGGGCGATTTTCACGATTTTTTTTTACCAACTTTACCAACAAAAAAGATACCAACATGATTTTGATCGTAACTTATTTACTTTTGATGTTAGAATTAAAAAAAAACAATGGACTGTTAAAACAGTAAGTTAATATTAATCCTATCGTATTTCATACTGACATGAGTGATCACTTTACGCCAGCTGTTTTTATAAATAATGAAACTCAAAAATTTTGTACATCTAAATCTCCAGTCATAGTTAAAAACCTTAATACTGGAAAACCAAAACAGCTTTTAAAAAATAAAAATTGGAATAAAATTTATATTAACAAAATAGATTATCAAATTGCATATGATACATTTATAAATAAGTCAAATAATTACATGCAAACCTCTAGGGAGATAAAACGGTTAAATCAAAAAATATCCAAAAAAACCCTGGATAACGGTGGGGTTTATCAAAGGACGAGATTTTCTTAAAAAGAAATTAGTGTCTATATTTATCCTTACCACTACATATTGTCTATATGTATTTTGAATTTAATTTCGTTATTAAGAATTACCTAAAAGTACAGGCTGAATGATGAGGGTGCTAGAAACACGAGTATTGAGCATCGAGCTTATTGTATTGGGATTATTTTTATGACCCACCGTATAAAACTTGCATTGATAAGTTTCCAAATTTCTACAACTTTGTAGTTTACCTAGAACTTATTTATGGATTGTGGTAATATAAAAAAATATAAGTGTTTAAGTTAGCACGTGTAGGCAGGCATCGGCGGTTAGTTTTTAAACAAGTGTTGAAACTTCGGTAAACAGGTAAAACGAGTAAGGAACCTTACAAAAGCGTTCCCTGTGTTTCTTAATAAATTTTGTTTTGAAATTTTTTCATGAATAGGTATTCTTCGTTTTTATTTTTAAGTACCTACACAAAAATTAAAATTTATTAAGCAGTTACATTTCCTAGTGTGTACTTGTATAGTTCAACATTTTCTTATCAAATCAGAAACAAAAGAAGCAAAAAGCGCGTTAGAGCGCCCTGGTACGCTCTCAGTACGCCACTGATTAGTTGATATATCCTTCTCTGCAGTTGATCTCCACCAAACTCAATCTCTATGCTTATGCCATTTTTCCCAGGACCCAGGACTTCTGTTATTTTTCATTTCTTGTATTGCTGTCGTTGCCTCCTCCTCTGTAGGCTACCTTTCAACTATCTCATTTTCTCCAACTGGCCAGTTGGCTACTGCTTCCCGCTCCACCTCACCATTCAATAATAGACGGAGAGCTGGAGGTCAAAAATCATCGTCATAAGTAATATGGAGTTTGTCCTGTGAAATGAGTCTATTGTATATTGATAATAATTATGATCCCTTGAAGGCTGACGCCTCAGTGTATACAGGAAGTAACAATAAGGGGTGAAAGTGGAAAATTAGTGCACAACTGAATGTTTTTACCTCCGATTTCGTTGAACCTCCATCGATTTGGATGAAAATTGGTGAGTAGTTAAAGGATACCTCAAGAAACGAAAGTGACATGGTTCCAACTTGCGCTTTTACCCTGGGAATGGATACCACCCCTTCTCGGGGGTAAAAATTATTTTCTTATTTTCATCTTAAATTGCTTAGCGTTGATGCTATCAACTTTATCTGGAGCTCACTTGATAGATATTTTTGAGTACTTTGACAAGTGTTTAATAAGTATATTTTATAAAATGCATAGTTTTCCCGTTATTTAATCTTGAATACTTACGATTTGAGTACTAGCCGAAAAAAATACATACATTCAATCGCCTATAACTCACTTTTAATTAATCCTAAAAGGTTTTTCAAGTAGATTCCTTACTATTTGATTTTTTATTATCTTCAATTTTGGTAATAATAACTTTTTTGTTAAAACATGTAGTTTTTGAATTATTTATGAAAACCGCTTTACACCATGGATTTTTTTTTCACGAAAAATTCTTTGATCTTTAATAACTCAAAAAGTATTGATTTATTTTAATAGCTTGATATAATAAATTTTCTTTAAAAGTTGTCCCTCTATCGATTATGGGGTTATTTTTAATAAAATTCATCCACCCCCAGGGTGAAAGCGCAAGTTGGCACAATGTCACTTTATTTGTTTCTTGAGGTATCCTCTAACTACTCACCAATTTTCATGCAAATCGATGGAGGTTCAACGTAATCGGAGGTGAAAACCTTATTTAGTGACTGCACTAATTTTCCACTTTCACCCCTTATTGCTACTTCCTGTATCCACTGAGGTGTCAGCCTGCAAGGGATCATAGTTATCAATATACAATGGACGCATTTCACAGGACAAACTCTATATTAGTTATGACCTCCAGTTCTTAGTCTATAACTCTTGGGTTAGTGTTTTTTTCACTATTTCATCAATATTTCTACCGGATCACTGATTAAATTTCCGTCTTTGCCTTTCATATGACCACAGTGAGTTTGGTAACCTTTTCCCATCTTCTTAACTTTTTGATAGAAAGACCTCACCTTTTGTTTTTGAAATTTTCTTTTATCTCGTTTTAGCTCATATCTATTTTCATTCTACACAGAGCTTCGTTTCCCTCTGTATTTTACATTCTCTATTATCTTTTAATAATTGTGGTCTGGCATTCTTCTTTTCCTTTGCTATCGCCAGATACGTACTCTTCGTCAGTCCAATCTTTGTTTTTTAGTTAGCTTAACTACTATTTTCTCGCTAGAGTCTTCTACTACGGCAGATTTAATTTGTTCCCATGCCTGCTCATACGAAATGTATACAGAAAATTGTAATAAATTCAATATTTCTGAATGGTCTTTTTTTATGTCACTTAGTACACTTCATCTTCTTCTTCAGGTGCCATCTCCGCTACGGAGGATGGCAATCATCATAGCTATTTTAATTTTTGAGGCAGTAACTCTAAATAGTTGTTTTGAGCTGCATCCAAACCATTCTCTCAGGTTCTTCAGCCATGAAATTCGTCTTCTGCCGATGCTTCTTCTGCCATCTATCTTTCCCTGCATTATGAGTCGCAGGATGCCATACTTCTCGCCCCGCATCACATGTCCGAGGTACTGTAGTTTTCTTTCTTTAATTGTAAGTTCAACTTCCTTCTCTTTACCTATTCTTCTCAGTACTTCATTGTTCGTAACTCTATCTACCCAGGAAACCCTCATAATTCTTCTATACGTCCACATTTCAAAGGCGTTAAGTCGTCTCATTGTCTCTACATTTAACGTCCATGATTCCAGTCCATAGTATAGTACACTATATACGTAACATTTTGTTAGGCGTACTTTAAGAGCTAATGTTAAATCTTTGCTACATAGGACCTTTTTCATTTTCATAAAATTAGAACGTGCTTTCTCGATTCTGACTTTGATTTCTGCAGTGTAGTCATTATTTTCGGTTATAAGTGTCCCTAGGTAAGTGTACTTTTTTACTCTTTCTATCTGCTGGCCCTCTACTATCAAGATTTCGTTAGTATTATGGTTGTTTTTACTAATTTTCATAAACTTTGTCTTTTTGATATTGAGAGAGAGTCCGTACTCCCTACTACACCTTACTATTTTATTCATGAGTATTTGCAGGTCTTGTAAATTATCGGCTATTATTACTGTATCATCTGCATATCTGATGTTGTTAACTAAGACTCCATTTACTCTTATGCCGACTGTTTCATCTTCCAGAGTTTCTCGCATTACCTCTTCAGAATAAGCGTTAAATAATAGAGGTGATAGTATGCAGCCTTGCCTGACTCCTCTCTTTATTTCCATTTCTTCAGATGTTTCTGTTTCAATTCTTACTATTGCTGGCTGATTGTAATAGAGATGTGTTATTAGTCTTAAATCTCTTTCATCTAGGTTTTTAGTTTTTAGAATTTCCATGAGTCGGTCATGTTTTACTTTATCAAACGCTTTATTGTAGTCTATAAAACAGACGTAAAGAGAACGGTTAACATCCAAACATCTCTGTGTCAGCACGTTGAAGGAGAATAATGCCTCTCTGGTGCCCATTCCATTGCGGAACCCATATTGAGTGTCACTAATATCCAGCTCCAGTTTAGAGTGTATTCTGGCGTGGATAATTTTCAGCAGAATTTTCAAGGTATGTGACATTAAGCTTATGGTTCGGTAGTCAATGCATTCTTTGGCATTCACTTTTTTTGGCAAACACACAAATGCTGATGTCAACATTTCTCTAGGAATGATTCCCGTAGTATAGATAGCGTTGAACAGTTCTACTATTATGTCCAGGTTTTTCTCGTTGACCAACTTTATCAGCTCGCTAGGTAATTCATCTGGACCAGCAGATTTATTGGTTTTCATAGAGTTTATTGCCTGACTAACCTCTGATTTGGTTATCTCTGGGCCTACATCTCCGGTTTGGCTATCTACGGATGTACTAGCTTCTCTCTGGTCATGAAATAGTTCCTCGATGTACTCTTTCCATCTTCGTAGTTTTCGTTCTGTCTCCATTATAATATTTCCGTTTTTGTCGAGCAATATATTTGAGGTTCTTCTATTTCCTATTCCGGCTAGTTCTTTGACTTTTTTTATGTAGGTTGAAGTTGTCATATCTGTTTTGAAGTTCTTCTATTTCTTTACATTTTTCAGAGAAGTAGGTTTCTTTAGCCTCCCTAATTTTTCTTCTTATTTGGTTTTGAAGCTGTTTATAGCGAGTCTTATTAATTGTTTTGTTTTTTCTTCTTTCATTCATCAACTCTAGAATTTCCTCCGTCATCCATTCTTCTTTCTTACATTTGGTTGTTGTAAGTACTTTCTTATTTGGCTCTAATATAGAGGTTTTGAAGAATTGCCACTGCTGTTCTACGTTGCAATTATTTCCTGGGTTTCTATCTAGATTTGTGTTGATTTCATGTTTCAAATTTTCTTTTATTTCTTCTGACTTAAGTTTCTGTATGTTAAGTTTATTGTTGTTGCGGCTTTTTTGCGTCTTTTTTAGTTGAAGTTGAAACCTAGCAATAAGAAGACTGTGATCAGAAGATACGTCCGCTCCTGGATATGCCTTTACTGCCTGAATTGAGTTTCGATATCTGTGCTTTATTAGGATGTAGTCAATTTGATTTCTGACGATTTTGTTGTCTTTGTCAGCTGGCGATTTCCATGTATAAAGGCGTCGCTTAGGTAATTTAAAGAATGTATTTGCGACTACAACATTATGTTCCTGGCAAAATTCTATTAGGCGATCCCCTCTGTCATTTCGTTCGCCAAGTCCATATGGCCCTACATTAGGGTAGCATTTTCCTTCGCCAATTTTTGCATTGAAATCACCCATGATCACTGTTATGTCTCTAGATGCTGTGAGCTGTAATGTTTTTTGAAGTTCGCTATAAAGTTCTCTATTTCTTCTTCATTTTTGTCAGCAGTTGGCGCATAAATCTGAATTAGGTTCATTTTTCCATGAGCTGTCAATAACTGCAACATTATAATTCTTTCGGACACCGGAACGAAGCCTGTTACTGATCTCGTTACTTTTTCACTGAGGATCATAGCAACTCCATATCTGTGTTGGGTGTCGCTGCTTCCAGAGTAATAGATTCGCCCATTGTCTGTATTGAGTTCGCCAGAACTGACCCATCTTGTATCGCTTATTCCTAATATATCGATATCTAGTCGCATCATCTCTTGCTGTATATTCCTCAGTTTTCCAGGTTCATACATACTTCTTACATTCCATGTAGCGATTTTGTAGGTGTATTTGTATATATTTAGGGAACAGGGATTTCGCTGACTAACGGCCTGGGAAGCCCTGTCGTTGCTGTTGTTTCTTCCCCTGCCGAATCTTGGCATCCGAGAACCATGATTAGTAGGTTGTTGATTGTCATTTCTGTAAGCCATGACGATTTCTAGGGATACTCCATGAGTCTTTAATGCAGTGGTTTCCCGTTGCCTTCTGCATTCTTATACCGTTGACCATTCTGTAGGGTTCATCCGCCTTCGAGAGCGATTTCTCAGTCTCAGGACAAAAGAGTGCCCTGCCACTTACCAACTCATCTGCCCGAAGCCGTTGGTCAGTAAGTGGGGGATTGCTTATACCGGCAATCATTCGGTGAAGAGCAGGTAGGTTGTAGAAAGAAATATAGTGACCCGTCTGCCCTCGGAAACCTAATAGCCATTCGGGGTCGGAAGAAGAAGAGGTAGCCAAGAGAGGCCGATAGGAAAGATTAAAGACATTTCACTCAAGACTAGTTGAAAAAGAGTAAAATGTGAAGGCCCTTATGATCCGCCAGGTGCGTTTCATAAGCGTATGAGTATTAATACACTTTTTGTTCCCGCTCATACTTCGGGGTGTTGCCTACAGGCTGTATGGCTCGTCCAGCATGCCATAGCACGGAAGGTAGGGTGCATGTCATTTTACAATGTAAACACCCCAACTCCATGGCCTGACCCAAGTACACAGTATGGATCAAATGAAAGCAATAAATTCGTTATTTCGTAAGTCGGCGACTTTAATGAAAAATCCAGAAACAGGTCGATTTTTATTTTTAACTTATATTTTGGCATATATGTCATACTAGTGACGTCATCCATCTGGGCGTGATGACGTAATCAATGATTTTTTAAATGAGAATAGGTGTCGTGTGCTAGCTCATTTGAAAGTTTATTTATTTGTCTATTCAGTAATATACAAGCTATACGCTCCCGAGGAAGCTGAAGCTGTTTTCACTTGAAGATTCTTTTGTGGGGGATCATCCCATTCTGAGTTAGGTTTTACAGTTGCTGGTGTGACTTCGCTGTTTCCACTACCTTTCTCCATTCTTCTCTCTCTTTGATTTTCCTTCCTATATTTCTAATTTCTATAGGTACTTCTTAAGTCTTCTTCCACTTGTTGTCTCCATCTGGGTTTAGGTCTGCCTCTGGTTCTTGTACCTGGTGGTATCCATTCGGTTAAAACTTAATGGATTGTTCTTCTCTCTTCTCATTATGTGTCCTACCATCTAATTCTCTGTGCTTTTATTGCTCTAACTATGTTCTCTTGATCCATCCATTCTTGTATTTCGTGGTTCATCCATTGTCTTGCATCCTCGTTTTCCCTCTTTGGTCCCAGAATTTTTCTCATAATTTACTCTCAAAAACTTTCAGCTGCTCTTGCTCTTCTTCTCTTGCTGTTAATGTGAATATCTCCAAAGCATATAGCACTATTGTCTTATGCTCGTTTTGTAGATTTTCCTTTTTGTATTTCGGCTTATCTTCTTATCTCTGAAAATTTTTTTATTTCTGTAGAATGCTTTGTTTCCCGCTTGAATTCTTCTTTTCATATCTAGACTTTCATTTCTTCTGTTGACTAAAGGCCGCGTCCCACCATCAAATAATTTGATCAAACTGGTTTGAGCAAACTGAAAGTGACAGTTAGTGACGTCACATCCTGAGTGTTCATTGTGGATAATAATGAAAAATTTTAATTTTAAATAAAGTACAAACAAGTTAGACAATTCAATACAAAAAATTTGATCAAACTAGACTGATAGTGAGAGCAGATTTTTAGAATTTCAAAAAAACTGCAATTGTGACATCACTTTGACGTACTTCCGGAGTTTGCTCAAACTGTTTGATCAAATTATTTGATGGTGGGACGCGGTCTTTATACTCCCAAATATTTGAACATTTCAACCTCTTCGAAGCTGTGTGCGTCTATTGTTAGTTGCGTCTTCTTTTTTTTGCTTACATTCATGTATTTTGTTTTATTTTCATTTATTTCCAGTCCTCTCAGTTTGGATTCGTTTTATATTTCTTGGAAGGTTTTCTTTAATGCCCTTTTATCTGTTACTACTATGGTTATATCGTCCGCATATCCAATTATTTGTACTGCATTTTTATTTATAGTTCCTGCGTTTGACAACTTTTTTATTATCTTGTCTAATGATAGAATAAATAGTACCGTTGAGAGCGCATCTCCTTGTCTTACTCCATTTTTTATTTTTATTATTTCTGTTCTCTCTTCCGGTGTCTATTGTTGCTTGTAATCTCGCATTGTCATTTCTATCACTCTTATAATTTTATTTGGTATTTTGCTCTCTTGTAAGTCTTGGATCATTCTTCTTCTACTTAGTTTGTCAAAGGCCGGTTTAAAGTCTAGGAAAATAATAATATGTGCTTCTCCGTTGTACTCGTATGTTTTCTCTATCGCTTGTTTTAGTGTATGGATAGCATCTATCGTAGATCTTCCTTTTCTGAAACCGTACTGGTAGCCTCCTATGCTTTGTTCTGTGGATATTGTTAGTCTGTCTCTAATTATACCAGTCATTACTTTATATGTTACATTGAGTAAATTAATTGCTCGGTAGTTTTGACATATCCTGTGGTCTCCTTGTTTTGGGATTGTCACAATAATTCCTTTCTTCCATTCTTCGGGCATTGTTTCCTTACTCCATATATTCTGTATTAGTTCATAAATCTTTCTGTATAGTGCCTCACCTCCGTATTTTATAAGTTCTGCACATATTCCGTCGTCTCCCGCTGTTTTTCCCGTTTTTCAATTTGCATATTTTATCTTTTACTTCTGTATAGGTCAATTTTTCTTCTTCACCTTGTTCCGGGTTCATTATTGTTTTTCTTTCTTCTTCTATATGCGTTTCTTGATGCATTTCTTCGAAATACTTCTGCCATGTTTCTGCTTCTATGGCTACATTAGCTGTCCGTTTTCGACTACCTAGCTTTAAGTATTGGTACAGTGGTTTTGAATTGTGTCTCTTATTTTCTGTTTCGATCTCGTTCAAAATTTCGTCAACTTTTTTATTTTTCTTTGATTTAAACAATTTCTTTGTCTTTTTCCTTTGATCTTGGTATTTTTCTCGTTCCTCTTCTTTGTCTGTGCTTAGCCATTTCAATCTGGTTTTATTCTTTTCGTCCACTGCTAGTTTGCACTCTTCGTCAAACCAATTGTTTCTTCTTTCTTTTTGCATTTTTCCAACCACTTTCTCTGCTGCTTTGTTTATTCCTTGTTTGATTTTTTCCACTGTTCCTCCTTGAACTGCATCTCTGCATTTACTTCTTTTACAAATCTTCTTTTTACTCTTTTCTCTTTCAATTTATCTACGCCCCATATTCCCTGTGCTTTTCGTCTTTCATTCTTTGTTATTTTTATTTTACATTTTGCAATCACTAGCATATGGTCCGAATCGATGTTGGTCCCTCTGTGAGATCTAACGTCATTTATCGACTGTTTGTGTGACTTTTTAATAAGTACATGGTCTATTTGATTCCCCTCCAGACTTCCTGGTCTCATCCATGTTATTTTGTGTATGTATCTCGTGCTACTTATGTCCATGTTTAATGCCGCTTCTAAATTACATAGTCTTTCTCCATTATTGTTTGTTGTGCTATGTAATGAGTTTTCCCCTGCAACCTCCCTAAAGCATTTTTCTTTGCCTATTTGGGCGTTGAAATCGCCTATAATAATTAGTATATCTTCTCCTGGGATTTTTTCGGCATTTTCTTCTAGTGTTTCATAGAACTGTTGTTTTATCAAGTCATCACTGTTTTCTGTGGGTGCACAGACATTTATTATGGACAATTTGTTCGGTTTGCTGTTTACCCTTATGTATGATATTCTTTCACTTATGGGTTTAAATTCCATAACTTTATGTCTCATTTCCCCTAACACCATAAAAGCCGTTCATCCATATCCGTTTTTCTTCTCCAGCATACCATACTGTATAATTTTTTTTTTCGATTTTTACATGTCTCCCCACCTGGTTTCCTGAATTCCTGCAATATCTATCTTGTATTGTTTTAACTGTGTGGCTAGTTCTTCTATTTTTCCTTCTTCTAGCAGTGCCTTGACGTTCCATGTTTCAATTTTTCTTTGTCATTTTCTTAATTCTCTTTCTTTTTTTTGTATTTTTCTTATTATTTTGAATATACCGTGACTCATTTTCCTCTTCTTTTGCATTGTCTGTTTCCTTTTCATCCATCCATTCTATTTTGTCTTGTTTTTTGGGACATTTTCAATTTCTATGAGTTTATTTTCTCTTGTATTCCATTTTAGCACCTTGTCATTTATTTCTAATTTCTGACTTTTACTTTTGCTTCTCTCCTGTTTTGCTATGTCTCTGATTTCTTTTTGTATCTTTGCTTCCTTGAACGTCAGCGCTGCATCTATGTATATTTCTCTACAGTCTCTTGTGTATTTAAGTTTACCTTTTTCTTGCACTATTTTCTGTTTGTCTTCAAAGCTCTTCGTTTCTATTATAGGTACATTTCCTGTATCCTATCTTAAACGCACTTTTAAATTCTATTTTCAGTTGCAGCTCTTTTTCCATCATTTTTTTGTATGTTTTCTCTTAGTCCAACTTCATCTTCAAGATCTACCTCAATTCCTGTTATGATTAATTTATTGCGTATTTTTTCTTTATCGATCTTCTCTAATCTATTCTCCATGAGTGTTAACGCTTTTTTGAGTTTTTCGTTTTCTTTTTCCCATGTTTGTTCTTTCTTTTCTACTTCTCTTTTTAAATGTTCTGTTTCTGCTTAATATCTTCCAGTTCACTTTTCATATACTTGATTTCATCTTTAATTTCTGTTTTGCTTTCCAAGATATCTTTGATTTCTTGCCTCATCTGGCTCAGCAATATCTTAATCTCTTCCATGTCCGTTAATATTGTACTCACTTTTTTTATGCGCGGCTGGAGCTATTTTACTTTTATGTTGCTCTTCTTTGTCTTCTTCAATCGAGCTGTCGTGTTACGGTTTGTGTCTTTTTCCTTCGTTGTTCATCTGTTTGTCTTCTAGACTGAAAATCCTATTCTAATAATTTATTATAAGATTATTATTTTTTTTATTTATGTTTTTATTCTCTCTGTACGTAGTATTGTTCGCGATAAGGTGACCCGCCCCACTCAACACGTCGAAAGCGGATGTCCCTCTCAAACAATACTCCGGGTTTCTATATTACTCGTTTATCCTAAATCAATAATTAATTAATTAAACTTAATTTGTATTAAGTTTCTAATATTTACAAGCCGGTTCTGTCTTTTCGGTACTTCCGTAATATAACCATTAACATAATTATTTATGCAGGGTGTCCAAAAAACATTTTTTAAATTAAATTATTTGACAAAAAAAAGAAGAATGTATGTAATTTATTTAATTCAAAATACATTTTTCCAAAAAAACGTTTTTAAATTAAATTATTTGACAAAAAAAAAATGTATGTAATTTATTTAATTCAAAATATGTACATTTTATTGCTGTCGGAAATCAGAAAAAAATGTTTCTTTCACAAATAAACATTGCTATTCGCTTAAATTACATGTTCAAACTTCTAAGAAGCAGGTGGCGGCTGGCGGGAGCTGGCTGGAACATTCAATTTAATCAAAAGTAATATTTATTTGTGAAATAAACATTTTTTTCTGTTTTCGGGCAACAGTAAAATGTATTTTGAATTAAATAAATTACATATAATCTTTTTTGTCAAATAATTTAATTAAAATTTTTTTGGACACCCTGTATAAATAATTATGTAAATGTTTATATTACTGAATAAAGAATTGAATAACCTTTTTATTCCCATTTAAAAAAATCATCATTACGTCATCACACCCGGATGGATGACGTCACTAGTATGACATATGCCAAAATATCATAATTTAAAAATAAAAATCCACCTGCTTTGGTATTTTTCCTTATCGTCGCCGGTTTACGAAATACCGAATTTATTCCTTTCATTTGCACCATACTGTATGTACCTCATTTTTTCTCATCGCACGTGATACTACGAACCCTAACAACTATATTTTGGAACAAGCAGGTATTTGGTGAATAAAATGCAAATTTACCGAAATTCTTTTTTTAAATGTAAATATGAAATGAACAACATTTTTTATGATGTATGGAATTATTTCTACGGTTTCATTATATATTTTATGTGGATTACTGTTCAATTAATTGTCTAATAATCGAAAACTGCTGAGAACTAAATATTGGAACATTTTTTTAATTTTCCTCGTGTTTTGGCGTGCCTGGCGAGAATCGCGTGAAGTTTTATCAGCTTGACGGAAAGAAGGCGTTGAAATCAAACATACGAGTAGGTAGCTAGTTTGTTGTTAACAATAATTATAACGCGTAATTTGAGTATGAATAAATTAACAACTGTCAGTTTTATTATCAGTAAAGTACAATAATGCCACGTGGAAAACCTACTGATCCAAAAGTGCGAGAAATTATTATTCATCAGTACCACAAAGGGAAAACAATGTGTAAAATTTCCAGTGAATTGACTGTAGCAACAAATACTGTGTTTAATATAATTTAGAAATATGGTGAAACTGCCAGTATTGATGTTCGCGGCAAAAGCTCAGGCCGTTCAAAAACTGTTTGTCAAAGGAGCGTAAGACATGTAACCTTTAACTCCCCGCTCATCAAGTATAAGTACACGCGTGGGGTACTTTATAAACCACAAGAGAATACACTTAAAAGCAGTGGTTTTGTTTTCTTTTTGAAAAATACACTTAGTTGTTTGTTATAAACCTTATTTGGCATCAGCGAATGCTCAAAGTTCTTTCTCAGTAAGTGAATTGGGATTTCTAGCTGGAATAGAAAAATAAAATTACTAATAAGAAATTTTTTAAATATGATTTTTTACATGAGAAAAATATTGTTTATAAAGAAAAATATATTTAGTGCCATAATGACTAAAAACACAATTGAAAGATGTATTTAAATTACTACAATTGTGGCGTATTTTGTACACCACCGGAAACAACAAATAATAAAATGGTAATTACGATCTTCTCAGAACGCCGATTATAACGAAACTAAAACCAATTGTAAAGTACATTCCAGTCATAGGTTAGATCAGTGGTTCCCAACCATTTATGTCTGGCGACCCACCTTCTGATGTTTTTTCATATTCGCAACCCATCCCTCGCCCATGATGATACGCTATTCTGTACTTCACTCAGCTACTATAAGAGCCACGCCGCGACCCACCTGAAATCTGCTCGCGGCCCACCGGTTGGGAAACGCTGGGTTAGATAGATAAACAAGGTAAAAAATTAAATTTTTAAATATATTTGCAGTGGAATTCTTATATCTGGCGTACAAAATACGCCAGCGCGTGTAGTTAAATGTTAATCAAAATGTGTAAGTTGGGAAGAAGAAATACACTACGAGAAGTAACTGCTAGATGGAATAGAAAAACTGGGATGAATGTTTCCAGATAATGCTGTCGCAAATATATCGACAATAGCAGTCTTAGTTTTTATAAGGTATGTTTGATAGGTTCTTATTTGCGATATAAATTGTCTCATTTTTTTATTTACTCGAATAGGACAAAGAAAAACCATTATTGACGGAAACTCAGAAAAGGAATCGTTATATTTGGACCAAATCAAAATTTTCGTGGACCAAACTTTACTGGAACAAAGTTATCTATAGCGACGAAAGCATTCCATTAAGATTGTCTAAAAAGGACTGTAAAGTTTCCACAGGGCATCATGGTGTGGGGTTGTATGCCGGCCAAAGGGATGAGAACTTTACCTTTTATTGAATGCATACTAAACGCAGCCAAATATCAAGATATCCTTGAACATTCATTTTTACCAAGTGCGGCAACATTATATCCATAACATATGGCTAAATCTACCAAAAAATGGATGGGAGAACATAACATTAAAGTTTTAGTAGCCCGGAAGTTAATCCAATAGACACTTTGGCGCAAAATGAAACAACACCTAAGAAATAACCCTCAGCGTACTTTGCCACAACTACATACTAAATTGCAAGAAATATGGGATAGTTTCACCCCTGAATTCTGTGAAGGCCTAGTTGATACTAAACTAGTTGATAATGCCTAATAGAGTTCAGGCTGTCATTCAAGCTAAGGGTGACGTTACGTCTTATTAATTTTTATTTTAATTTGTTAAAAACTGCTTGTTCCAATATTTAGTTGTCAGCATTTTTCGATTATCCAACAATTAGTTAAGTAGTAATCAACATAAAATATATAATTAAATTGTAAAAATAATTTTACCCACCAAAAGAAATGTTGTTAATTGCATATCTACAATTAAAAAAATTAAACAAAAGAATTTCGGTAAATTGATATTTTATTTGCAAAATAACTGCTTGTTCCAACATATAGTTGTTAGGGCTCGTATTATGAAACTAAATTACTGATACCATTAATGAAAACTAAAAGACGTTACTAATAAGGACTTTATTAAGTATCATACAAAATATATAATTTATACATTTAAAAACTAGGTGTAGAATTCTCATTTAATATTATGTAATTAAAAAAATAAGTAAATATATATGAAGTACATTCAATGTAACACATATTTATGCGTAACGTTCGGCTATAATCTTATAATATGTTAACATCTATTTTATATACGTCTCCAGTTTTAAACAGTCAAAATAATCAATCAAACAATAAATAAGTAGAAATCACAAACTCACTTTCCCTAAACAATTTAAATTACCGTTTCAAGTACCTTTGGTATATTTTTGACTATATTGCAGCGTCAGGATGAAAACGATAAGGTGAATAAGTTTGCTGTTCTAGCCACTTCTAGGTTCAATATGACTACAAATCTGTTCATTTGTATCATAATTTTATATTATAACGAAACCAATTTTCAAATTTAAATTAACGAATTACCGAAGATATTTTAATATGATGTTAAGATGTATATTTCGCTATCACAGCAATCTAGATAAATTATTCATAAAAATGTTACATGCTACTTCAATATAACCAGTGGCGGATCAAGGCGGCGCGCAACCAAGTGATTTAATTTTCTTTTAATTGTGTACATATAAAGATTATAAAAACATTCATTTAATTTATAGAAATTTAGCCAATCGGCCCTCCCTCTTAACGATGCTGTATCCGCCACTGAATATAACTCAATTAATAAACAAAACTTATTATTCCAATAATTCTAACCAAAATCAGGTATTTTCGTCGATGAGTTTGTGATATCTTGATGACATGGATTAAAACACCTTTAATAGGATGAAGCAATACATAACTTGAATTATAAGGATATTTCAAAGTAGCCATATTTTAAAATCCATTTCAAATATACATTTGTAACTAACAAACTAATTACAATAATTCTGACTAATACTCCATATTCGTCCCTGCCATTTCCAACTATCGAATGTGAAAAGTGGTACTTGTCAGGAGAGCAAAATAACTCTTTTTTAGACTCCTAAATCACGCATTGACGAATGGGAAAATTTTTATATTTTTTGTATGTAATGTTTAATTCCTTGTTAGATTGATAACAAATTTGAACTGCTTATCATTTTTTTCTTTCCAAAAAATCACATTCGTCACTTTGCTTTTTGTATTAATCAAATATTTGTTTCGGTCCGATGTTTCAAAGTAGCGAATGTATAATAGCGAAAACTGTATAGTCAAATAATGAAAATCCGTTAAAATGAAATCATAGACTGCCTCACAAGAATTTCTTGGAAGCGATACTGAAAAAAAATTCGCACAAATTGTAAACACGTGCATTTTGTTCTTCTCAGCAGTTTAGCATTTTCGACAGTTTAAAGATTATAATTGAATAACTATTGAATAAATTACAACACAAACTAACGAATGTGACACATTCGATATTTAGCGTTGTACAAAAATATACCTTTAGTTATATTTATACAAAACAAAAGTATCGAGTATACCATTTTCGTCAGTTTGCCTGAAACCAAATGGAAAAATGTTCATATTCGATAGTTTAAACAGCATAGTTCCCGCGCTCCTAATCAAGCTACAATAACGAGAATTTGCCACAAGATGTACCACGTATAATGTGAGGACATGGTATCGAATCTGAAAAACCCGATTTTTCACATTCGATAGTTGGAAATGGTATGGACGATATATAGAAAAATTCTAAATTTACTTCCTACAATTTCTAACTTTGCATTCGAGTCTACGCCTCTAATCCTAAGTTTGGAAAAGAGGATATAACCCGGATATGTTTTCCAAGTACTAACATCGAAGATCGATGTACCAAAGTAATATATGGTCCCATACAAAAAACTCAGCACAGACCAATTAGTATAAACATCTTTCTGATTATTAGACCACAAGTTATCAAATTCAGATTTAACTTCAAACAGGCAAATTGGGAAAAGAATGCAGACATGCTAGATTTCGATCTGCTACGTCTTGAACCAAAATCAGAAAACTACGAAAAATTTGTAGAATTAATAAAGAAATGTGTCTAGGACAGTTATCCCCAGGGGAAGTAGAGGACAATGGATGTCCAGTGAATACTGGGAAGCCAGAAAGGAAAAGTGGATCGAAGCCAGAAAGGAAAAGTGGATCGAAGCCCTGGAGAAATGGACATGAGACATAGTAGCAAAATAGCATGTAACTTTGTTAAAAAACTTAGCAGTGATCCTAAGGAACATAAATCATCTTGCAAGTTTACATCAAACCAAATAGCTCCTCAACTCCTTGTGAATGGAAGAAGTAAGAACCATTATAAAGACACTAGAAGAAGACTGAATCGTTATAAAACAGTAAAGCTGCAGGTGTGGATGATATATGCAGCGAGCAAATAAAAGCACCTAGGCCAAGGAACAAAAACATGGATCTTGCAACTTTATAACACAGTAAAGCCTGCGAAATTCCAAAATCACGGAGAAAATCCCAGTATTGTTACTTCTTTAAACTATATGAAACCCACAACAAGGATGATTCAGACCCTGCAAATCTTACAGCGCACTAACAAAACACATTGAGGGGGGCTTAGAAGAAAAATTTATAACAGGGGTTGCTTTCGTGCAAGTTGATGCGCTAAGTACCCTTTCCGACTAAGGCACTGGTGTCCGCCACCGGCAGCAAAGCATTGTTTTAAATGAACGACTACAGACGAGCCACTTTGAGTGTCTGGCTGATTTTAGTGGCTCAACAATGCTTGGGTGCAATTGAACACCAGTCGTGGACACCGGTGTCAGACACCAGTGTCTTAGTCTGAAAGGGTACTTAATGAGACATAAGAATAGTAACGGGATGCATGAAACCGACGCCAGTCTCAAATCTATATAAAGCAGAGAGTTTTGCAGATTCCTCAACATGCAGAAATGTAGCAGATCACATAGAGAAAATTAAATCGCGGATGAGCAGAATGCCCTATACAGAGCTGGAACTCCACGAAAGCGACTAAAATCCAGGAAAAGCTTCCTGGAACAGTGCAGGATCAACCGCCCGAATATTTTCCTCTTTCCCATGTTGAATGGATCGACGAATTTCTAGACTTTAAATAGGATAAGAAGGGGGTCGCTCCAGTAAAATCAAACATGACAAAATGGGGGAAAATAGACTGAGATGAGGTAAACTATGACTGTGGAGAAATGCACAATACAGAACATCTTATATGCAGAAACTGTCCACATCGGTGTATCCTTAAAGATTTATGGCTCGCCAACAAATATGGAACAGACGTAGCCCGCTACTCGGCCTAAATTATATGAATGACATGTTTGGACATGATAAAGTAAATGCCTCCAATGTCTTTAATGGCTTCATCCATGAACGGAAGTTCTGTACTTCATCCATGAACGGAATTTAAATTTTTCATATGTTAGTGTGTTGATAAAATAGTCCTTATTCTTTCCAAGACAGAAACTTTCCAGCTGAAAATATCAAAGAGAATCGCCAAATTTTTCTTTATCAAGCTAAAGGTTCCATAGCTTTAATACAATAGAAGTGTACAATAATTAAATTTGGTACAAATTAATAAGCATAGAATTGACAATATGACTACTTCAAATTTAGATATGTATTTTTAAAAATATAAGGTTACGTTTTGGTATCACTTCAACCTAATGACACAAAACCTCACTGTATGAAAAAATGCATGGTAATAAATTACCAAAGCACTGTGTATTCTACAGATGCATAAAACGTGATAAGTACAGTCAACAAAGAGATCCCATAATGCTATAAACATTAGGAAGTATTATTGTCACAGCATTCAAAGTAGGCGGTTTGTTCTAGGCATTTTTTCATATAGTGGTGGTCAAAATATACTCTACAGGAAGGCACATTGTACTGTATATTGTTAAAAAATTATTTTTTTATGGCATCTGAGGAAATTTTTAAATCCTACATCCATTCGACTATATAATCTCTTTACATTATAATACAATAAATAGAAAAAAGTCTATTTCTTCCAAATGTAAAATTGTATCAAAATTTAAATACTGCAATGTGGCAGATATAGTTATCGCAAGTCTTTTTCTCGGAATGATATCTAATACAAAAAATGTATATGGCTTCACAAAACTAAGTACTACTAAAACAGAGAGCAAAACTGTACTTCAAGGAAACATCACAGGAAATTAAGAGAGATAGGTCACAAATTAATTTAAATGTCCCATTCAAGTAAAAATACAAAATAAACAAATTCAATACGAACTCTAAAGATACTCTTTATACCAAATAATGAAAGAACCTGTAAAAACTTATTAAAAATAGACATAATCTGGTACAAAATAGTTAATCTTTAAACAATTTAGTTGATCACTACATATGTACTATGTACTACTCATATGTAATATAACTAGTATGTACATATAAAAGATGTACAGATATTCAAGCTACAGCCCAGAATTTGTGGTGAGTTTTGTTATTCAAACATTTTGTAAGAAGATAGGCAAATATTTCTCAGTTCAAAGCATGCTTATAAAGGAATAATTTTCTTCTACAAATTCGGCAATGTTATTCTGAAGTATTTACTTTTACCCTAAAATCTACGCATAAGCTGACGTCACTCAATAATAAATACATATGCACATAATAACGAAGATATTTTAAAAACGTCAACAGCTTCTGTTTTATAGGCTTTTGAATTGTATTCAAGAAGAAGAGAAGAATTGTATCCGAAATTTCTCTCATTCTTCTTCTTAATGTGTCTATCATCATGGCAATCTAGTGCGGAAAAGCTGCACAGATGTTGTGTTGAACCAGGTTGTGAGGTTCTTTAACCAGGATATTCTTCTTCTTCCTGGCCCTCGCTTTCCAAATATTTTTCCTTGCAGGACGGCATATCTGGATTCATTTCGCATTATGTGTCCCGAAGTATTGTAACGTTCGAGACTTGATGGTGGTCAGTACCTTTCTTTATTCTTCTGAGGACCTTCTCATTTGCGACTCGGTCAGTCCACGGGAATTCTGTGCCTTTTCAATAGTACCTAGACGTGAAGAAGCCACTTTTTTTAAAGCTGTTTTGATTTTGTACATTTCCTCGTTCTCATCTGTCAGTTTTTCAGATCTTGTGATTGGTTTTTATTACCGAATTTAATTGTTCAGGATTATGGTGTAAATATCTGTTAGTATGGGTTGGATTTCGGTATCCTGTATATCCTCTGCTTTCGTCTTCTTTTTTTATAACCAACACATCTAAGAATGGAAGTTGTTGGGTATTCTCGGGTTCCATGGAAAACAGTAGGCAGTAGACAGTACTAGGAGATGCACAAGTACAGAACCATAGAAGAGAATTGATAGACGAAAGGACGCAGCAGCAGAAACAGCCAGAACAACAGCAAAGACCAAATCAGAGGCGACAACTGAGAGGCAGGCGAGTTCAGGTAGCAAGAGAAGCCGAGCCGGCCGTTTGGATGGGGATGATTCGTCTTCTAGCAGCGACACAACGTCTACTGAGTCCGACAGTGGACAAGAAGACGCCGAATGAGAGGACAACTACTACTACAACGATTGATATGTTTATTTCTTGCTGCTCTCCGATCTCATCTAAAAAAGTTACTACGCTAAACGCAAAACAAAAGTCGTCCCTCATCGATTTCTTGTGTTGCCATATTTCGAATGTGGCTCATGCCGAATCATTGCAAAAAACGAATGGTATAACAACGAATGTAAAGAACTAAGAGCAAAAAAGGTACAAGCAAGAATTAAATGGCTGAGAACGGATAAAGAGGAAGACAGAAAGTTATGAAAAATTAAGAAAGGACGCTAAAAAAATTATAAGACAAAATAAAAGAAGATGGGCAGATGAAAAGATGCAAGAAATAGAACAGGAAAGAACAAATAGAAACACGAAACATTTCTATAAAAATATTATAGAACATACCAAAAAACACAAAGGTAAAACAAACGGAATAAAAAATAAAGAGGGAATAGAATTAAATGGCTGAGAACGGATAAAGAGGAAGACAGAAAGTTATGAAAAATTAAGAAAGGACGCTAAAAAAATTATAAGATAAAAGAAGATGGGCAGATGAAAAGATGCAAGAAATAGAACAGGAAAGAACAAATAGAAACACGAAACATTTCTATAAAAATATTATAGAACAAACCAAAAAACACAAAGGTAAAACAAACGGAATAAAAAATAAAGAGGGAATAGTCATATTGGAAGACAATGAATATAAGCAGGTATGGGCAGATCAATATAGAGAAGTCTTGACGGAGGAATACAATGGAGAAGAAATGCACGAGGAAGACGACACGGTGGACGAAGAAGCAGACGAAATACATATCGAGTCTCAAAAGAGCCAACAATAGATTAACTCGAGGAAGTAGAGAGAAGTAAAAAATGGAAAAGTTTAAGGAAAAGACGAAATTAACATGGAACTTATAAAATATGGAGAAAAGGAACTGAAGGAAAAAATACTATCACTATTGAAAAATATATGGAAGGAAGAGAAGGCGGACTGGGAGATAGGGCAGGTAATAACAATACATAAAAGGGAGACCAACAAATTTGTGAAAATTATAGAGGAAAAACACTACTAAGCACAACGTATAAAATATTGACTTCGATAATAAGAAAAAGATTGTCAAAGATCACGAAGAAGAGAGTGGGACAATACCAATGTGGATTCACAGAAGGAAGATCGACAATAGATGCTATACACATGATAAAACAAATAATGGAAAAAGCAAATGAATTAGAAAAGCTGTTCATCGACTTCAAACAGGCATTTGATTCGATTAAGAGAAAAGAACTAATGATTGCCCTGGAAAAATTAAAAATTCTACAAAACTCAGAAAATCAATAAATATGACAATGAAAACTACCAAAATTAGCATAAAGACGCAAAGAGGCGAGACAGATGAATTCATTATAAATAAAGGAATGAAACAAGGAGATGGTTTATCCACAACACTGTTTAATCTAGCTTTAGAATATGTACTACGAAATATAAACAAAGGGAACCTAAGAACAAGAGGTGGACAAATAATCGCCTACGCAGATAACATTCTTATTGTTGCAAAGAATAGAAACATAATAAAAGAAATGCTAGAAGAAATAAAAGAGAAAGGGGAGACAATGGGACTCAGATTAATGAAAAAAAGACAAAAATATTAAGACTAGGGAAAACAGCAATAAAAGGTAAAACCAAAATAGGAAATTCAGAGTTTGAAGATGTAGAACATTTCAAATACCTGGGAGTGACAATAAGCAAAACGGGTGAAAGAACACCAGAAATAAAAAAAACATTGGCAGCGAATAAAGCTTATTTTGCAAATAAAACACTCCTTAAAAGCAAAATACTGACTGCGAAAACCAAGATGAGAATGTATAACACCATAATTAGACCAATATTATTATACGCAGCAGAAACAATTACGATGACTAAAAAAGATGAAAAAACTTAAGAATAGTGGAGAGAAAGATCATGAGAACCATACTGGGACCAATAGAACAGCAAAATGAATATAGAAGCCGAACAAATGCAGAGATTAGGAAAGTACTTAAAAAAGATATCGTGACCAAAATAAAGCAATGTAGAGTTAGATCTGGCGGGCAGGAGATGAAGCAGTGACCTATGCTATGATGGAATGGAATCCAGGAGGAAGAAAGAAAAGAGGAAGACCAAGATCAAAATGGTGGCAAGAAGTTGAAGAAGACTTAAAAAACGCATGAGTCAGAGAATGGCGGGAAAAACTAGAGACAGGAAAAAATGGAGAAAATCGTTAAGAAGATAACATAAGCAAAAGGGACTCATACTCCAAAGAAATAGGATCTAGAAAGCTTTCGTCACTATATATATATATATAACAAAATTCAGTTTGGCAACATTGTGTAAATACCAAGTCTTTTCGGATATCAAAAGAACCGTAATTTAGTCCAGACAAATTAACTTTCTTACCAACAAAAAAGAGAGTTAAATGTTTAAAATATGATGTGCAAAATAATTTTGAATTCAGTTCCGTCAATGAACTTGCTTTTTGTCCTTAAAAGTAGAAAAAAGTTGAATTTCTGTTGGTTAATATTTATCGTCTAATTATTTAAACTGTACTAATATGCAAGTGTTTACTGTAAGTTCTAAAATGACTAATTATAATGGTTAATGGGATGTTAAATTACCCGCATGTACTTATCTTTAAAGCGGCTACTCGAATTTCTTAAACACTAATACCAAACCGCCAATTTGTTGCGCATTCTGACTGATTTCTGTTTTAACTATTATAGTTTTATATTAGTATTATAATACCTTAGTATGTTTAGATGTATTTAACTGTGCTATTATTATTCTTGTATTATCAATACAACATATTAAAAACCTCTAAAAAAACACATACTCTAAACTGCAGCTTGAAATTTGTAGTAACTTATGAAACATCACCTGAAGTACACCTAATAAAATTTAGTATTGTATCCAGCTTTACGAAAAGGAACATAACTATTATTTCTATTAAAAACCCCATGTACATTATATTTGACTTGTTCTGACACATTTTGTAGTTTTCTTCAATTAAATTCAATGTCCTACTTTATGTAAAGGATACAACAGAGAAAATAGGAAGAGTGCTACGAAAAAACACAGAATGGAAACGATTTTTCTGTAGCGTTATGGCAATAGTTGATATGTCCACGTAACTTAATTTTTCAGCAGAACATTTTGAAAGTTTGAAAGAGCCTCTAAATACTTGATATTTTCAAAGCGTTGTCAATGTGATTTTCAACTTACCGGTGTAACGAAATTTATTAACTGGTGTTAGATAATTGTGTAGTGAATATCTTTTTTTAATGATTTTCTTTAGAATACACACATAATATACAGAATACATATCATGTTTTGCCCACCCAAAGATGTAAAGTAAATCGACATATCAATCACTGTAAAGTTCTGCCGTAACTAAAAGTACCACAGCGGACATATCATAATATATTTCATTCTCATTTTTAACGATTTTACCTTCACTACAGACATACCAATCTCTGCAAACTTGAAGAAATGTTACTAAGTAACATATCAAACAAATAATCTAATCTTGACAAAAATCGGACATATCAAGTTTTGCCATACCACTACTAGTCCAGGGCGCATCTGTTTTGAGATGGACGTTGAGAGGTGACTCATATTTTTTTGCAGAAATTGCTTGGAATTAACTCATATAATAATAATTGAGTTATCCTCCCACTCAAAAAAGGTTCGTAACATTGTTTAAATAATTAAAATGTCAAAAAATGAAGGAAAAATTGATTTTTTTCTTCGTTTTTTGATTATAACTTTTTAAGTATTCAGTTCCAAGAAAAGTTGTACAGATATAAAAGTTGCGTAATTAAATTTCCTACAACATAGGATTGGTTAAATATTTTAAAAATTGTCACCCTTGTTGCAAAATAGCAATAATTGCGAAAAAAACATAAAAAAAAACAAGTATTTGCATTTCACGTTTTTTAAACATTTGTGCTACACTTAGGACTTTAATGTTTTACCCAGAAAAACTTTAGGATATAATAAAACAGTACTGTAAATTTCATTAAGATCGGTTCAATAGATTTTGCAAAATAAATTTTGTAATCCAGCTTTCGCAAAAAAATTCATTTTTTCAAAAATGTTGCAGGACTGAAAATTAAGCAGATAAGTTGAAATTTTTTTACATATAGAAGAACACTGTACCTTTGATTTACAATTTGCAAAATTAAAATCGGTTTACTACCACGGCGTCATGATTTTTTTTAAATAAACATAAATTTTTGGTGCTACGCGCAGGACAGCGGTGTTCGATTCACACAACTTGATTTCCACCAAAATTTCTTCCAATCTATATCTAATATACTATTTTCTTAATACTCTATATTTTGTTCTAATTTAATATTTTAATTCCGCAAAAATCAAACTAATTTGATTATTGTTTGTGAAATATTGTTTAAACAATTGCATATGTTTAAAAATAATAAACTTTTATTCTCTAAGTTAAAATATATGAACAAAGAAAGTTTTTGCTAAAAAAACTAATTTCGAAGGACAGAGTATGTGTTTTTATTTTGCAATAAACAAATTTATTTATATCGAAATGTACTAAAAATTAAAATTTATCAATTATTATCAAAGGTCATTGGAATGCCCAATCCGAGCAAACTTATCCGCTGTCCTGCGCGTAGCACCAAAAATTAATGTTTATTTAAAAAAATTCCTGACGCCGTGGTAGTTAACCGATTTTAATTTTGCAAATTGCAAATCAAAGGTTCAGTATTCCTCTATATGTAAAAAAATCAACTTGCTGTCTGCTTTATGTTCAGTCCTGCAACATTTTGAAAAAAAAAATGAATTTTTTTGCGAAAGCTGGATTGCAAAATTTATTTTGCAAAATTTATTGAACCGACCTTAATGAAATTTACAGTTTTGTTTTATTATATCATAAAGTTTTTCAGGGTGAAGTATGAAGGTCGTAAGTGTAGCATAAATGGTTGAAAATCGTAAAATGAAAATACTTGTTTTTTATGTTTTTTTTCGCAATTATTGCTATTTTGCAACAAGGGTGACAATTTTTAAAATTTTTAACTAATCCTATATTGTAGGAAATTTAATTAGGCAACTTTTATGTCAGTGCAACTTTTCTCGGAAATGAATAGTTTTAAAGTTATAATCAACAAACGAAGAAAAAAATAAAATTTGTCCTTAATTTTTTGCAAATCAAAGGTACAGTATTCCTCTATATGTAAAAATCAGAGGATCCTTAATTCGTTACACTACACATTTTAATTCTATCAAAAACAATCCTTTAGATCAAATTAACTTCACAGAGTTGCAACTTAGACTTGATAGAATTCAGTTTTTGATAATTTTGACAAGACTCAATCACTTATTGAGGCCTCTGATGAGAAATATACTGCCAACGCAAATACTATCCACTGTATAGAAAGGATGTCATTTCAAACATCGTTTTCCCAGATTACTAACGCTATGCGAGATTTTATTGACACCAATCGTTCTAAACGCCATGTTCAAACCACTCAATCTTCAAATTCAATCGTTTCTTCAGGAAAAACTTCACAAAAATCTCTTAATCATCAAGAGGAAAAATCTCGTTCTAAATTTTCATCTAAGGGCAATTCCAAATCAAAAAACTTCTTGTCGACCAATAATGTTTCGCCCCACTGTTCTTTATGTAAACAGAAACACTTAATTTACACTTGTCTTGATTTTCTTAAATTAGACATGTCATTAAGACATAATGAAGCGAAACGTTTACGACTTTGCATAAATTGTCTGCGTAGTGGTCATTTCACTAAAGGGAAAATTCACAACACACTTTTACCAAACACTTTGAAGTTACTCTAAGGTAACTCGCAAAGGCATACTGAAACCAGTAGTCAACCCATAAGCAATTTCCCTTACGTAATTCCTGGTCCATCACAAGTCTCTAATGCACTGACAGCACGTAACATTTCGTTTGAGCACAACTACACTACGCTGCTGTCAACTGAAAAAGAACTATCAACATTAGAATTATTATCAGAGGTAATAATACATGACAAAAAACGTGAAGGTTTAGGTTATCAAAGTTCCTAGAACTCAAAAAATTTGTCAGATACCTGGCCTGGTCAAAATAACGGGAATACCTTATTTCTCTGGACTACTGTACTGTTAGGAAAGTTTTCCGATTATCCTAAGTAACGATGTCAAACACTCCTCAATCTCACTTTTCAGGAAACACATTCCGTTATTGTCTATATATAAGGAGAATATTTTCTGAATCAAATGTAAAGTACATGGAGTCTTTAAATAATGGATAAAACACTGGAGTTTTTAGCAAATCTCGCATCAAGTACAGGTTAAAAAAATCAACAACCTTTTAAGTATTTTAAGAGCTGCCAGTTTCAAATAAAATTCATATCGTTTAGAATTGAATAAAGTTGTTTTTATATAACCCTGTATATCTACAGCATACATACTCACTCTTCCATCAATTTTTAGTTATATACATATTTCGATGCAGTTTTTTCAGGGTGTTTAGTAGGTACACCTTCCACCACAGTATATAAGATTAGATGGAATTTTGCACAATATACAGGGTAGGTTACACAGTTCATAAAACTTGTTTTTGGGCACTCCTGTATAAAACATCCTGTAAAAACAGTTTAAGTCTACATCAAAAGACCACAATCCTTCAGATTATTTTTTATAATGACGTCAGTTACTGCATCAAACACAAATTGTATGTTAGTTGTATTAGTAGCGCACGTGAAATGTGTATATATTTCTTTCTGGTCCTTAAGTTTATTGAGATTTTCGAATTTCATTCTTATGTATGCTGAAGCATCTTCGTAAGTATTAGGGCCTGTATATTCTGGGAAACAGATGGTCAACGGACTGCGTACAATTTTTTCTTCAAATAGATCTTTTTTGTTCAAAAACAAGATTATAGACGTAGTCACGAACCATTTACTATTGCAAATAGAATCGAAAAGTTTCATGGATTCTACCATACGGTTCATTTCTTCATCTTCTGCGAGGACCAAATCATAACCTGAAAAATAAAAACCCATTAACTAGTCATCCATGGTTAGATATTTTAATTTATTTTGATTACAACTTATATGCATGTTTTTGGTTAATTTTTTAAGAAATTTGAATTTTGCAGTGTTTTTTGAGTTGTTACAGTGAAATTTAGTTAGATTTAACATAGTCTTATATAGTATACAACAAACTCATAAAAAGAAAAATTAAACGGGCCAAAGAATCCTGGCTCGAGAATTCATGTAAAGAAACAGAAGACCTCAAAAAACATGATAGTTTCAACCTCCACAAGAACACTCCACGTACTTAAAACGCAGACGGAAAAATTTGTGATCACGAACAACAGTGCAAACAATGGGAGAGATACATCAGTGACCTTTTTGACGATGCTTCTCGAGAAAATGCTCCAAATACTACCTGTGACAACCAATTAGACAGAGGTCTCAGTATACTGAATTCGGAAGTCAGAAAAGCAATACAGCAAGCCAAAAACAATAAAGCACCTGGACCAGATCAAATCCCTGTTGAGATACTTAAACTTTAATACGAAGGAAAATACCAGATGATTGGTTGGAGTCACTGTTTATAACATTACCAAATAAAAGCAGGCCCACCAAATGCAGCGATTTTAGACTAATCAATTTGATGAGTCACACACTTAAGATACCTTTACGTATTATACAAAACCGAGTATTCCTTCTATGCGAAAGTAAAATGGGTAATAAGCAATTTGGATTTAGAAATGGTATAGGAACTAGAGAGGCACTATTTTGTATGCGCGTTCTCTTACAAAAAAGTTGTGAGTTCCGAAAGAACGTTTATGTTTGTTTCATCGACTTCGAGAAGGCATTCGACCGAGTACAACATGATACACTTTTCGATTGCCTGCGGGCAGCAGGACTTGACCACTACGATATAAGACTACTGAAATACTCATATTACAATCAAGTAGCCTCTATCCAAATTGGAGACACTCGTACTGAAAAACTACCCATAAAACGTGGAGAACGACAGGGTTGTGTTTTATCACCCACCCTTTTTAATCTGTACTCTGAAGAAATCTTTAGGGAGGCTTTGGATAAGAGACAAGAGGGAGTAAAACTAGGCGGAGAAGTAATCAACAATATTAGATACGCTGAAGATACAGCCATTCTTGCAGAAATTTACAAGATCTTCAGACACTACTAAATCTAGTCAATAAAGCAAGTTATCGGAGAGGCCTTAAAATCAACATTTCAAAGACAAAGTGGATGACAGTTGGAAAGATTAATATAGGTCAAGGTCTGCTTTCACTTAATGGAGGGGAGATAGAACGGGTAAATCATTTCAAATACCTTGACAGCTGGTTAAATGTAAATTGTGACTCTAATGAAGAGATAATAACCAGGATTGAAATATCACGTAAGGCTTTTATGACCTGGAAACCAGTTTTATGTAACAGAAACCTGTCGATGAATATTCGCAAGAAGGTCCTGAAATGTTACGTGTAGTCTATCCTGTTGTATGGTTGTGAGACATGGACTTTAAAGACCACAATTCTAAACAAATTAGAAGCATTCGAATTGTGGTGCTATCGACGAATTCTAAATATATCGTAGGTTTCGCACACTTCCAATGAATATGTTTTTCAAATGATGAATTCAGAACATCTGCTCATAAGCATCATAAAGAGGAGAAAAACAGAATACTTAGGCCATATAATTTGAGGACCTATACTAAATTCACAATCAAGATGCAGTAGAAATAAACAAAACCAAGACACTTCAATGTTACGAGGAGCACCCTCGAATCATGATTTACAATGTATAAACTTTGTAAATCATGATTTGAGATTTATACAATGTATATACATTGAAAATCATAATTTGGGAGTGCTCCTCGTAACATTGAAGTGTCTTGGTTTGCTTATTTCTACTGCATCTTGATTGTGAATTTAGTATAAATACCATCTGTTTCGCCTTATAATACACGGAAAAGTGGAGGGAAAGAGATGGATTGGTCGAAAGGAACTTTCATGGCTGCGTAATATTAGACAATGGTGTAGCTCTACAGCAGAAGAATAATTTCGCGCAGCAGCCGATAGAGAAAGATTTCAGGAAATTGTACACATGATGACGGCTAACGTCTAAATACAGACACGGCACTTAAAGAAGAAGAAGATAGTATACAGCAGGGGTTGGCAAATACTTCTAAGCGGGGGCCAAAATGAAATTTTCAAAATGTCTCCTGCTCCCGGAACAAAGGAATGTTTTTGGTGGAGGTTTTTCCCCACACAAGAAATTTTTTTGACAAAAATACTATAAGTATCACTTTAAAACATTTGGACAAAGAAAGAAATAATAAATTCTCTTATTTGGGTGTCTTACATGCGAACAATTTGTGCCCACTAAAATGTCACGTAATTTTTAAAGAAACATGATCCATTATATTGAATTAGTGGTCATTAAATAAATCAGTTAATGAAAGATTTTCGATACAAATTAATTTATATTGCAAAAAATGAAAGGCAGTTAATATTTTGTTTGGTTTCAGAGGTAGACCATCATCCTCTTACATACTTTTTACTTTTTTGAGCTCTCCAGAGAGGACTGTGGTCTACTTTAAACCAAAAAGAAAAGGAACTGTCTCGATAAGCAAAATTATACAGAGTGTTTCATTAACAATTGTCCATATCGTAACTGGAGAAACCTTAGCACAAAATACGAAGATTTAATCCAAAACACTTAAAATAAAATATTCCTCCTTACCGAGATACAGAGTGTTTTATTACAAATATTCTAAAATGATTTTAGCCCATTGTTCAAGTACCTTTTAATATTTTTTGTTCAAACTTGACACACAGTTTACACATGTTAGGATAAGAACAGAACAAGTGGGTCGCGGTGGAGGTGGAGGTCGCGGTCGATGTCGATATCCATGTAAAACAAACACATTGTAGTGAATGGAAGAGAACAGAGCAGGTAAGTGGCGGTGGAGGTTTAGCGCGATGCCATCCAGGAGGTTTACATCGATGCTTTTGAAAATAAAAAGAGTTTGTTTTACATGGATGTCTACTGCGCGGCCTACAAGGATGCTTCCCTGTGATTGGTCCGTTCGAAGCCAAGTTGTCATTACCTGCGTTATCTGAGTTGATACTTTTATTTAATCCCTTTTTTGTATTCAGTTTATTTTTGAATTTCTAAAGTAATTAAATTCAGTAAATTTTTGAAATATGAAGGAGGATCTGATTATTTACAGCTGACATTTCATCACTATCATCACTTGACTGACACAACATCGCAAAAGCAGTCTTTTGTCATTCAAATTTCATTAAACTACTTCACTTGATACTGGTTCTAGCTCAACTGACAGCGCAGGTGACCTCCTTGCTATGTGCTGTCGACATCGACCGCGACTTAAGTAGTAGAATCCACCGCGACCTACACCTCCACCTCGACCCACTTGTTCTGTTCTTACCCTTAGGGTACTTTAACTAGTCTTAAAAGTCTTATTTTTCCGCTGTTACCAGAGACGTGCTGTAGGGATATATACTTCATTTTCGCCCTCTTTTCCCCCTCACAATCTACGCCACTGTCGTAATAATCATTTCAGCATGTTTTTTTGATTCCTCGATACTTTTTACATAAATATCATCCTTTTGTCTCATTGCGATAAAGTAAGTAGTTTTCAAGTTATTTGCGTTTAAAGATAATGGATTCCATAAGACTGTGTACTTTAAACTACATTCAATAAGATTGTGTTTAAAATACATAATCTTATTGAATCCATTACATTAAAACGCAAATAACTTGAAAACTACTTACTCTATCGCATTGAGACAAACGATGAAATTTACGTAAAAAGTAACGAAAAATAAAAAAAAACAAACTGAAATGATTATTACGACAGTGGCGTAGATTGTAAGGGGCAAAAGGGGCGAGAAGGAAGTATATATCCCTACAGCACGCCTCTGGTAACAGCGGAAAACTATCTTTTAAGACTAGTTAAAGTACCCTAGCATGTGTAAACTGTGTGTCAAGTTTGAACAAAAAATATTAAAAGGTACTTAAATCATGGGCTAAAATCATTTTAGAACATTTTTAATAAAACACTCTGTATCTCGGTAAGGAAGAATATTTTATTTAAGTGACTTGGGTTAAATCTTCGTATTTTGTGCTAAGGTTTCTTCAGTTACGATATGGACAATTGTTAATGAAACATCCTGTATACAATAATTTACTTTTAGACTTTTTTGTTCGTTTTCTTTTTGGTACAGAGCAGACCATAGGCCTATTTAAAGAGGCCAAAAGGGTGAAACGTACGTAAGAGTTTCACTATGTTTCACTCTTTTGGGCTATGGTCTGTTCTGAACAAAAAAAAACGAACTGTCTGACTTAGCAAAATTATAAACAATAATTTGCTTTTAGACTTTTTTGTGCAGAGCAAACCATAGGTCCCTCTGAAGAGGTAAAAAGAGTGAAACGTACGTAAGAGGATTATGGTCTACCTCTGAAACAAAGTGAAATATTAACTGCATATTAGCTTTACTCCTATCTGAGTACAGGGAACCAAGATTCGATAGAATTTAAGCTAGATAAATAGACGGGTTGTGGAATGCTCCCCTCAAGTGCTCTTATTTATCGTTCGTTTGCTTTGCACATTTTAGAAGGGACGAATTTGGGTGTCACCCAAGAGTGTAAGTCTTTAGATTTTCGAATCTAAAACTTCGAATAGTTTTAATTTATATTGATACATATTTTGTAAATCTAATAGTAAATATTATTATAAAAAGAAAAGACAAACATATATATACTAAGGATTTCCACAGTTTTCACTGTATTCCTTCACTCAACCATTCTCTCCAGCTCTTTCTGTCTTGCCAGTCCCCTTCCTGTAGATTTCTTCTCTCCATTGCTTCGTCTACTTCATCTCTGAAGGATCTTCGGAGTCTGCCTCTCTTCCTTTTTCCTATCGGGCTCCACTCTGTTATTCGGTTTAACCACCGATTTTGGTCTGCTCTTCTGACATGTCCGTACCAGGTTAATCTCTTCTGTTCGATGTAGTCTATTATGTCTGAGTTCACTCCCATTCTTCTCTTAATCTCTATGTTATTTATTCTATCTCTCCTTGTTATTCTGCAGCTTCTCCTTAGGAATTCCATCTCTGTTGCTCTTATTTTATTTTTGCTTTTCTTATTTATTGTCCAATTTTCACACCCACAAGTGACGATACTTCTTGTCATGGTATTATATATTCTTCTTTTTGTTTTTATGCTGATGTTCTTATCCCACAGTATCGGGTTCAATTTTCGTATGCAGTCTCTTGTTTGTCCTAGTCTATTTTTTATATCTTCCTCAGTTGTTCCTTTGTTTGATATTATAAAACATAAATACTTGTACTTATCTGTTCCTCTGATTTGTTTACCTTCGTCTATTTTCAGTTGTTTTATTTCTGTATTCTCCGTTGTTAGGTATTCAGTTTTCTTTAGGTTTATTTCCATCCCATTCTTTGTATATTCCTGTTCCAGTTTCCTCGTCATAAAACTTAGGTCATCTTCGTCTTGTGCGATCATTATTTGGTCGTCAGCAAAACTTAGGGTATATAGATACTCATTTCTTACTGGTATACCCATTCCTTCGCACTTTCTTTTCCATGGTTTCAGGGTCTTTTCCAGGAATATTTTGAATCGGGTAGGGGATGTGGAGCAGCCCTGTAGTAGTCCCAGAAAAGACAAACATCAAACGTTAAAATAGAATACTTATACATTTCATTATTTATATGAACACTACGCACACTAATACTGTTGATTTCAACAAAATCGCATATGAGGTAAAAAAAATTTAAACGGGCCGGATAAAGTAAGCAAAAGGGCCGGCCCGCGGCCGGCTTTTGCCCACCCCTGATATACTTCTTCTTCTTAAGGTGCCGAGACCGCTTGTCGATCGTTGGCTCTCATGTTGTGCAGCATATTAACAATCATTGTCTTATTTACAGCCGCACGAAATAGTTCAGTGCTAGTTTTCCCAAACCATTGGCGTAGGTTTTTAAGCCAAGAAGTTGTACGGCGGCCCACACTTCTTTTTCCCATTATTTTACCTTGCATGACAAGGTGAAGTATGTCATATTTTTCTGGGTGACGCATTATATGACCAAAGTATTCCAATTTGCGCCTTTTAACCGTGTTCACTACTTCGCAACTTTTATTCAAACGTTGCAAAACCCTTTCGTTTGTGACTCTTTCTACCCAACTGATCTTCAGAATACGGCGGTAGACCCACATTTCAAATGCTTCTAGGTTTTTTTAAGTGATTTAAGTTTTTTTAAATGATATACAGTAAGATGCAAAAGTATGGAATAAATACATTATTTCAGAAACAGACGACTTTAAAAAAATCTTAAAACACGTCAATTTTAATGTTTGTGATGAATAAAATAGCGCTACTGTCGATTAGTAAAAAGTATATTAAACTATTAGACTGAGAACTGAGAATATTAACAAACCGTGTAATAGTCGACAATATTGTACATAAACTAAAAAATAAAAACTCTTCTATTTTCTACCTTGAATATTACATATTAGTTCAAGAGCTTACTTTAATATTCCCACTTATTCACGATTTGATAGCGAATATTAATTTTCTTGTGGCGTATAAAGTATGCCACGCGTGTAGTTATGTTATAACTTGATTAAAGGTTAGGTTGAGTTAAAGGTTAATAAGATCGAAGCTGCTAATAAGACAATCTAAATTAACGCTGTACAGATCAATTATTTGCCCAGTTGTTACATATGACAGTGAAATATGAACTGTTGAGAATTATATTTGTTCCTCAAAGAGATGAATTGACTGGTGATTAAACAAGGTGCCACAATGCTGAATTAGTGACTCTACATTACTGAAAACTTAGTTTAAAATCTAAATAATTAAACATATAAAAGCTAACTGGATAAGATGACAACAGAGTGGTAAAGACTGTGTTTTTTGAAAGACAAGGTGGTTGAAGATCAGAGGCCATATGAGAAAAAGATGGAGGCATGATGTTGAAGCCGATTTATCTAGAAGTTGGTAGGTACAATAATGGGAAATGGAAGCACAAGATCATATAAGATAGAGGGCAATAAAAAATAAAAGAAAAAAAGAAGAAGATTAGCAATGATCGTCTTGCCATGTCACCCTTCCCACAGTATTAAAATATTGTACAAATTCTTCTCTTTTTTCTTGTGCTTCTGTGTTTGATCTATTTTCCCCTTATTGGCTCAAACTAAATTTAAAGACGATTTTTGAAGTGAATACTTCTTTAGGGACGTTGTGCGATTTTTGAATAGGGGAAAAAGCATTGAATTCGCGACCGTCATCGCTTGTGCTATATATTATTTGTATGTATATATAAATTGTATAGAAGTATTTAAATTTAAAATAAATGTAAAACCTATTTTAGGATGGGAAAAAAGGATTTATTTCGCGACCGTCATCTCTTCGGCGAAATACACTTTGTATGTATCTATATTATGTGTATATATACATAAATTGTATAGAAGTATTTAAATTTAAAATAAATGTAAAACCTATTTTTGGATGGGGAAAAAGGATTTATTTCGCGACCGTCATCTCTTCGGCGAAATAAAGGACCAGGCAAAACTCCTTATGGAAAAGTGGTCCCGGTCAAATTTGATGAAAGTTTGGTCAATGATACATCTTGATGTGTAGATTAAAAAAGTCCATGGCATCTGGGTCTGAATAACTACTATTCTCGAGTTACAGCCTTCTGAAGTTATTGGATTCGTGTGCTCGGTTTACGTTAAGTGCACTAATTTACGGTCAAGTGAACGAAAATATTTATTATTAGAAGAAGAGAAACTCATGTTCTTCATACATACTTGCGTGTTGTATATGAATTTGTGGTCAAAAATAGTTGGATCGTATTTTAGTCTTCAGAAAACCTCCGAAAAGTCTTCAGAAAACTAAAGAAGTGCGGTATAAAATGTGCTGCTAGATCGATATAAGCATTATCATGTTTTCATGAATGCTTCTCAGTTATGCAATACCAGCAAAACTGCAGTTCGGCTTTATCTTTAGAAAACTACTCAACAGTGGCGGATCTAGGGGGGATAGGGGTAATTCCACCGGTAACATGTTCCAGAATTATTGAAATAACTTTATTTAACGAAAATGAACGAGATGGAGCCATCAAAACACATTTATAACCAAAGAGCGGATAGTGTGACGAAAAGACGTAAGCCCAGAGCACGGGCGCCCATATAAAAATTTTTAGGGGGGTGGCAAACGTGAAGATGTTGCACATTATATTTTGTATACTTTGAATAACCATATACAGGGTGAGGCGAATAAAGGGCCTATTAGAAATATCTCGAGAACTAAAGGCAACAGAATCATGAAAATTGGAATAAAGGGGTTTTGAAGGATGATCTATTAAATGAAAATATTTTCATCTCTTTGCAACTTCCAGTTATACCGGAAGTTGCTTATAACTTCGTTTTTTTAAATGGGACACCCTGTATATTTTTACATTTTTGGATTCTCTTCGATGTCTTCTTTCTTAAAATATGAGGTTGTGTAACATACAGGGTATTTTAAAAGATAATTATGTTTTTTTATTAATTTCGTAGCAAAATTAACACCCTGTAGAATTGTAGTAGTTTGACATCTAAAACTCTACTTACGTTCAAATGATTTTTAATATACTCTACTATTGTTAAGAATCATTAGTATAGCTATATTTTTAATTTTAGTATACAGGATTGGTCGAAACTCGGAATGAGTATTTTCTGAGTTTTCTTAAATAGAACACCCTGTATTTCAGTATTGTAATGAAATGATATTTTATGGTACTTTTTTATTTCTTAAGCATTCCCTATACCTAACTGCTTTAATCTCTGCTTAATTGTTACTCGCACCAACAATCTTAACTACGTAGGTATTTTGATAGCTAAACCATTATTGGTAATTTTAAGGACCAGTCTGGATTAATATATATTTATTTCTGAAAAATTATTTGGGATTGAGTATTTTCACGGCCAACCTAATAAAATTTTACGTATTTTTTGTTGCAATTAATGTTTACTTGAATCACCAATAACTCACAAATTAAAGCAGTTAGGTATAGGGAATGCTTAAGAAATAAAAAGGTACTATAAAATATCATTTCACTACAATACAAAAATACAGGGTGTTCTATTTAAGAAAACTCAGAAAATACTAATTCCGAGTTTCGACCAACCCTGTATATTAAAATTAAAAATTTAGCTATACTAATGATTCTTAACAATAGTAGAGTATATTAAAAATCATTTGAACGTAAGTAGAGTTTTAGATGTCAACCTACTACCATTCTACAGGGTGTGAATGTTGCTACGAAATTAATAAAAAACGTAATTATCTTTTAAAATACCCTGTATAATATTACAAAACCTCATATTTTAAGAAAGAAGACATCGAAGAGAATCCAAAAATGTAAAAATATACAGGGTGTCCCATTTAAAAAAACGAAGTTATAAGCAACTTCCGGTATAACTGGAAGTTGCAAAGAGATGAAAATATTTTCATTTAATAGATCATCCTTCAAAACCCCTTTATTCCAATTTTCATGATTCTGTTGCCTTTAGTTCTCGAGATATTTCTAATAGGTCAGTTATCTGCCTCACCCTATATTATAATTCAAAGCACCCGAAAAGCCAGAGGGGTCACGCCCCCCCCCCCCCCCCCCCCCGCCCATGGCCCAGAGTACGATTTAAGGACCAGAGAAGATGAGTTACGGGTGTTAAGAGTACGAAATTTGAAAACCAAGGCGGAGGATAGAATGGAATGGAAGCTGATTCTCGAACAGACCGAGGTCCACCAGGGGTTCTACAGCCAATAATGATGAGCTTTTTAATACAAAATATTATGGAGAATAATTTTGTAGGGTTATTTTTATAACAACTATAATATTCATACTTAGGTATAAATATAATATAGAAGAAATGGTCAATGGAGAAGGCTTCATAATCATGATTTTGCTAACTTTCCTGTTTTCGACTTACACTACCTAAAAGACCTTACCATTGGGATATATCAAATTAAACTGGCACCATCTTACATACAAGATAAAATAATAAGAGAAAATGACGAAGAGTTTCAAATTGATGAGAATATGGATAAACCGGGATTCATAAGAGTTCGAATATTTTCTAGGTTTCGGCAAGCTACAAAACACCAAGTATTCATTTCCTATACGATAAATGAAGATAATGATGAAGATGAGCCTGTAGAAGAACCGATTAACGGGTACTACTGTACCTGTCAATCTGGTGCGAGAACTGTAGGTACTTGTGCTCATATCACCAGTGTGTTATTGTTTTTAGGCTTTGCAAGACATCAACCCAATGTTAAGTATCCTGATAGGTCGTTAGTTAACACGACGTATGATGCATCTAACCGAAATCAGCAAAATGTTAACATACGAATAGTCGAAGATGATTTAAACCCGATTTTTCCATAGACAATTGGAATTAATATTTAACATTTACAAACTACCATTTACTTTGTTTTTTTTTTGTATTGAAATCAAGTCCATGTTCTCTACCTGTCATATCTAATATCCGGGACAAGTTTCATGTCAACTAATGCATTTTTTTATGTTTCAACAATTTTTTCTTTAATTATTCTGGAACATGTTACGAGTGGAATTACCCCCATCCCCGCTAGATCCGCCACTGTTCAGTAGTATTCTAAAGATAAGGCGGAACTGTAGTTTTGCTGGTATTCCATAACTGAGAAGCATTCATGAAAACATGATAATGCTTATATCGATCTAGCAGCACCTTTTATACCGCACTTCTTTAGTTTTCTGAAGACTTTTCGGAGGTTTTCTGAAGACTAAAATACGATCCAACTATTTTTGACCACGAATTCATATACAACACGCAAGTATGTATGAAGAACATGAGTTTCTCTTCTTCTAATAATAAATATTTTCGTTCACTTGACCGTAAATTAGTGCACTTAACGTAAACCGAGCACTCGAATCCAATAACTTCAGAAGGCTATAACTCGAGAATAGTAGTTATTCAGACCCAGGTGCCATGGACTTTTTTAATCTACACATCAAGAAGTATCATTGACCAAACTTTCATCAAATTTGACCGGGACCACTTTTACATAAGGAGTGTTGCCTGGTCCTTTTGTACGTATATGTATTGAAGTGAAAACTTCTTTTGTGCACTTTTTGGATGGGAAAAAGTTTTAAATTGGCGACCGTCACCGCTTCGAAGAAATAAATTTTTGAAGTGAAAACTTCTTGAGGGTCGTTGTGCACTTTTTGGATGTTAAAAAAGTATTAAATTAGCGACCGTCATCGCTTCGACGAAATAAAATTTTGAAGTGAAAATTTCTTTAGGGACGTTGTGCACTTTTTAGATGGGGAAAAAGTATTGATAGCCACCGTCATCGCGATTGTCATCGCTTCGGCGAAATAAATTTTTAAAGTGAAAACTTCTTTTAGGGACGTTGTGCACTTTTTAGATGGGGAAAAAGTATTGAATTAGCGACCGTCATCTCTTCGACGAAATAAATTTTTGAAGTGAAAACTTCTTTAAGGGCGTTGTGCACTTTTTGGATGGGAAAAAGTATTAAATTAGCGGCCGTCATCGCTTCAACGAAATAAATATTTGAAGTGAAAACTTCTTGAGAGACGTTGTGCACTTTTAGGATGGGGAAAAATATTAAATTAGCGACCGTCATCACTTCGACGAAATAAATTTTTGATGTGAAAATTTCATTAGGGACGTTGTGCACTTTTTGGATGGGGGAAAAATATTGAATTAGGGACCGTCATCGCTTCGACGAAATAAATTTTTGAAGTGAAAACTTCTTTAGAGACGTTGTGCATTTTTGTATAGGAGAAAGTATTAAATTAGCGACCATTATCGCTTCGACGAAATAAATATTTGAAGTGAAAACTTCTTGAGGGACGTTGTGCACTTTTTGCATGGGGAAAAAGTATTAAATTAGTGACCATCATCGCTTCAACGAAATAAATTTTTGATGTGAAAATTTCTTTAGGGACGTTGTGCACTTCTTGGATGAGGAAAAATTATGGAATTTGCGACCGTCATCACTTCGCTGAAATAAATTTTGTACCAATATAAATTATGTGTACGTATACATAAATAGCATAGGGCAAACGCATCGCGTATATGATATAGGTATAGCACTTTTTTTTGAATGGGGAAAAAGCATTGAGCTCGTAATTTATATACTATAAGAAGTTTTCACTTCTGTCGGCACTCACACGAGTGCCTTCAATTTTTTTATCAAGATCATCTTCGACATTGTGATACACACACACTGCTTAGATAGTTGTGCAGTGCACAACAGGCCAAAGTAATCACTTCCACTTTATCTGCCGAGAGACCAATTACAGTTTGAAAAACCCTAAAACGATTGGCCAAAATCCCAAAAGTATTTTCTACCACACCTGCGTCTTTTTCTATCACTTTTCTACCACGTCTTGCTCGGCTAAGGCGGTAGTTATAGATTTGTTGGAAAGGCGTCAGATTCTTAAATTACATTCTTCTGAAGGGCAAAGGCTGAATCTGTCACCATTACATACGGCATAATTCTTTGCCTGCCAGCCAATGGTCCTTCAATTGGAAAATTTAAGAAATTATCCCTTATGGCGGTATTAAGGGAGCTCCTACGAAAAACACCCCCATCTGATATTCTCCCATTAACCCCTACATCCACATATAAAAAATTATAGCGTGAATCCACCAAAGCCAAAAGCACGATGCTGTGGGTGCCTTTATAATTAAAAAATGTAGATCCAGCACTACTTGGAGCTTTAAACACGATGTGTTTTCCATCCATGGCTCCCAAGCACTGTGGAAAGTTCCACATATTTTGAAAATCTTCCGCAATATTCAGCCAATCTGCTGCAGTATTAGGCACCTAAAAGCAATATAAAAAAAATAACCATCTCATTCTTAAGAAGCATCAGTTCTACTTACTTTCAAGTATTGATCTTTCAAACGTTAATAAATTGAAGCACATACTTCGGGTACAAATTTTGAAATTGTTGATTCCGACACTCTAAATTCGTACATTAAGCTTCTATATGATTTGCCAGTTGCCAAGAACCTTATAGTTATTATGAGTGGGTGTTTTGCAGAGATTGACTCCCTCATAACAGTATTCTGCTTTTAAATGTCTGGTGTGACCAAATGTAGTCGGCGCTCAAAAGCATTCTGATCCATTCTGACATAATTTAAATATATAGAGGGTTCATTGAACTCCTCTAAGAGGTTTAAATTGCCTTTACTGTTATCGCTATTTGATAGCCAGGGTCTAACCCAACAACGCCGTGTTTTCTTCTTAATTTCCTCTTGTCGCAGTTTCATAGTTGCTGCGGCAAGCAGTATTGCGGATGTCCCAAGAATAATCTTATAATATAAATCGGTAAAGAATTTATATCTACCCAACAATACAACAATAATAAAATATCAACCACAAAAGCAAAGTGTGACTTTGAAATTGAGAATGACAGAATGTCAATGTCATCAAACACTTTTAATTGTTGACAGAAAAGTAAAAACACAAACAGTGCAGCGTTAAAGTTACTAAAAATATAACCAAACTGCAGAAAAAATTGCATGAAAAATAGGACATGTTGCATGGTGTAAAGTGGCTATTATATTCAGAAAAGGTAACTGAGTGCAAGAGTAACCCGAGGTGTGCAATTTCTTTGTTAGGGATCGTCGGACGTTATTTTTTTTTAGAACGAGGATGGGTATGCAGTAACAGTAAACTCTGAGCGCTGCGTGCACGTGCACATGTTAAATATTTTTTTCTCCTGGCAATCAAGAATTACAGAAATCAGCACACGACTTTTGGCTGCAAGAATGTGTCCGACAAAATTGAGACAACCTTTCCAACATTATTCTCAAAAACTGAATATTTCTTCACTTACATAATATCAATTTCTATCTTTGAGATAAACGTTTTTTTATTAACTTAAATAAAAATATAATTAACTAGTTTTGATGGGAAATAAGCCACAATTTTATAAAAATGCCACAAGAAAATAGTTTCAGAACAACATTAATAAAAATATGTTTTTTCAGTTTTGTTTGTTTGAAATCGTACCGTTTCATTGAATCACCTTGTATTAGATCAGAAAAAAATATTGGTGTAATTATAGTTATATAGAAATCTACAATGCATTCACAAAGAAGCACTTATTGTAGTACATATTTAAGCTCTAATATTGTGCTTATGTTCTTTTAATTCTTTGTTTTCTTCTTATAAACTATCTACCGATAGTATCTAACTACTTTGAAAAGGAAACTTTAAAATCACTTTATCAGTGATGAACATTTGCAAGTCATATTATTCATAATGCTAGAATTTGTTTTTGAAAATACGAACACCATCAGAAAAATAATTAATACCAGTGCTTAATATGCTTTCTCCATTATATTACAAACATTACTTACCAGATAATGCTACACAAAAGATAATAGCAGTGACTCCTTCAAAGCAGTGAATCCATTTCTTTCTTTCAGATCGCTGACCACCAACATCAAACATTCTAAAATTAAAAAATAACATATTTTTATATAAAATTTAAATCTAAAGCATTATAACTATGTATGTAAACATATCAAAATTCCGGGGGTGCACTCAGAGTTGGAAAAAAACCAGGGTTTTTTTTTCAAAAAACCAGGTTTTTGATTTAAAACAGGTTTATTTGCTTTAAACCAGGTTTATTTGATACAAAGTATTATGTCTAAATACTTTAAAAACGAATAAATTATTTCATAAAATAAGCAATGAAAAAATGATTAGGACAACTTTTATTTTTATTTACTGATTAAACTGTTTTCAAAAAAATGTTTAAACGTCAGAAGTTTACAGAAAACCAACAACCACTGATACTTTGATCAATTATCTTTCTAATCATCCATTCTCACATAAACTTGCCTCATTCAACTGCTTTTTTACACGTGCCTTAAAACTACCTCTTTCTGACACAGCTTTCAATAAAGAAATTAACATAATTCGACAATTAGGAGTTAACAACAATTTTCCATTACAGTTAATTGATAAGCTCTTGCTCAGACTTCATAATAAGCTGAATTTAACATACCCTACTATAACGACTAATACCACTTCCTCATTTTATGGTTCATTACATTTTCTAGGTCCTCACTCCTATCAAGTTCAAAAAATTTTCAAAAAATATGACATCCCTATTGCTTTCAAAACTAATCATAACCTTAGTTCCATAGTAAACTCTAAAGATTCAGTTCCACCTTTCCACAAATCAGGTTTATACAGTTTATACAAACTTTGCTGTTCTTCTTGTAATTCCGTTTATATTGGACAGAGTGGGAGACGTCTAGACACCCGTTTTGCAGAACATTTGAAATTTATTGAAAAATATAAAGACACGGATATCTTTAACACTAATTCTGCCTTTGCTAATCACATTCTAACTACCAATCATAATTTTTCTACCTCTGACTTTCAAATAGTTCATTCTTGTAATAAAGGCAATAGATTAAACATACTAGAAGCTTTTGAAATACATGAAGCTACCAATAACACATCTTTAAATGTTCTTAATGAACAACTCCTACCTACTGAACCTTACATTTGTCTTAATTTAACGTTCTAATAAAGTTTTTTCAGTCACCAAGATATTTGATCTTACCCATATTCTCAGTTAATATTCTCTCATTCTTGATTTTAACATAATCTGTCTCTTTTTTCTTTTCAATAAACAGACTCACAGGATGCTTCCTCCTATAGAACATTTTTTCATAAAATCTCTTACACTAATCACCTATTCATAATACACACATCTAGATATATCCTCTCATTGATCCCAATCTTCACCTCTTCCTTCCAGCCAGGTAAACCCTTCCCTTTTATTTCAATATACTTGTTGTTCAATATACAAAGATTGTTTGTGGCGTTGTCTGAGAGTTGGGTTTTGTTTTTGTTGTGACCTAATCTAGTGTTCTTAAAGAATCTTTTACTATTTAAATCCCACTTTTTCAACTTGCCTTCTTTTCCATATCAATTTTGTTAAAATAATCAATCAATATCAATCTAAAAATTTTATTTCACATATTTCTCATGGTGTCACTGCCAAGTAACATGTTCAAATACACTCATGATTTTTTGTACAATATTATATTTTTTCACCTAATCATTGTAGTTCATCACTTTTGTAACTTCTTGTGATAGAACCGTTATAACACCCATACTCTCACCAAATAACCTTTTACATTTAGTCTATGTACTCTTTTAGTTCAAACACTTCTGAGTGTACTGGGTGTTATTACGGTTTTTTAAACCATTTTACCTAAACAGATATTGTAATATATATTATTTAATTTACTTTTTCATCCCTGACTGTGATACCTAATTCGGAGTATTATCTTATTGTAATTTATTTGGTGCTACCGTAATATGTTTTGTCCTGATTGAATCTTTTTGTTAACTGGCCTACTTCTATCCAACCTTGCTTGGTCTCGTCCACCTCAGTAGTTATTTACATAAAGGTTATTGCTATTCAACATTATATCAGACATTCTCTCGTCGTTTCCATCTCTGTCACACTTTAATACAGTCTCAGTTTCCTTTCCACTCGGTTCATTCCACTTAAATTAATTCTGACGTTTATCTTCTTTTTCTTTCCTTAGTTCGAGCGGTCTCCTAGTTACAAAGTTTACCACCATTAATGACACTTCATTGTTGAGTACTCTATGTCATCATTGACAGTAATTTGACTTTTCACCGGAAGGTCTTTACAATCGGCTCACATGATGGTTCCTCTACATGCTGAAGTTCTTCAAGATTTTACAGTACAATAAGAACAAAATGCTATAAATAGCTACATATTAATGATGAAGTGTGTGCATCTCTATACTATATAAAGGCGGAGATACATATGCGCTCTGCTCGGTGTGCGAGCCGCTCGCGCGCAGCGTATTCGTCAGATTAGTACGTGTTTTCAAGTGACGCACAAACGGCACGCACACGGCGCACCACGATCTAAATTCTGTCGGTTTTTCAACAAACGCTTTGATGGTTCGCAATACGTATTTGGACGGGTTTGCGAGTGGTTTGTTGGTTTTGGCGCGCATGAGTTGAAGATTTGTTAGTAATGGAATGGTCGGAACTGTCGGAAGGAAATTGATGTTTACCGTGGAAAATCATTATTGTGGGATCCTCAATAAAGAACCATTTAATTTAAAGAAACAACTGATTTAAATCCGATCTGAACGGAAATAGAAGCTGAAATAAAAAAATGTAAATGCGGACCTTTTTAAAAAATGTTAGTTCATTGTTGTAAAAATAACATGTATTAAAAATAAGATTTATTATTTTATTTGGGCATAAGCCACAATTCGAGTTTGAAATCAAGTTTACTTGACCTTTCGACTTTCATTTCGGAAATAGTTATCAATATCAAAAAAACATTCATAAGCAGATATATATTATGTGTCACCGGAAAGCGAAATAGGTAACGCACGACTTGGAGAACCTATAGTTTTCTAACTTCGTGTCTGAAGAAGCAACGCAGTTGAAACAAGCGGATATATTATAATTGTGTCACCGGAAAGCGAAAAAGGTAAGGCACAACTTGGAAGACCCAATAGTTTTCTAACTTCGCTTCTGGTGAAGCAACAGAGTTGGAACAAGCAGATATATTATAATTGGGTCACCGGAAAGCCAAAAAAGTAACGCACAACTTGGAAGACCCAATAGTTTTCTAACTTCGCTTCTGGTGAAGCAACGGAGTTGGAACAAGCATATATATTATAATTGGGTCACCGGAAACCGAAAAAGGTCACGCACAACTTGGAAGAGCCTATAGTTTCCTAACTTCGCTTCTGGTGAAGCAACGGAGTTGGAACAAGTAGATATGTTATAATTGTGTCGTCGGAAAGCGAAAAAGGTAACGCACATCTTGGAAGAGCTTATAGTTTCCTAACTTCGCTTCTGGTGAAGCAACTGAGTTGGAACAAGCAGATATATTATAATTGGGTCACCGGAAAGCCAAAAAGCTAACGCACAACTTGGAAGACCCAGTAGTTTTCTAACTTCGCTTCTGGTGAAGCAACGGAGTTGGAACAAGCAGATATATTATAATTGGGTCACCGGAAAGCCAAAAACGTAACGCACAACTTGGAAGACCCAATAGTTTTCTAACTTCGCTTCTGGTGAAGCAACGTAGTTGGAACAAGCATATATATTATAATTGGGTCACCGGAAAACGAAAAAGGTAACGCACAACTTGGAAGAGCCTATAGTTTCCTAACTTCGCTTCTGGTGAAGCAACGGAGTTGGAACAAGTAGATATGTTACAATTGTGTCGTCGGAAAGCGAAAAAGGTAACGTACATCTTGGAAGAGCCTATAATTTCCTAACTTCGCTTCTGGTGAAGCAACAGAGTTGGAACAAGCAGATATATTATAATTGGGTCACCGGAAAGCCAAAAAGGTAACGCACAACTTGGAAGACCCAATAGTTTTCTAACTTCGCTTCTGGTGAAGCAACGGAGTTGGAACAAGCAGATATATTATAATTGGGTCACCGGAAAGCCAAAAAGGTAACGCACAACTTGGAAGACCCAATAGTTTTCTAACTTCGCTTCTGGTGAAGCAACGTAGTTGGAACAAGCATATATATTATAATTGGGTCACCGGAAAACGAAAAAGGTAACGCACAACTTGGAAGAGCCTATAGTTTCCTAACTTCGCTTCTGGTGAAGCAACGGAGTTGGAACAAGTAGATATGTTATAATTGTGCCGTCGGAAAGCGAAAAAGGTAACGCACATCTTGGAAGAGCCTATAGTTTCCTAACTTCGCTTCTGGTGAAGCAACTGAGTTGGAACAAGCAGATATATTATAATTGGGTCACCGGAAAGCGAAAAAGTTAACACAGGGCTTGGAAGAACCTATAGTTCTCTAATTTCGTTTCTAGTGAAGCTACGCAGTTGAAACAAGCAGATACATTACAATTGTGTCACCGGAAAACGAAAAAGTTATCGCATGACTTGGAAGTACCTATAGTTCTCTAATTTTGTTTCTGGTTGTAGGAACAAGCAGATATATTATGGTAGGGGAGCAAAGTATGCTAAATATGCTCGAGCGCTTTGGCGACCTATTGGGTTGTGATTATTAGGTCCTAAAACCAAAAAAGTTAAGTAAAATTTTCCATTTTAGTGGGGACTTCCCATTTTTTAATTTAATTTTCCATTTCCAACAATCTTTTTTCCGATTATAGCGCCATCTATCCATAATTCAAAAAAATGTTTCGAATAAAAGTTGTTTATTTTTATACAAACAATCCAAATCTGCAATAAGAAACGGGGTCTACCATTTAAGATTTTAAAGTAACCCCCCACCTCACCTCCGTGGGTGGTCGTGTTTGGAACCGTTCGATAGATTTTTCAAAAACATTGATAAAGTGTATTTTGCAGTTTTTCGATATGATGTTTATTTTGCGAAAGATCGCGGGATTTGTATTTAAAATTTTAAATTTACCCCCCACCCCTCTCCGTGGGGGGTCAAGTTTGGTATTTTTCGATAGATTTTTGAAAAATATTGAACACGTAGTTTTTAGTTTTTCAATCTGACGTTCATTTCGCGAAATATTCGCTTTTTTTTTGTGAAACTTTTTGACTCTCCCATTTCCGTACGCCCCGCTCAAATCGTCATATTTTTGAAATATAGACTATTTTGCATGTACTTAACTTACCTTATCTTAATCTGACAATTTCGAATATTTTAAGGATAGATTTTTTTTCGGGCCCCCCTGAACGAACTCCCCTGTGTTAAGAGCCAATATATGGTGGAGGTACATCTGCGGGGTACCACGTTTCTCCCCATATGATAATCTGACGCGCTCGAGTAACTGCAAAAATCCCCGCTTGGGCTCCCCTACCATTATATTTGTGTTGCCAGGAAGCGAAAAAGGTAGTTCCCGAAATGTTCCCAAACTGTGGCTTATTCCACATAAAATAGTAAATTGCATAAGATGACACAAGAAAATAGTTTCAGAACAATACCAAAATAAGATGTAGTAGAAGTACAGGACAGAGACATGATTATCTACAATTACTAAACGTTCGTAAGTTTCCTCTGGATCGTCAAAATGAAAAATTTTAACGAACAATAACCGCGCCACGAACGCGCGGCGCACACACGGCGCGGAGTTCGCGGCGCGGATATGTATTTCCGCCTTAATGTAAACTAGCTGATTCTTCCTCCTTCCTGTTTTCTGGTAAGTTCCTTAACTGAGGTGGGGCTGTCACCACTTGCTTTATTCTCATGTGTAATGTTGGATATTTTTACATTGTAGGTCAGTCCGTTGTTTTCTGTCTTGTATTTAAGCTGATGATGGCTTGTGTAAAGCCGAAACGCGTCCTTTTATGATTTTTAACAATAATAAATAACCTTGTGGTACCTCTTCGAGTTTTTTTGTAACTGGTTAGTTACTTTTATATCTATATAATATATACCTAGATATAAAAGTATAAGTAGATCATAATATTATTATGATCTAGTTACTTTTATAGGTCATAATTTAAAACTATTGGACCAGTAATCAATTGGGTCGGAGTTGTCAGAGGATGTATAATAATTTGACAATTTTCTGACTCAAATAATTTTATTTAAGCTTCTGTTTTGTTTTCTATTCTCTTGAAAAATAGGAATATTTTGTTTTTTATTTTAGTTATACTCCATAAAATTTTGCATTGGTTTTGTTAATTTTAATAGGCTGTTCTCAGAAAATTCTCGTTATCGAGATTATTTTCATATTTTTTGTTCACAAGAGTTTTCCATCAGTACTAGGGCGGTCCGATAAGTACTTAACCTTTCAAAGGAAAACGATAATTTTGGAAAAGTGGTATTTATTCAAGCTCGATAAACTTGATTCAGCGATGCTCCACTTTCTTTAACATCATCATTCTCTTTGCCTTATCCCTATGCGGGGTCGGTTTCCCTAATTGCATTTCTCCACACAATTCTATGTTGGGTCATATCAATGTTAATCCCCTTTACCAACATGTCCTGCCTTATCGTCTCCCCCCAGGTCTTCTTTGGTCTTCCTCTCCTACTCCTTCCAGGAATCTGCACTTCAGCTATTCTTCGTATTGGGTGATTAACGTCTCGACGTTGAACATGACCAAACCATCTTAACATATGCTCTCCCATTTTGGCATAAATTGGTGCCACACCTAGACTTCCCCTAATATACTGATTTCTAATTTTATCCTTCTTTGTCACTCCACTCATCCATCTAAGCATTCTCATTTCCGCCACATGCATTCGTTGTTCCTCTTTCTTTTTCACTGCCCAACATTCAGTTCCGTACATCATAGCCGGTCTTATGGCTGTTTTATAGAATTTTCCCTTCAGCTTCATTGGAATTTTTCTGTCACACAACACACCACTCGCTTCTTTCCACTTCATCCATCCAGCCCTAATTCTACTGCATGCATCTCCATCTATTTCTCCATTACTCTGTAATACCGATCCTAGGTACTTAAAACTATTGCTTTTCACAATCATTTCACCATCCAAAGATACCATTTTATTTGTAGTAACTCCATCTTTAAATGAACATTCCAAATACTATGTTTTTGTCCTACTACGTTTTAAACCTTTTTCCTCCAGAGCTTGTCTCCACTGTTCCAGTTTTTGTTCTAAGTCTCTTTCACTATTTCCTATTAACACTACATCATCAGCATACATTAGGCACCATGGAATGTTACCCTGTAGTTTCGCTGTTATCTGGTCCAAAACTAATGAGAATAAATAAGGACTAAGCACCGAGCCTTGGTGCAATCCTACTTTTACCTGAAATTTATCAGTCTCTCCCACACCTGTCCTAACACTAGTCGTTACTCCCTCATACATATCTCTCACAATCTTTACATATTCGCCAGGGACTCCTTTCTTATTGAGTGCCCACCACAGAATCTCTCGAGCAACTCTATCACATGCTTTCTCAAGATCAATGAATACCATATGAGCGCTGGTCTCTTTATTCCTGTATTTTTCCATCAGTTGCCTCACAATGAAAATTGCATCTGTTGTTGATCTGCCCTGCATAAAGCCAAATTGATTATCGGATATTTCGGTTTCTTCACGTATCCGTCTATCAATTACTCTCTCCCATATTTTCATGGTGTGGCTAAGTAGTTTTATAGCCCTGTAGTTTGTACATTGTTGTATATCTCCCTTGTTTTTGTAGACAGGTACTAGTATACTGCTTCTCCATTCGTCTGGCATTTGTCCAACTTCCATAATTCTATTAAATAGACCTGCTAGCCAACTTATTCCTGTCTCTCCCAATGTTCTCCATACTTCCCCAGGAATATCATCTGGTCCGACTGCTTTTCCTTTCTTTATTTTTTGAAGCGCTTGAGCCACTTCCTCGTTTGTTATTCTGGTAACCATTGCTGTTACTGTCTCCGTTAACTGGCTCCACTTTCTTTAACCAATCTGAAAAATAGGTCTTCTCCAGGTCTGCAAAGTAGGCTTCCGTGGTGTCCTCATTCGACTTAAATTTCTGCCCGGCGAGTGACTTTTCAAGTTTGGAAACAAAAAAAATCGTACAGGCACAAATCTTGAAAATACATTGGATGAGACAGCATTTCGCAGCCCAATTCGCGCAATTTGGCCATGGCGACGGCGTGAGCCGGAGCGTTGTCATGGTGGAAGAGTACTTTTTTCTTCCTCAGTTGGGGCTGTTTTTTTCTGAAATTTGGCGTCAAATCAACCCAATAATGCGGCCTGTAAAGTTGTGACTGTTTTGCCCTTTTCCAGAAGTGGATGTAGATCACACCTTGTGAATCCCAGAAAATGGTGGCCATCACTTTTATGACCGATTGGTCAGTACTCGTTCTCTTCAGAATACGTTTGTGTCAACTGTTCCTTGTTCTCTGAAGCCTTGGTACGCTTAAACAGCCTTAGTCACTGCTCTGAAATGGTCTCACGGTTGCGCTTATTGTCGCGTCGAGAGCTGTTTTATGCCCAAAATTCCATGCAGGATATGATCAACGAGATCTATTGAGATGCCTACTGTCACAGCTATATCACGCACCTTCAGTCGGCGGTCTGCCAATACGAGATCGTGGATTTGTTTTCACATTATCCTCCGTGCTAGCCGTTTTCGGGGCACCTTTATCAAAAGCACCGTTTATCAAAAACCGAGTGCGACCACGTTGAAACTGATTAAACCAATCTTTGACGGTCGCCATCGAAGGAGAAGTCACTACACAGCAGTTAAGTGCTTTTGGATTTCGCTGCGAGATTTCCCTTCAAAAAACAAGAGTCGAATCACCGACTGATATTGCTCTTTTTCATTTTCCTAAAATCCCCAGACATTCTCGTTAACACAAGCGGTCAAAACAAAACTACGTGTCCGATTCGGCCGAGATTTCTTAGCAGATTCTCGGCCACAGCAGATTTCTCTTGTGGTAGTGGCGCCATCGGGCGGAGAGGCTAAGTACTTATCGGACCACCCACGTAACTGTGATTGCTGTTATTACTGTAGCATATTGTTTTTGTTTTCAATTTGGAACAGTTTTTGCTATTTACTATCAAATAGGTACCGCTTGAACTCACTATGAATGTACCAGTTTGGTTGTTTATTGTATAGCCATATTGTTCATAATTATACTTCAATTTAGTTATCTATAACAAGGCAATTTCCTTGAGCATTCAGGTATTGTTTGTACAACTATGTGAGTGGTTACACTAGCACAATTGCAACACTCATTATTTTTTTAAATACAGTTAATATTGAATATTATATTGCCGGCCTCAATTAAAATGCGGTATCTGCAAAAAAAATTGAAAATCGAGTTTTTGCTATATGTGGTTTCCTTGTGACCTTATTTATGCTTCTGCAATGTCTGAAAGCCGTATCATTTTATTTACATACTACCAAAATAAATAAATTGGAATATGCTGTATGTGCTAAATTTCAATAGTTGCTTAATCAAAATGCGGTATCTACAGAGTACTCGAACTAAAAAGCGGTATGTTCTAGACAGTATCATGTACTTACCGCGTTTTAATTGAGCACAGCGCATTTACCGCGTTTTTATCGAGACTCGTGTTGCGGCCTCGTATTTTGAACATTTATGGCATGTAATTATTTTGCGTATATAATAAACAATTACAAGCTGTTTAATTTTCTTTTTTGGTAAATATTCTTCCTTGTAAAAAATCCTATTTGTAAATAAAATGCAGATACGGCACCACTTCTGATCCAGTAATATGTCCGCTGCTCAATTAAAATGCGGTATATGATTTTTTATTTACAGCTTTGATAAGATATGATTTTTTTTAAGAATATATTTTTAAATAATGTTCAACTATCATTAGAACATGTTTTGCGTTAAAATGTTGTCAAAATATATGAGTCTTGAGAAAAAACTTTGAGAGCAGATTTATCGGTTTTAAGTTGGCTGCACATACCGCGTTTTATTTTAGGACGGCAGTATACTAAAATGCAGCAGTGTTTTTTAATCTACACTACTCAGAGATAATCGAGGAGTATCACTTCTAATTATAATCAAACAAAACTTACTTAAAATGTAGACCTTTGAAGAGAAAATTGGTCTCAACAATTCCAGTGGTCTTGACCCTAGTTCGTAAGACATCCTGTTGTGATGGTACATAAGTAGAATTTGAAATTCTATCTAATGCATTTAGATAGTAAGCAGCAGAGTCATTTAACTGGTATTCTCTTGACCTGGCAAAACATAACTGGACACCAGCATCCTGCCAAAGCTTTTTCATTAACATTACCAATTCTGGAGTCAGTTCACCTTCCTCTGCTGAGCTGGCATAGGTGAAAAACTGTCTTGCTATATCCTTAAAGAAGAAATATGTATTAAGATTTAAAAGTTTGATGTACTTTATACTGAAGAATTCATAAAAACTACTTGATAGGCACATTAGGGATGGTTGTATTCTTGCATGCCACATAAATATTGGATGAAAGTCTGATATATAAGGGACATTATGTTTATTGAGCAGAACTCTTCATATATAACAAGCATTGGAGCATTTCTCAATATAGAGAAATCATTTGGTAACACCTCCCATAATCAATCAATTAATCACAAGGGACAAAACAAGCTGCAGATGGATAGACTGAATGCCGAGAACATAATATGTAACATACACAAAGCTACTGGGGTATAGATTATAGCATAGGTAGCAAGAGGCTGTCTGTGGGGGGAAGTTTTATCTCCTTTCTTGTGTAATATGGTTGCAGATGGGCTGACAGCTACACTCAGTAACAATGGGGTCCATGTCATGGGCAATGCAGATGGTCAATGGTCATCTTAGCCTACAGCCAATTTAATGGTATAATCATGAAAACATGAAATCTACCAGAAGGGGAACTTTAAAGAGATTGGGTCCTCGTAAGTCTAAATGGTGAGTAAGGTACTGTATCTTTGGGTAGTACTATACCTACTTACTATTAGTGATGGGCAGAATCGAATACTTTCAAGTATCCATAACTTTTTCCAGTACCGAGAACCCTATTCATTTTTAAGTTGATTTAAAAAATAAATACTGTTTTACATTCTTCAATACTTCCTGATTTGTTTAATGTTTGTATGCACTACATATATGTAATGGCTCTCACACTCACTGAAATATGTTTACAGAAATGTGACAGGTTCAATTTGGTTGTTTTGATGATATTGAGACTTGAGAATAAGCACCTTTTCTTTGTTGAATGGGGAATCCTATTAAAAATAAATATTAGTAGCAGTTGTGCATTCAAAGTCGTTTTTTTATCCGAAATATTCATTATTTAAGTTTATTACATTATTTGACCTCAAATATTTTTCTATACTCATACTTTAATATTTATAAATGATGATTTCAATACCTGTATTACAATGCGCTTCATTATGATACAGATTATTAACCAATAGACTCACGAGATGACAATTTGGCTGTGGGCCATGAGCAATGAGTAATGTCAAGTGAAATGCATAGGGATATTGTAAATTTAACCTCAAATTAATAATTGTAAATATTATTCATTCATTTTAATAATTGTGGCTTTTATACATAGGAATATGGAAAATTTAACCTTAGTCATGTTAATAATTGTAATATTCAAAATATAAATGTATCAACAGGATAATTAATTTAATCATATAATAACTTACATAGGCGTAACCAGGGGGGTTTTGAGGGTTAAACCCCCCCATTTGGATGTACTTCGAGCTCTATACGCTTAACACCATTATTATTCCATACCCCCCAGAGACCATCAAATAATTGTAACACCCCCCTTAGGATCATCCTAGTTACACCTCCGACTACTTAATTTGTTTGTGTTGTAAATGATCATAGAAAAAATCATGTATACAACTTGCATTTTATATATTTTAGCATTATGACTTCAAAAGTCGCAGTTGAGTAGATAGAGAACTGTCTCGCCTCTTTGACATCAACATGGGGGTGAGACAGGGAGACGCACTTTCAACCTAGTTCTTGAGGCAGTCGTCAGAAAAACCAATGTAACCAGCCATATAAATACAAAAACAGTACAAATTACTGTATATGTAGACGATGTTGCCATTATTAGTAGAAGCACAAAAAAGAGGGCTTAACATAAACAAAACAAAAACTAAGTATGATTATCAAAAGAATACCTGAGAATGAAAATAGTATAGTGATAGACAACTATACTATTGAACGTGTCTATGCTAATAAAATATTGATGACATCGAAATTATTAGACAAAAGAACCAAAATAACTATCTACAGAACCTTGATTAGACCCGTAGTAACCTATGGTTGTGAAACCTGGGTAATGACGAAAAAAGATGAAGCCCAACTCAGGACATTCGAGAGAAACATACTGAGAAAAGTATATGGCTCGGTGCAAGAGGAAGACGGCACATGGAAAATCAGGAGAAACCACGAGGATAATGAACTGAATGAAGGGTATGACATTGTAAGATTGGTGAAAAGTCAAAGACTGTCATGGCTGGGACATGTTCAGCCACAAGAAGATACAAAAACGACACAAAAGATATTACAGTGGAAGGCGGTAGGAAGGCAAAAAAAAGGAAGGCCCAAGACGAGATGGTTGATGGTTGGATGACGTGGAAGAAGACCTGAAAACCATGAATATAAGACAATGGAGGAGAAGGTGTAAGGGTTTATCAACATCCAAAATTGAAATCAACACATATTCATTTAATTCTTAAATGTACTAGAAACGAAACCAAAACATACACATTTGTTTACATTTTAGTAGGTCACCTAGATTTGTTAGAAGCACCAGTCGACAATATTGCATAGTCAACTAATTCATATTTTCGTAAGTCATGGTCAACCTGAGTCGACAATATAAACAAACTACATGTTACAAGTTTGTTTATACAGGGTGTCCAGAAACTCTACCGACAAACGAAGACAGGAGATTCCTCAGATAATTATAAGACAATTTAACCCAATTCACCTAGTCCGAAAATGCTTCCTACGGGAGCTAGAGCTCTTTGAAGATGGCGTCATGTAATTAGTTTTTCTTAAATACCTCCAGAACGCTTCTATTTAGAAAAACGAAAATTGGTATGCGTATTTACCTTTCAGAAACGCATCGATTCCATCCATTACGAATTTCTAGTACCGGTCATAGGCGTCCGTTTTGGGTAGGACAACGGTTATTTTATCGTCTAACTTTTTTGTCTTTAATGGTTAAGCATTTTTGACTCTGAATTATTAAATTATGAGGTATTCTAATACTAAAAGGTGCTCTTACTTTAAGTCAATAGGATACACCGTTTTCTAGAAAAATCGATTTGAAAATTTTTCGTTCTTTGAATTACAAAAAAAAAAAAGATTAAAAAAAACTATTTAGAAAGATGAAAACTGGTACATTTATTTATATTCCAGAGATTAATCGATTTCATTAATGGCGAATTTCTAGTACCGGTCATAGGCGTCCGTTTTGGGTAGGTCAACAGTTATTTCATAGCATAACTTTATTGTCTTTAATTTTTAAGTATTTTTGACACTGGATTTTTCAATTATGAGATATTCGATTACTAAAAGTTACTCTTGCTTTAAGTTGGTAAAATACATCGTTTTTTTTTAATTTTAAAATTTTTTTTTTAAATTCCCAAAACTAAAAACTTTCAAATCGATTTTTCTAGAAAACGCTGTGTCCTACGGACTTAAAATAAGAGTACCTTTTAGTACTAGAATACCTCACCATTTAATACTCCAGTATGAAAAATGCTTAAAAGTTGAAGACAAAAAAGTTATGCGATAAAATAACCGTTGCCCTACCCAAAACGGACGCCTATGACCGGTACTAGAAATTTGCAATGGATGAAATCGATTCATTTCTGGAAAGTAAATATGTATATAAATTTTCGTTTTTCTAAATAGAAGCGTTCTGGAGTTATTTAAGAAAAACTAATTACAAGACGCCATCTTCAAAGAGCTCTAGCTCCCTTAGGAAGCATTTTCGGACTAGGTGAATTGGGTTCAAATACCTTAAAATTATCTGAGGAATCTCCTGTCTTTGTTTGTCGGTAGAGTTTCTGGACACCCTGTATAAACATGAAGGCATGGTGATTCATTCTAATTCATTCGTATTATTAAAAAGATCATTCTTAATCCAGATGCACTAGCAGATGGTTTTACCGTGAGCACATCAACTATTTACTGTGGTCTTTATAGTTGGTAATAAACAAGTAGTTATAAATATTGTTTAATTCAGCAACCCCTATTGGTAGGGGGTAACTACCCCCAACTACCCTAAGATGTTTCCCGAGGGTGCATACCCGCATATGGCGATCTAAGACCAGGGACGAACACAGGAACTAGCAGTCTGGGACGAGTATGTAAAGAAAAACGTCAATGGATGAGGTTCCTTGCACCTCGACCACCCTAGAATAGTGTGGTATATAGAAAAAGGATGGAGAAATCAGACCCGGAGCTGAGGATGAAATGGTATGGAGATGGAACATCGTGTGAAAATGGAACATGGTATGGGACGTGCAGCGAGGACTTTTGGTGATACGAACACAGACGTTTAAAAGTAGTAAGTCCATTATTATTTATTCTTATGGTATTTCCAAGATATTGGAAATTCTTGGTTCTAATTCGTATAAGCATATAATAAAGTAATATAACCGTAATGTAAGATACACATAATCTAATTTTTACCTACTGATTTTTTATCTACTTAATCTATTTTTAATTACTTATCCATTATCTAGAATCTATTATCGAGAATTTTTCTCAAGTATTATGGTATTGATTTATTTATCAATAGGACGTATTGATACATTTTTATATGATTTTTATATAATTTACTAGCATATATTTTTATCTTTACCGACTTTTTATCCAATTATTATTTTACCTACTGATTTTTATGACATTTTGACATGTCTACTGATTTTTATGGTGATTTATATTGATTGATATAATGATTTTTATTGCAATTTACTATATTTTTACTATTTTTGACATAATATTTTATATACATATTTACTATACCTCGTAAAGACTGTCGAATTTATGGTTTCGTGTCTCTGATTCTTTTGGAAGACAAAGTTATATGCTCATTTCAAGCTGTAAACTTAAGAACAGTAGTTCCAAGTTCAATACACCAACCAATCGACAAGGAAATAGAGGAAGAACAAAGCGACAAAGAAGTAGAAGAGGAAAAAAGTGACGAGGAGATAGAGGAAAAAATTGACGAGGAAATAGAAGAGGGAAAAAGCGACATAAAACAAGATATAAAAATATTAAACATGGCTCTGACAATCAACGAATTTTTGAATATTGCAAGCAAGGTATTGCCCAACGAGTTTGATGGAAGCGCAGGTAAACTACAACCATTTTTAGACGCACTAGAACTACTTGGAAAAATAGCAGAAGGACATGAAGAAACAGCGATAACATTAATAAAGACAAGATTTACCAATAAGGCTAGAAACCTGACAACTACAGAGGATACGATCCCACTTATAGCCGCGGCACTGAAGAAAGAATTAAGAGGCGACAATCCGAAAACGATAATAGACAAGTTAGCAAAGAAAAGGCAAGGAAACAAAGATGCAGCAGTGTACGCATCTGAAGTAGAGGAACTAGCGGAACAGTTAAAGGTAGCATACATAGCGGAAGGAATGCCATTGGAACTAGCGAAAAAATACACAACGGAAACAGTTGTAGCAACAATGAAATGGAATGTTAATACGGATAGAGCTAAGTTAATACTGGAGGCAGGTAATTTCACAACACTGCAGGAAGTAGTATCCAAATTTTTATCGATTGATACGACAGAGGAGAACATACAGGGAAGAGTGTTCAATTATAGGACGAATTATGAAAATATTAATCAAATTAAATCAATTAGTTGAACCTAGCTTTCCTATTCCAACCGACGGAATCATTGGGAGAGACTTTCTTTCAAACTTTCAATGCATACTAGACTACGCTAACCTTAAAATGCACATTAAAGAGGACAACGATTGTTACATTAGTACGAACATTTTGGATAATATAGATAATGACACGATAATAATACCGCCTAGATGTGAAATTTACAGAGTCGTAAAATTTTTTCAAACGCTGAAGAACGACAGGATAGTGGAACAACAGGAAATACAACCAGGAATATTCATAGCGAGAGCAATTATTTCAAGTAATAATCCGTACATCAAAATTTTGAACACAACCTACGAAACAGTAAAAGTAGAGACAAACGCAATCAAAACATTAGACATTAAATTATTCAACATATATAGATTGATCAACGAGAGCAAGGATAGGAAAAAGGAATTACGGGAATCACTGAAGTTAGACATTCCAGAATACATACGCGATAAATTAGTATCTTTATGCGAAGATTATTCAGATATATTCGCCCTAAGGCATGACATGCTAACATGTAACAACTTCTACGAACAGAAACTGAGAGTTAAAGACCAAACTCCGGTATATATCAAAAACTATAGGACACCTCATGCACAAACAGATGAATTAAACCGACAAGTACAAAAACTGAGAGACCAAGGAATAATAGAACCGTCCACATCAGAATACAACAGCCCCGTAGTGCTGGTACCGAAAAAAGCTATAGATGGAAATAAAGCATGGAGATTATGCATAGATTTTAGACAACTGAACAAGAAAATAGTCACTGATAAATTTCCTTTACCAAGAATCGACTCGATATTAGATCAACTAGGAAGAGCAAAATGGTTTTCAGTTATAGACTTAATGTCAGGTTTTCACCAAATACCACTAGAAAAATCATCTAGGAAATACACATCGTTTAGCACGGAAAATGGAGCATTTCAATTTACCAGATTACCTTTTGGATTAAACGTGAGCCCAAATAGCTTTTCAAGGATGATGTCAACAGAATTTTCAGGATTAACACCAGACAAAGCATTTCTTTACATGGACGATATAGTAGTAATAGGAATATCTGAAAAACATCACCTAGACAACCTGAAAAAGACATTCGTGATATGTCGAAAATTAAATTTGAAACTTAACCCAGGAAAATGTCAATTTTTTAGAAGAGAAGTAACATATTTAGGACATGATCTTTCTCAGGAAGGAGTATCACCAGACAAAGAGAAATATGCAACGATTGAACAATACCCGACACCTAAGACAGCGGAAGAAACAAAAAGATTCGTAGTAAATCATCTTGGAGGATATTACTAACTCAGTGAGCTTTATTAGTGGACTGTTTAGCATAGGGTGAATTTAAAATAGAATAAAAAAAAATAACAGTAAAAAAACCAGACCTTAAAGTAAATTGTAATAAAAATATTTCCTACCTTGTCATTTCTCGTTGCACAAGCTGGAGCAGGCCTGCTATTTTTCGTACTGCTATTGCTGAGTAGTATAAAGTATAAATCACTCGCGAGGACTATATTGAGTTTCTATACACTTTTTGGAATGATTGTAAGTGACTGTTAACCAAGAGAGTTGGTTGGCGAATTGTCTTTTTAAAATGAGGCGAGTAGGCAGGTAATCACATACAAAAAACTTTAAGGTTTTTACTTGAAAATAATGATAAAAATTAATACATACTCACTGAATTAGGTATTGGCCTACTCGTATATACGGGGTGTCCCATAATATTGAAAAGAAAATGAATTAAAATATTCTTTACAAAAACAAGAAAATTAAAAATTGTTATTCCTACTTATGTGGACGAACCACAACCGCCCACCACAATACGCAGTATTGTTACGGCTCAAAAGGCAAAGGACATAATTTTACTATAGAGCGTTTATATATACCACTATTAGTTTTCACTGTGGCCACTCTAACTATACCATCAGATCCAGGATGAACCTCAATTATACGGCCCAAAGGCCATTGTAGCGGGGGAATATTATTTTGACGGATTACCACTAAGGTACCTAGTTGGACGTTTGGAGACGGAGAATTCCATTTAGCCCTTTGATGAAGAGTTTGGAGGTACTCCTTAGACCACCGTTCCCAAATCTGTTGGTGCAACTTATTTAATAATTGCCAACGATTCAACCGATTGTGCGGAACATCGAGCAACGTTTCTTCGGCCGGAGCACTCAAAGGCTCCATGGTCAAAAAATGTCCTGGAGTTAACGCACTAAGATCGTTTGGGTCTGAACTTAACGGGCATATTGGCCTCGAATTCATGATGGCCTCAATTTGAGAAAAAATAGTATATAACTCTTCAAAAGTTAGTACTTGTTCTCCAATTGTGCGAATTAAATGACCCTTTACCGTCTTAATATTAGATTCCCATAAACCTCCAAAGTGTGGAGAAGAAGGGGGAATGAGATGCCATTGAATAGATTCATGAGAAGCAGCTTGTGATGCCAATCTGTTAAGTTCTGCTCTGGCTCCAACAAAGTTAGTGCCATTGTCACTATAAACATGTTGACATCGGCCTCTACGACTGACAAATCGCTTAAACGCAGCTAAAAACGCGTCAGTGGATAAATCAGATACGAGCTCTAAATGAAGAGCTTTTGTTGAGAAACAAATAAAAAGCGACAAATACGCTTTAAGAGTTTGAGACTTTCGAAGTTTGGAAGCTCTTATAGGAAAAGGGCCCGCAAAATCAACTCCAACATTACTGAAAGGTTTTAGTTGAGATATTCGAGCTAGCGGTAGATTTCCCATTAACGGAACTGGGGACAAAGGATTCACCTTAAAACATTTAACACATTTAGACAGTACTCTACGAATGGCTCGTTTGGAAGATATAATCCAAAAACGCTGAGAAATTAGGTATTGAACAGTTTGAAGCCCGGCGTGTAGATATTGCAGATGAGTAGATTCAATAATCATATCAGTTAATTTACAACTGTTAGGAAGTAATGCCGGAAATTTGCGATCATACGAAATGGGCGCATTAGCTAGGCGACTACCTACACGTAGAATTCCCTTTGCATCGATAAAAGGTGAAAGCTTTCTTAAATTTTTTGGAAGCAGCTGTTTATCTTGGATAAAATTTATTAAAGTATTAAAAAAGATCTGCTGTGTTCGTTTAACAAAAACCAGTAAGGAGTTATGTTGCTCCAATAAACTTAAACAACCTATTTCCAGATTACCATATCGGTTTTTGGTTACATAATGGAAAAAACGAATAATGTAACACAAACATCGAACACACCTATTTAAAGACGAATGACGATCCAATAAAATATCTAAAAAATTATTGGGAATTTCAGCAATCAATGCGACAGTCCGCACTTCCAAATTTACATTAGTAGACTCCTTTGAATTAAGTTCAAAGAACGTTAGCGGATCAGATTGTAAGAAGGTTGGCCCCGCCCACCATTTGGAACAGTTAATTAACTCAGAGGGTAAGCAACCCCTTGAACCAATGTCAGCAGGATTTTCTTCAGAAGGAACATAGTGCCAACATGAAGAAGTTACTCGTTCCTGCACATAAGCTACTCTATTGCTCACAAAAGTTTTCCACTGATGAGGGGAAAATTGTAACCAACGTAATGTAACAGCAGAATCAGAATAACAGTATATTTCCTTGATTTCTACTTTATCTTTAATAACAGAAGAAACAAAGGAGACTAGTCGAGCCACTAAAACCGCAGCAGACAATTCTAATCTGGGAATAGTAAGTCCCTTATTAATGGGTGCGACCTCAGATTTAGCTATAACAAAAGAAACAAAAGGTTGGCCTGAAGGTGATAAGCATCGAAAGTACAAGACAGCGCAGTAACCTTTCTCGCTAGCGTCACCAAAACAGTGAACTTCTAAGCGTAAAATATCGTCAATTAATAAACGACGAGGTAAATTTAATTTACTCAAATATGCTACATCATCAATGTATTTTTTCCACAAACGGATAATTTCTTTTGATGGAGCATCATCCCAACCAATCTTTTGAGTCCATATTCTTTGAATAAGGTGTTTAATTAGAAATGTTATTGGAGATAAAAATCCAAGAGGATCAAATATTTTTGCTAAATTGGACAAAAGATGACGTTTTGTACAAGAAGAGTCTAAAACTTGAACTTTAAAAGCAAATGTATCCGAAGAAGCGTCCCATTCCAACCCTAATACTTTAAGTGTTTTGGACGAAATATCATCATTAAATGTAAGAGGTTTTATTGCTAAATCTGATACAGCTAATCCTTTCAATAAATCGGGTACATTACTGGACCATTTTTTCAACTCAAAACCTCCTTTGGCAAGTAAGGCAATAAGTTCGTCTCTTAGTGCTAAGGCATTTTCGAAACTAGGACAGGAAGAAACGATATCATCAACGTAGGTTCCAGTTTTAAGTGCCTCGGCTGCTAGAGGAAACGAATCCCCGTCATCATTAGCCAACTGATGTAGACATCTAATAGCAAGATAAGGAGAACAAGAGAGACCATAAGCAACTCTGTTGATACGAAGATCTCGAACAGGTTCAGAATTATTAGAACGCCAAAGTACTCTTTGATAATCTGTTTGAGTAGGATTAATTAAAATTTGCCTATACATTTTAGAAATATCGGCCGTAATTACATAACCATGCAATCGAAAATTAATCAAAATTGTACAGATGTCAGTCTGAAGCTTAGGACCAGTGAATAATTTGTCATTGAGTGAGGGTTGATTTGGAAGATGCCCGGAACCATTAAAAACGACCCTTAATTTACTTGTTAGACTTTCAGGTCTTAAAACACAATGATGCGATAAATAGTAAACATAAGGTGAATCGAAGTTATTCAATGGGACAGGTTCCATGTGACCGAGCTCAACAAATTCCTTCATAAAGGTGCGGTATTGGTCATAAAGTTCAGGAGATTTTTGAAGCCTTCTTTCTAATGAATAAAACCTACTAAGAGCAAGTGATCTAATATTAGGAAAGACAGGATTTTCTTCCTTAAAAGGTAGATCTACTACAAAGCGTCCTGAATGTTCACGCGTATAAGTATTCATAAACATATTTTCCACTTTAGCGTCATCAGGAGCTAAGCAAAAAACTTCAGGGACTGCTTCTAATTCCCAGAATTTCTTTATTTGCTGATCCAAAGAAACCGTATCTTCAACTTGGCAAAATAAAGACGTAAGAGTAGGTGCCTTTGAAATATTTACTTTTCCCATAAGCACATAGCCAAATATAGTATTAATTGCATCAGGTTCATCTTGATTGCCGTAAATACGTCCATCCAAAAGAATGGTAGAGAATACATCAGCTCCTAAAAGAATGTCTATGGATCCTCTACGAAAGAAGTTATCATCTGCTAACTTTAAATTAGCAATATGGGGCCAAGTATTAACTTCTAAATTACATAAAGGCTGATCCTCACATATTTTTGTCAAGACTAACGCATCGGTTGTCAAAATAGGAGAAGATTTACGTACTGGTTTAAAAGAAATGGTAACCCCACCTAAATTAGTGTTCGACTGCATAGAACCTAATCCTTGGATGTTAGCTGAAGTTTTCATGGGACGTAAACCTAAACGCCTAAGGGTCTTTTGACAGATGAAGGACGTCATGCTTCCCGAATCTAACAGACACCTAACAGGTTGGTAGTTACCGTGACAATCAAGCACCTCAATACATGCAGTGGAAAGCAAAGTACTTTTATCAGCGGAAGAAAAACACACAGAAACGGATGATCCAGTCGTTGAATTTAAAGTGGATGCCGCCGAATCTTGAACATTCTCTTCTTTCTTAGAAGAGGAGAAGCAAAGGAGTGTATGATGTTTTTTATGGCACGAGTGACAAGTCCATGTAGATTTGCATAGGCTAGAACGATGTGATCCAAGACAGTTAATACACATCTTGTTCTTTTTTATTAATTGAAATCGATCTACAGGAGATTTTGCCAAAAAAACGGAGCATTTATAAATGGCATGGGTATCATTAGTTTTACAGATAGAACATTTTGGTTCAGGTTCTGTTTGAGCAAGCAATGATGTAGATTTGGAAGAATTAGGTTTTTTAGAAAAGTTAGATTTTGGTTTAGTGTGAAAATCAATATTATCTAAAGCGAGACAACTTTGATTTAAAAAATCAATCAGTTTTTTATAGCTTGGGATGGTTGAATTATTATGAAAAAGCTCAAAACGTGTTACTAAAGAAACAGTTAATCGTTTTAAAATCATTTGAACAAGTATAAAATCCCAATGTACTGTGGGTAGTCCTAGCTTATTTAGAGATGCCACATTTTTCGAAAATGTATCTAACAACTTGCGTAGTTCTTTTGGATCTTCTGAAGTCAGTTGTGGTGAACTTTCAAGGTTATTCCATAAATTGGCAGCGATTACCCTAACATTATTAAACCTTTCACAAAGCAGATCATAGGCAATTGGATAATTGTTTGCTGTGATGTCAATATGATCCACAGCATCGCGCGCTGCACCCTTTAAACACGATAGTAACAAATTAAATTTGTCAATTGGCTGTAAGTAAGTAAGAGTATGAACGCGAGCATCAAACTGATCTATAAAACTTCTAAATTCAGTTATTTTTCCACTGAAAGATGGCAATTCCGGTTTCGGTAAATTAAAATAATTTATAGGTAAAGGATTTTGAGACTGTGAAGTTGATGTAGTTTGCTGACTTGATGTTGAAGATTTTCTAAAGGCTTGCACGTATGTTAATTTAATTTTATAATATAATTTGTCAAAATTACTACGGCAATCATCTTCGACTTTAAATAGCGCGTCCTCATTATCTTGCTCAGAAACTAACATAATTATTTTATTATGAAGATCATAAAAATTGTCACGAATTTTTTCCAATCCTTCATACATAACTTCCAAAACCGGGTAAAAATTCTTATCGTCAGCAGCTACCTTTAAAGCAACAGCATGAATTTCAGTCATTTGTTGCACTTCAACTTGTCTTAAAGATTGATATTTTTTAATTTTATCTGCCATTTTGTAAATTTAAATGTAGAATTAATAAATTTAGAAAAATATGAAATTAGCGTTAGGAAATAAAATAGGTTCACCACACGAAAATTAATAAAATACAACCGAACTTTGTGCTAATAAAATAGAAAACTATGTCCTCTGCTATTTGAATATTTATAGACAAAAAATAATTATAAAACATAAACCCTTTAAATAAAAATTACTGTGTAAAATAAACACACAGTTTCATCTATAATAGAGTCAACCTGTATAATAATTATTATAACAAAATTTGTCTATTGGCCGACGTTGACAATTTAATAATAATTACTTTTACATTAATGTGTTCCTTTTTTACTTAAAAAACAACATTAACTGAGGTATAGGTATCACTAACGATCGGCACAAACAAAAAACCAATTTACTAATTGATACGTGATTTTAATTTGGTAAAGAATATTTTATCGCCTTATGTTAAAGAATAACAAAAAAATAAAGTCAAAGGAAATGCGGTTAAATAACCTGAATTTGACTCTGATCTTTGTAAATTAGCAAAGTATGACAATAAAATCAAACAATTCAGGTTTAAAAGAAACTTTCCCCGACTATATTACCCTCTTAGAAAAATGAAAAATGCAAGAAAAAAATATAGAAAATGGATCTATCAGGCTCGTAACGGATCAATAAATCATCTTGGAGGATATTACTAACTCAGTGAGCTTTATTAGTGGACTGTTTAGCATAGGGTGAATTTAAAATAGAATAAAAAAAAATAACAGTAAAAAAACCAGACCTTAAAGTAAATTGTAATAAAAATATTTCCTACCTTGTCATTTCTCGTTGCACAAGCTGGAGCAGGCCTGCTATTTTTCGTACTGCTATTGCTGAGTAGTATAAAGTATAAATCACTCGCGAGGACTATATTGAGTTTCTATACACTTTTTGGAATGATTGTAAGTGACTGTTAACCAAGAGAGTTGGTTGGCGAATTGTCTTTTTAAAATGAGGCGAGTAGGCAGGTAATTACATACAAAAAACTTTAAGGTTTTTACTTGAAAATAATGATAAAAATTAATACATACTCACTGAATTAGGTATTGGCCTACTCGTATATACGGGGTGTCCCATAATATTGAAAAGAAAATGAATTAAAATATTCTTTACAAAAACAAGAAAATTAAAAATTGTTATTCCTACTTATGTGGACGAACCACGTAGCATTTTGTAACTATTATAGACGTTTTATTCAAAATTTTGCTGAAATATGCAGACCATTATCGAGAAAAGGAGTAGAATTTTTTTGGTCAGAAGAATGTGAAAAAGCATTCAATAAGCTTAAATCATCTCTGATGAAGCCACCGATCCTAAAATATCCAGATTTCAATAAACAATTCATCCTAACAACAGACGCATCCAACGAGAGTTGTTCAGCAATTTTAAGTCAAGATTATAACGGAACAGACCTACCAATAGCATACGCATCAAGAAGTTTCAATAAAGGAGAATGTAATAAACCTATAATCGTTAAGGAATTACTAGCGATTCATTGGGGAATTAATCATTTCAAATGTTATTTATATGGAGCACCAACATTTTTAGTAAAAACGGATCATAAACCACTAACACATTTATTTGCAATGAAAGAACCAACTTCGAAACTTACAAGGATCAGACTAGACTAGATTTAGAGGAATACGATTTCGAAATAGAGTATATAACAGGGAAAAATAACTATGCAGACAGTCTTTCAAGAATAACATTACATCAACTAAAGAACCTATACATAGACAATACCCATATATTAGCTATAATACGAGCTCAAGCAACAGAAAAGAAGAAAGAAGCAAGGCAAACGAAGGCAGAAAGTGAACTCGCACTACAGCCAGAAGCCCCCAAACAGACAGTAAGGAAGGTACTAAATAATTTAGAGGCGCATAGACTACCAATTTTGTCTTTTGGAGCAGAACTAATCTCACCAAAGCTGAGCATTAGGGTCAAAAACAAAATAAAATGCAGCAAGAGCATAGCCACAGGATTCAATCATTTCGATTTAAACCAAATGTTGGCACAGCTTGATAAGCTGGCGGTAGAGAATGCAGTACGTAAAGTAAAAATATACGTAAACGATATTATTTGTGCACAATTGAGGAATTTATTAAACAAGGAAACAAAATATTGAAGAATGTAGAAATATACATATGTGAAGTACCAGAAACAATAGAAGATGACAAAGAAAAACACAGGTTAATAGAAGAATATCATAATCACCCGATGTTTGGAGGACACGTAGGAAATAATAGACTAATAAAGAAGCTAAAAGCAAGATTTAGATGGAAAAATTTGGAAAAAGACGTAAGAAAATACGTTAAACAATGTCATAAATATGTCAAATTAACAAACCGAAAAGAACACATGTCGAGGAATTCGTGATATCGGACACTTCTTCCAAACCATGGGACATAGTATACATAGATACGATAGGTCCATTCACTAAAAGTAACGAAGGTAATAGATACTGTATAACAATGTTATGTGAACTTACTAAATACGCGGTCAGTATACCCGTGTGCAATAAAGAAGCAGAGACAATAGCCCGAGGAATTTTTGATCATACATACGGACTCATGAAGCAAATAAGAACAGACCAAGGCACAGAGTATAAGAATGAAGTAATGCAGGAACTAACAAAGCTACTAAAAATAGAGCACAACTTCTCAACGGCATACCATCCACAGTCCATTGGAAATTGCGAAAAACTACACAGAACATTAAACGAGTACATAAGAGCATTTATAGACGAAGACAGAGAAAATTGGGATGTGTGTTGCAGGATGTTCACATACTGCTATAATACAACCCCTAACGCGTATCATGGTTACACACCGTTTGAACTGTTATATGGCAGGAAGGTTAACCTACCAGAAGACCTTACACAGGAGATTCAACCATGTTACAATATAGATGCTTACTACAATGAGTTACGCTACAAACTACAAAACGCACACGAGAGAGCTAGAACCTTCTTACTAAAGCACAAAAAAGAGCGACAAGAAAAGAATAAGCTCAAAGCAACACCACAACACTTTAAAATAGGAGACCTAGTCCTGGTAAAAAGGGAAGAGAATGGTAAGTTTGATAGTCTTTATGTAGGTCCCTTCGCAATAACAGAGGTAAATAACGTTAATTGTAAGATCAAAACAGAAAACAATAAAATCAAGGAAATACATAAGAATAGATTATATGCTTACTGTCCGAGGACACAGTGAGTGACAGTGAAACGGGAACAGTGTTGATGTAGAACATTTTTTTTGTACCTCACTTTATTTACTAATTAGTTATAGGAAATAAATATTTAATTTTGTATCGATTAAAACACAGTAACGAGTTGGTGGCGCTATCAAACAACAATTTTCTTCCTTGCATGTAGTCAGAAAATTTCCCGAAGGGGATGGATGTAAGGGTTTATCAACATCCAAAATTGAGATCAACACATATTCATTTAATTCTTAAATGTACTAGAAACGAAACCAAAACATACACATTTGTTTACATTTTAGTAGGTCACCTAGATTTGTTAGAATCACCAGTCGACAATATTGCATAGTCAACTAATTCATATTTTCGTAAGTCATGGTCAAGCTGAGTCGACAATATAAACAAACTACATGTTACAAGTTTGATTATATAAACATGAAGGCATGGTGATTCATTCTAATTCATTCGTATTATTAAAAAGATCATTCTTAATCCAGATGCACTAGCAGATGGTTTTACCGTGAGCACATCAACTATTTACTGTGGTCTTTATAGTTGGTAATAAACAAGTAGTTATAAATATTGTTTAATTCAGCAACCCCTATTGGTAGGGGGTAACTACCCCCAACTACCCTAAGATGTTTCCCGAGGGTGCATACCCGCATAAAGGGCACAAGAGAGATCTGGATGGAAGGACAAAGCCAGACAGGCAAAGACCCATCCAGGGTTAAGATGCCAAAAGAAGAAGAAGCAGAAAAATTATGACTTCAAAAAAGGGATTATCAGAAACTCCTTTCTGCCTCAGAAGATTGGTCTAATGTTGATTCTGACTCTGATGATGTCATTTTTTTACCATCCCCATCTACTTGATTCATAAATGAATTAATATGCTGTACAAAAAGGCAGATTTTTATTTTAACGGGATTGCACCCTTTACCAGAAAGAAATTGATGTTGGTCAAGTGATCCCTTTTATAATAATCCTGTTATGTCCAAAGCTTTTACAATAACCAGATTCAAAAAGTTAATAGAAAATATCCACCTAATGATCACATAAAAGACCATTTATAGTTAGAATAAATGGAATTTTTAAAGAACAAGCCAAATCTGTAAGTAGATTTTCTATTGATGAATGTAGGTGAAATTTAAAGGACATCTACCAAATATATGCCCAAGAAGCTAATTAACCTTTTGACTGCTACCCGCAATAAGAAGTTAATCTCCATATGCCAGCGGAATATTAGACCTATAAGATAAATAAAATGGAGAACGTGGTAGCCGCGTTGCCGTAACCGTCACATAAACAAAGTTTGTCAAAACGTGGGTATAAAATTTGGGCAAAGTGTAATACTATTACTGGATACCTGTAGGCAGTGCAAATGATGACATGGGATGCAATGTTGTAACTGAATTATTGCTAAGATATATGATACAAATCTTTGGTTGTTCTTGATGTTACAAGGTTTGGTTGTTACAAGTTGCAAGCTATTGGAACTACTTGTTATGAAGGTAAAGTTCCTCCGCATGTTTTGTTTGTGGATTTTAGACAAGCATATGATAGTCAAAAGGTATGGAGCAATCGAACATTTGGGTATATCAAAAAAATTGATCAGGTTAGTAAACATGAGACTAAAATAAGTCTACCTGTGACATTGATTGGCATGGTCACATTTCAGATCAATTTGTTCAATAAGTCTCTTGATGATATGATCTGTATTTTTTACGATATTATATACTTAACAATTGATCTTTATGTTCCTGTTAAAAAGTATTCAGCAAAGAAATTTCCGGTGTGGTTTTCTCCAGATCTCAAAGTTACAATTATTCAGAAAAAGAAAGTTCACAAAGAATATCTGAGAACTAAATCCCCCACTCTCTTTAATGAGTTTTCTGCATTAAGGGCTCAATGTAAACGCTTAAAACAACAATGTTATTGTGATTACATTGCATTAACTGAATCATCTCTCAGGGATAATATTAGAAATTTTTGGAAATTTGTTAGTAATAAAAATAGAAAGCCTAATATACAATCAGTTGTACACTATAATAATAGAAAGATTTTGCACCTCTTAAAATAACCGCTGATTTTGGCTCCGCTATGGTTAACTTTATTAGGCATAACGATTACGGCAACGTTAAAAAGCAGAGTTTTGCAGCCTGTCAAGTAGGTTTTTCGTGTCATCGTTATCGTTATTTAAACATAACCTCACTTCACAACGTTATTGTAATTTTAAGCATATACTTGTAATAGTTTTTGATATTTTAATTTATAGGTCATCAAAATTAGAATCTATGTAAATGTAATTTTACTGATTTTTTTACATTCTGGCAACAAAGCAATTTAACCATTACTATAACGATAACGATAAGCACTACTTTAAACCTCCGTAAATTACGAAATCCCTTATGTTTAATAAAGATAATGGATCATATATTCGCTACTGCGCAGACGTAGTATAACGATAACCATAACGGAATTGCAAAATAAGAGGTGCAAAATCTCTCTATTATCACTGGTTCTAGTGGTACAGAAATTGTTAATTTGTTTGCTGCATACTTTTCAAAAACTTATAGCGATAGAGATTGTGTTTTACAGGATAATATTTTAATTTCTGGTGACATCAACTTATCACAATTTACTATATCTCAATTTGGCATTTCTATTTCGTCTATTTATGAAAAACTTTCCATTTTGGATAGCAACAAGGGGCCAGGTCCAGATGGTCTTCCACCTTCTTTTCTTAAACACTTAAGCTTTTTTACTTTCTAGACCTCTTTTTCACATTTTTAACCTGCCATTAAAGACAGGGATGTTCCCAGCCTACTGGAAAACTAGCTTTATTACCCCAATACTAAAATCTGGAGATAAGTCTCAAGTGAACAATTATCGTCCGATTAGCATTCTGAATTGTATTCCAAAAGTTTTTGAGAGCCTTGTGTGTGACTATTTGCCAGCAAGTTTAAAAGGCTGTTTTATCGACCAGCAATTTGGATTTCTCCCTAGCCGCTCCACTGAACTTAACCTATTGACATTTACCGACTTCCTTTTGGAATCTCTTGAAGGCGGCTTCCAGGTTCATGCTGTATACACAGACTTTACAAAGGCGTTTGATCGGGTAAATTACAAGATTTTAATCAATAAGTTGAGAGGTCTGGGTATCCAGGGTGAAGTTTTAGAATGGTTATTATCACAAATAGTATGTGTTCAAGGTTTTCAATCGTTTGAAATTAAGGTACCTTCAGGAGTGTCACAAGGGTCACATCTGTGACCCCTTCTATTCAATATCTATGTTAATGATATTACCTCCTGTTTCCACTTTGCTTTTTTCCTAATGTTTGTTGACGATTTAAAATTATATTTGAAAATAGAGAATGATAGTGACTATCAAAAATTACAATCTGACTTGGATCGGTTGAGCTATTGGTGTAATAGCAACGGAATGGAACTTAATGTTAAAAAGTGTCACTTAATGGTTTTTGGTCGAAATAGAACTCCTACAAATCATATATATATACTATTAAGGATTGTCCTTTAGACTCTGTATCTCAGATAAAAGACCTAGGTGTTGTGCTCGAATCCAGCTTATCCTACATCCCCCATATCTCATCTATTGTCTCAAAATCACTTCAACTTTTAGGGTTTATCAAACGTTGCGCTAAAGACTTTTTAAATATCCCATCCATAAAAATATTGTATTGTTCACTTGTGAGACCTCACCTAGATTACTGTTCATGTGTTTGGTCTCCACACTATAACACCCATATTCTGGCTATTGAGAGAGTTCAGCAAAAGTTTTTAAGATTTGTTGCATTTAAACAAAACAAGAGGGTTGATGAAATTAACTATTCTAATATAGAAAAGTCTCTCAACATAACCTCTCTCCAAATCCGACGCATGCATAAGGATCTCACAATGTTTTATAATATACTACACCAATTTTGGTCCTCAATTATTGGTGAAAATTAGCCTCCATGTTCCCAGTAGACAAACGAGGCTAAATCAACCTTTTTACATTAGACCCCATCACACTAACTACGGACACAACTCCTTCATGTCCAGAACCTGGAACTCCTGGCAAACTCCTAGGTTTGCTAACCAATATTTGGAAGGTTTAGATTGTTATAGTTTTCCAAATGAATGTAAAGCTCAGCTTAAAAACTGTGTGTGATAACTTGATATCCTTGTGTTTTGTACATTTTTTGTTAATGTTTGTTATTTAATGTTCCTAGTTTGTATGATTAAAATTTTTAAATTTACTTTAGGTTAGGTTACAAATCTCCTGTGATTAATGTTTATATTGTATTTTAATTATGTGATTGCACGTTGATAAATAAAATAAAATAAAAATTTGCGGTTGCAAAAGACTTAGATCCTTTATCCACTACATTATACAACTTATGTGTTAGAAATTGTAATCAGAAATCAGAATGAAGGTGAAAGAAACAACCATGAAAAATGAGCACCAGTGCATGGCATTTCGTCGGTGATGTGACAATACTTCATATCTGCTGTAACATGAGTTTTGTAGGAGACGAAAAACCTATTTTAGGGTTACCTCCTGTTTTCCTGTTTCATTTCAAATATCATATGAAAACAGGAGGTAACCCTAAATAAGGTTTTTCGTCTCTCCTACAAAACTCACTACTGTTACAGCAGATAGGAAGTATTGTCACATCACCGACAATTTGCTGATTATCTAACGATCCTAGCAAGAACCACCAAAGAATTAAGAAGAGTTGTAAAGAAAATTATTGAAGAAGCACAGAAATTCGGATTGGAGCTAAATGAAGACAAAACCAAATATATGATCATGGAAGGGATGGAAGAAAAGAAAGAAGAAGAAAACTTTAGTGTGAGGTCTGTAAGTGGTAAAAGCTATAGTTTTAAAAGGTTGGACAATTTTGAATACCTGGGTGTCGTATTTGTTTAAAATGAAAAGAGAATTTCGGGTTAAGTGGAAGAACTTCGGGTTAAGTGGAAGAACATTTTCTGTAAATGGCGACATTTCAGAAAATGAACTTCGCCCTTTATTTCTGAAAATAATATATTATGTTTTATATAAAAATGTACATTTCTATATTGAAGAAATAATAAAGACGATATTATTATTATTATTATTATTATTAATTAAGCAGTTTAAGAGCCCTATTGAACTCAAAATAGGTTTCTAGATAAGGCAAACTCAGATTATATAAAACAGTAATTAGACCCACAGTATCATATGCTTGTGAGGCATAGACATTAAATAGGAAGGAAGAAGATACTCTGGGGAAAGATGGGAAAGGAATATATTGAGATGTGTATTCGGAGGACCAAAGATAGAAGACAAGTGGGAGAGAAAAACCAACAACAAATTAATGGCTTTGTACTAGGGCTTCCTATACCGCATCAATTTCCAATCTCGCATGATGCGGGATCCACGGGATTTGCGGGACTAAAAAAAAGCGAAAAGTTTACTTCGAAAAGAAATTTACGATTTTGTAACGAGAATGAACTTCAGCATTTTAAATTCATCTGAGAGCAATGATAAACGAAGAGGCTGATCAAGTAAGAAACGCCAGAGGTTCCGTCATCGGGTTCCAATCTTGATCTTGCAGCAGGAGTTAGAGTTGCAACAGGATATTGTCAGCATGTAATGTACTTCGCCCGTCACCATCTCGAACTAATACACTTGAGTCCATTATGAAAAAAGAAATGACTATGAATCTGGGGGTCAACAGGAAAATATCTTACATTTACATAATATAAAGCCTTAAAAGCTTGAAAAATACCGCCGCCAAGTGTAGAAGCCAAAAGGGCATTTTCTGCTACTGGCTAAATTGCCTCTAAAATAGACAGTAGTTCGGCAGACGACAGTTTACATATGCTGTATTTCCTTCGCAAACATTTTCAGTTGAAAGCTTTAGCTAAATAATAGTAACCTATAGCTAGGTAATATAGCAACTAAATAAGTAAAGTAAACTACTTGCTTGAGTTTTAAAATATTGTTTGTCTATTTTTTGAAGAAAATAGATTTTTTGTTTTTTCAGTATTTGTTACTGTTTTTTGTGAAGAAGCAGTATAATTTGATTGATATCATACAAATAGTATTACGTAAATAAATGTGGAGCTAGTTTATTGATTCATTGTCTTATTTGGCTTATATAAATACGACTATTAAAATATATGACTGATTAAAAACAATCACAGAAAAGATCTAATAAATTTATTAGCTGAATTTAACATTAAACACTTTATTAATGTTCCCACCAGAATAACAAACACATCTTCAACATGTATTGACAATTTTTTTTTTAGTAGTTTGGACTTAAATAACATAGAAGTAGTTGACTCATTCCTCTCTGATCATACATATCAATTAGGCTCTTTCATTGTCCCGTTAATGCATAACTGTAATCATTCCTTTCAAACACGCAATTTTATGGAATCTAATATGGATGCTTTCCGAAATGTATTATCTAGGGAAACCTGGGATGAAACTTATTCGGCTATCACTTTCAATGATAAAATATCAGCATTTTATGGAACGTTTTTATATCATTACAACACAATTTTTCCTAAAATAAAAAAACCAGCCAAATTGTATAGCAAAATATGGAATCCCCAAGGAGAAAGAAAAAGGGTCGCCCAGCACAAACTTGGATAAGATCCATCATGGACGAGATAAGAAGTCAAGGAAAGTCTTGGAATGAGGTGAAGACCCTAGTGCAAAATAGAACCCGATGGCACGTTTTCACTGAAGCTCTATGCTCCACTTAACGAGTTCAAGAACATTATATATATAGAGGTGTTACATTTCAATAGGAATTTCATGGGACATCTAGCATACCTTGTTATAAGCGAAACCTCATAATATCCGCGTTTGTTATAGAGAGAATCCACTGTATTTAATTATACCAGAATATATCGATATATTGCATCGATATTTTTCTTCCGATATACAGGGTGTCCCCGAAAATAGTGAGTTCCTTAAAGGCATAGGTAGAAGGCATCATGTAGAGCAAAAAAGTCTTATAACATTTTTTTCTAAATTCCACTGTTTGAGCAAAAAATCAAAATACATTTTGGAATGCAAATTTAAATCTGACAACTATGTGCAGTACAAAAATCTAAATAAAGACAGTCACAACTTTAGTAAACATTATTGAACATTTTCTGTTGTAATTTCAGTTGTAACCTTACGAATTAAACCACAGTAGATAGTTACTTACTTATGTTAAAATAATAATGTATTTAAAATTTCCAGCTTTAATCCAAAACATTAATTAATTCAGATAATAGCAAATGCCATATTATTAAAACAAGAAATAGTTATTTTGCAGATATTAAGTACCTACATTAAGGTGAAAAAACGTCTCGTAAAAACGGGATTGTCCAGTTTTTTAACGATGGTACCGGGGGTCCCGAAAAAGTCTCCCGGGACGCCCAAATGTCCCGTATTTACGTTGGCATTATTAGAATATAATATGTGACGTTGAGTTGATGATTTTTGTTGCGTCTCTCTTCGATCCATCCAATAATCCTTTAAGTGGATAATATGTATGGTTTGTCCATAGAAAATTTAATATTTTTCAGCAAGGAATTAAAAAGATTGAAAGAAGTACAAAAAGTGTCATGGAAGTTAATGATGTATTGGAATCTATTCTCATAGTTTTGACCGGAAGAAAAAAGGAACAGTTCTTATCATTTAATGTAAAATCCATTTTTAAGTGTGGCAGTATTATGCAACAAGACGAAATTAACTTAGAACTGAAGTTAATGATTTTTATGAAACCTGCAAACTTACTGTATCTTGAAAAATAGAGCTTACTTTTCTCTACTTTCTCAAAGTTTAAATGGGTGCTTTGAAGGAGATTCCCAGTTGGAACAAATTGAAGAAACTGTGTGTTATTCGAATGAAAAAACCATTCATAGAAGTCATACTTTGCTACTTGATCAACTTGCACCATTAGGGGATTTGGTAAGTGAAAAAAATAAAGAATGAACTGATCAAGATGACAAAACTACCTCAGTATCACGAAAATGGGTTTGTTTTTTAAAACGCATACCAGACCAGGAATTTTTAAAGATATGCCAGTACCTATGTGTTTGCAATCCCTTCCCTGAACATTCAACGGACAAAGGAAAGGAACAATATGGGAGTGGATACTCTTTCTGTAATCTTGTAGGTAGTTATATGCCCAGTTGCACCAACAGACTGTAAAACAACTGATTTGCTAACCGTCAATTCGACGATTTAAATCAATGATCAATGATTATTTTTCAAACGAGTTGCACCATTCTAAAAAACTGTTGGTTTACAAACCGATAATGTATAAGTGGCAACATCGTATTAGTACAGATTATTTCATTCGAATCCGAGTTTGGTCTGTCAAAGATTATTGTCAAAGAAAGCTTTGTAAGGTTATGTTATGAAATTGAATTGCCAAAATAAAAACAGTCGATTATTCAAATAACCGCAGAAAATGGGCTGGTTACTTTTGACAGTTCAAAAACTGTCGGTTCCAATTGAGTAATAATTGGTGCAACATATTTTAAAATAAATGTACAATCCAAATAAAAAAATCAATCGTTTATCTGTTGGTGCAACTGGACATTTTTTAGTCTACAATTTAAAAATGGACTGTTTTAGTTTTTATACTTTATATTGGAAAAAGAAGAGGTTTTAAAATTGGTTGGAACGAAAGAAAAATATCTCCAATTAAAATCCTAAAGATCTTTTGATTCCTAAAATTTTAACTTTGACCAACAATTTAAGCTATCTTGTTTAATTACGTTTTCAAGTACCTATGTTATAATAAATAAGTATTAATTCCAAAATTGTTGTTTTAAATTAAATTACATATTCAAAGGAAAAATGAAAAGGATTTAGGTCACAAATTAGCTAAAAAAAGAATGTCTCAATAATTATGTCTCCATGCAGGCGCCTCGGTCAGACACCCCTTTAGTTGGAGTTCATCGCCCCAAACCCTTCATGGATATTACCTGTTTTTTCAAGTTTATAGTATCGTTCGCGGTAACGATTCCGTACTTGTCCAGGACAACTTCGCATGCGCACTTTAAAAATCGCATGCACACTTTAAAAAAGAGAACGCTCTTTTTTAAAGTGCGCATGCGAAGTTGTCCTGGACAAGTATGGAATCGTTACCGCGAACGATACTTATGATTTGGTCACCCTAACCTACATAGATGTCGACGACCTTGAAATAATAGTAAATAAAATAAGGTTGGATTATGCTAAAAACCTTAAGTCACAAACGATAATATTGAATAGTGCTTTGACTGCGGACGGCGACATTGTCAGATTAGTTAAATTTCTGTAAATAAAAATTCACGTATATGGAAAACAATGTAATTTTTTTTTGGAAACGGTTTTAGAAAAATATGTTACAGGACTTTTTTGTTTCTAATTGTGAATTATATTCATACCTTAAAGGAATGTACTATTTTCGGGGACACTCTGTATATTGTATATCGATATCTTCATTCAATGTATCATAATATGATATCATATATAATTTGTTTTTGCCATTCCTAATCAAGACACCATATTGGGAACTAGTGTTAACATTGTTCCAACGGTTAATGGGGTTTTCCCATAATAAATAAATAAATAAACATGTTTAAAAATATTTTCTTTAGACCACTGAATTATTTTACAATGGCATTATTTATTGTTTCAGAATTTTGTTTGATGTTTCTTAATTGTAACTTTATAATTTTTATTAGTTTTATAATATTTTTCCTTGGTTTTGGGCATAATAGGAGCTCGCTTCTCTGCCTTATTGGTTTAATAATAATAATAAATCTGGATAATAATAATTAGACACTAAAAGTATACGAGCAAACAAATTACTTCTTCTTATATGTCATGTCTTATTAAGGACAAACATATTTATATCATGTAAATAAACAGTAATAAATAAAAAATGCGAAAATAAAAAAAATATTTGTAAAATAATATTTTGATAACTACAAAAAATATGAAACTGCACAATTTTGTTACTTTCCCGGGTTTTATTTCCACAAAATTTAAGTAACAAGTGTTTAGATGTAATAACCACAAATTTTATCATATTATATCATTGCATCACTTGAAAGTGTAGGAGGAAAATATTTTGAAAGTGGAAACAAAAGTTCACATATATGTAGGTATACAAGGAAAAAGTATGAATCAACCACTTCATATATTTATGTACCAATAAAATTTCCCAGTTATAGAAGTGTTTAATTAGTAATAGTCAGTTTATGAATCACCAGTATGAGTGTAAATGGAATGGATGATAAAAATTCTTGGAATATGTTTACAATAGTGATAAGGCTAATAATTATGTAATTTGATATAACTACCCAGAAATTTCTAAAATACTAAATTTTTATAATACTTACAGCTTTATTAGGATCAGCAAAATCAATCCCCAATTGGCCCATAGCTCTTATTATGGCTATTAAACTTTGTATAGTATTGCTGTAAACAACGGGTCTATACTGTTCACATTCTTCTGGTGTGTATCCCAATTCATGAATTATTTTCATTTGCTTAACTATTGTACTTTTGCCTGACTCGCCAGCTCCTACAACAATATGGGCTTATAATAAGGAATACATAAATAAAATCACTAATAAAAATAGTATATTATTCAACAAGCATGTAATTACATGCGAGTAGAATACTATACTTTTTCTATGACCTTTTTTTTATTTTAATTAGTAAAAAATATAATTATCAACTACTCGAGATTAAAATTATCATTTACCAAAATAAATTTCATTTACCAGTAGTACACAGCTGAAAATTGGTTGCCTACTATTTCTTATGTTAATGTAAAAATACTGCAAGAAAGTCAATTTAAGCTATTCGTTTCCGATTATAAGCACAAATTAAAGCTATACGATTAATTATTATGATTAGTTATTAAAAAATATAAAGTTATGTATATCAAAGCAACAAAAATTTTGGTCTCATTTTTGAAGTAACTTTTTGCAAGTTATAAATAAACTCCAATAAACACAGCAAATACGCTAATGCCATGTCACTGTCATTGAAAATTATAAACGTCAAAATTCATAATAAACAAGATATAAAGTAAAAAATATACTGACCCATTGTTACAGTTAAAAATCCTTTTTAAGTTAATTATTAATTTAATATAATTATTGTATAAAATAAACAAGTTTAACCTTTAACTACCCGCGCATCAAGTTATAACATAACTACAAACGTGGCATACTTTATATGCCACAAGAAAATACACTTAAAAACAGTGGATTTGTTTATTTTTTTTGAAAAAATACACTCAGTTGTTTGTTATAAACCTTATTCGGCATCAGTGAATACTTGGAGTTTCTTCTCAGTAAGCCAATTGGGATTTATAACTGGAATCATGGAATAACTGGATTCCATGATAAATAAAATTACTAATAAAAAATTTTTTGAAATGTGATTTTTTACAGGAGAAAAAGTATTGTTTATAAAGAAAAATATATTTTGTGCCATAATGACTAAAAAACAATTGACATATGTACTTATATTACCACTTATATTAGGATAATCGTGGCGTATATTATCCACAACCGGAAACAACATATTTAAACTGTAAATTACAATCTTCCCAGAACGCTGATTATAACAAAACTAAAACCAAATTGTAAAGCACATTCCACTGATAGGTTAGAGAGATAAACAAGGTCAAAAATTAAATTTTTAAATATATTTGCAGTAGAATTTTTCTATCTGGTGTACAAAATATGCCAGTGCGTGTAGTTAAAGGTTAAGTAATTTCATTTATTAAAAGTGGAATTCACCACTTGAACCTAACTTCAGCCCTTGAGTAATGAACTATTACTCACAGGTAGAGAAATGGGTGTTATTATCTATTCAAAAATAGTGAATAATGAGCAAGTTACTAACAGGTCATAGAAAAATACTTATATAGTTACTAGCTGCTTATTATAGTTAGGTAAACTTTATAAGTAGGTATACATTTATATACACTTGAGTCCACGATACTTTACCTATGCGTCATTAATACCTGACAAGACAAAACATACATTTTATCTAGCATCATTCTCTTCCACGCATGAAACTAAAGACAAACCATCTAACACCTCTTCTCAAGTAAAAACACGTTATTTTTATGAAAGCTGTAGACTCAGTACCTCGAAAAGAGATAGGTAAAAAAAAGATATTATGGGATATTTTCAGACTTTACAAGTACAATTTGTGACATTTCTGGTTTGTTTACTTTTGTGGCTGTCAGTCTGTTGAATTTTTTGCTGTTTTTTTGGCGAATTTTTGCATTTTGAACTTTTTTATATCACACAAACAGTTGTTTTCACAACTAATTTTATATTGGAGTTTGAAATTTTATGGTAAGTGTATTTTTATTTTGCAATTAATTTTTACAAGATACAAAGTTAACCTAATTCACACAGTTAAGGAATGGTTGTGTTTAAGTTTCTGCCAAAGTGAATAAAATGACAAAAAGAAAATATGGTATTGAATTTTTTTATAAATTTAATGGTGCGCTGCAACAATGTTGTAAGCGACATATTGGGTCAAAGTGAGGTTTTAATGCAATATTATTGTACAGTAGAACGTCGATTATCCGAACGTCGATCAACCGAACAACCTCTTATCCGAACTCCCAACTTGTGTAAAAACTCGATTGAAAATGCCTAAATGAAAGCGTATTGTCCTTTCTATGAAATTTTTTAATGCTTAAAAATCTTCATTTTGTTGCAAATACAGCACTTTTTTGTTTAATTCATATCCTATTTGTCACTAAAGATATGTAAATAAGGCTTTCATTCGAATATGGATAAATAATATTGCTATATCAATACAGTTCGATTATCTGAAAAAATCGATTTTCCGAACATATCTGCCCCCCCAATTAGTTCGGATAATCGACGCTCTACTGTATATCCAAAGACCAATGCGAGCATCTTTCAATCTGGCTAAAAACATTTTGCCTTCCCTGAGTTTCTCGTACCGCAATGTTGGTATCCGTATGTTCATAAATAGCTTGTCAATACATTTTTTTCATCTCCTGCATAATCTCAATTCTGTCGCTTACAGCATTGTTGCAGCGCACCATTCAATTGTTTATTTATTTATTAATCACTAATGATATTAAAAGAATTTATTAAGCTACTTCAAATCTAGCTGTAATTCTGCAGCAAAATTTTAAAGCAAAACTTACATTTTGACATTCTATTTATTTGATAACAACAAATTTTATATTATAACCTAGCTGTTAAGTTTAGTAAATTTCCGACTTATTTCCTATGCTTTAAATGATGATGCACACTAAAGAACAGACTCAACTCATCGGCTTAGAGACACAAAAATGTAACTACATTTCACATTTTGAAGTTCAATCTACAAAATTGAACGTATCTTAGTGAGTTTCGTAGTTTTCGTAACTCCTCACTGGGGTTTTAGGTGTTCAGAAAGAGGTGTCACTCAAAATTAACTTATTAAGATAAGTTCAGTGGTGTAGATATCTCAAAATGAGACAAAATGTAGTTACATTTCTGTGTCACTAAGCTGACGAACTGTAGGTAAGTGGTCTGAAGGGGATATTGAAAACAAATTAATTTAAAAGTGATAGAATAAAATTACACTTGCAGAGTAATACAAGTAACACATACACTAGATTTAAAAATAACTTATAATATACACTAAACAACCATGTAAATTTATAGTACTTTTGACACTCATATAAATGGGATATCACAACTATACACAGAAAGAAGATACACAAGACAGTGTTCAAAAAGCTTAGTTGAAAATTTGGACTGGAGTACTACAGAATGATAAATAAATAATACAACAATTAAATAAAAAAAGTGGCATTATAGTCAGGAGCAAGCATGGATAGTCATAATAGTTTTAAAACAAACATGAATATTAGATTAGAAGTTGTTATAAAAACATAACATTTAATGTAATAGATAATATGTAATACAGGACTTCAACTTACCCAGTAGTAACAATTTCACTTCACTGGCAGCCTTTTCTCCAGCTGCTCGGAGATCCCGATCAATCTTTCTGGATCTAGCTAGAGCAGCTTTTTCCCCAGTTGTACTCACCGCACAACCCATTTTCTATTTGAATTTCTTCGATTTTTTCACACTTGTTGCTATTCCTTCAGATAAAACGACTCCACCCGCTCAGTAAAAACATTTCCGTTGTCGGTTAAAAAGTCACTAAGTCAATGGAATTCATAAAAACATTGGCGACAGAAATTTCCTGTTCACCGAACATTGCTACCAACATTTATTATTCACGCCTATATATAGGCAATTTGAAGACACATATAGCAAACTGTAGGAATCTGTATTGAAGTTCTATAATAGTGCAAGTTTGTAATAGATGGGGCGATGGAATATTCTACACGAAAGTAGGATTCTGCATTGTACCTCTGTAATAGTGCCAGTTTACCATATAGATGGGGCGATGCAATAATATATTAAATTCATATTTAAATAATAAATATTTGAAATTATCTAGGTACTTGAGAAGAGTAGTCGTTCCGCATAAAGTGTCCGTTGAAGAGAAAAAAAAAAAAAAAAAGAAAAAATATGTTGAAAACTTAAAATTTTACTCTAAGGCTAAGGTATGCATGTATATCTGGGGTTTGGTTCACTAAGGGCGGATGTCACATTTTTGGCTAATTTTGGTTGTTAAATAAATCGAAAATTTCCATCAAAATAAAATATATAATAATAAGAAAAAAATAAGGTTATAAAGTAAATTCTTTTTCTCCTCTGGAAGTTGCCGCAAACGTGTCACACCTCTAGAACAACACAGGGTCGTGACGTGACAGACAAATACTCAACTACAGAGTCGGCCAGGGCGTAAATTAGTTTAACATTACAGTGGAACCTCGATTATCCGTCTCTCCATTAACCGTCACCTCTGTTAACCGTCAGGGTACATACAGAAGTTGTATTAACCACATAAGCAAAAATTTTAATGTAAAAAAATAAAAAAAGTTAATTTGATTTGTGATGAGGCCACAAACGGCTATCCATTGCTGACAGATAAAGAAATCGTTGAAATGGCAACAAAGGCGGACCAGACAAATTCAGAAGCTGACACAGACTCGGAATTTGACTGTAGCTGTGTTAATGGACCTATTTTAACTGACAAAGATTTGCGTAAATAACCTAGAGAAGCTGCATCGCATATGCAATAATTCATCGAGTGATATTCTCAACAAGAAGAAGCCAATAAAGTAGATTGCATGATGTTATGCCGATTAAGAAATTCAGCAGTCGCAAAATGTGAAGAAACAGTAAAACAAACAAAGATTTCAGAATATTTTAAATTGATACGATTGTACGAACACAAATCCCTCTTATATTGTCAAACAAACCATATACCCTATTCCACGAACATACGCCTGTTTTGGATTACTTCGACAACGACTATTTTACTGTGCAAAATAAGAAGAACGAAAGTAAATTGCAAATTACATTGTTGTTTATTGGAATAATTATTAGCCCCATTTACTTTCGTACTTCTTATGTTGCACAGTAAAATATTCGTTGTCGAAGTAATCCAAAACAGGCGTAACTTCGTGGAATGGCCCATACAAATGAAATTTGAGAGTTGTACTATGAGCTTTTAATTTTTTTTAATGTTCTGTTAACCGTCTTTTCGATTATCCGTCATACCCTTGGTCCGGTGCCCTGACGGATAATCGAGGTTCTACTGTATAACATTTTTAAGTCGTTGCGATTGTTGAAAAAACTGAACTGTGATATGTAGTTGCTGTGTTCCCAGATGACTTTTTTGATGATCAGTAGGTGTCGCTTCAAAAGATCAGTAGATTTCAGTAGTATCAAGTCGCCTCTAAAATCGGTATAATTCGGTAGATTTAGCTGGTGGAGTAATTTAGTTTATACATAGACAACTAGATGTCGCCCCGAAAAATCAGTAGAATTCAGTAGAATTAGGGGGAAGGGGAAGGCAACCTCAAAGGCATCTTCCTTGGGGGAAGATGCCTCAAAAAATCGGTCGATTCAACCGATTTTTCGTTAAATTTACCGAATCCCTCTATTAAAATACGATGATTTTGAGTATTTTAGTAATTTTTAGTATTTCAGTAGGTTTAAGGATGCCATCAGTAGATCAGTAGACGAAGATCGAGATCAGTAGGTCTACTGATTTTTCAGTAGGTCTGGGAACACTTTGTAGTTGTCTCAATGGTAATAAATTAGTTGCCCGTATAACTACAGGTTGTAACATCGTAATGTCAGTCGGGGTAGGGGACGTTGGCCGAATACAACTGAAAATGCTCTCGGGCAACGTTGTAGACCGTGCATTTGTTTGTACTGACAACCAATGCGTTGAAAAATTGCTACTTGGGGATGCTGCTGCTGCTTGCCCTGCGCGAACTCTGGCTCTTGTTATTGGTCCGGTGTAGGTTGTAGTCGTCGGCGGGATGTTACGCGTGGATGTTGCGGCCTGATTTATTTTGTTCTTTTTCTTCAGTACCGTTTTCCATGTTTCCATGTTTTGGTTTAAACCGTTGGGATTTCTTTCAATTTCTATCGATTCTCTGATTTTCCGTTTTCTTTTTACTTCGATGTTAGCTAACATCGTTGTTTGGTTCAGGTTTATTGTGTGTCCTGTATTTGCGATATGTTGCGCCAGGGATGACGTGGTTTCTCCCCTTTCGATAGCATTTCGGTGTTCTTCTCGTCTTACCTGGATTCTTCGGTTGGTCTGTCCAATGTACGACTTTCCACAATCCCCACACGGAATCTCGTATACACCTTGACTTTCTAACGATATTTTGGTCTTTGGTGTTGGTAAAATAGTTGAGATCTTTCTGTCCGTATTAAATATCGTTTCTATGTTGTGTTTTCTCAGCACTCTCCCTATTTTCTCTGTCGTACCCTTGACATATGGCAGAATGGTTTTGCCGATCGGTTTATTGTCTTCTGTAGGGTCCTTATCTCTTCTTCGAGCATTTTGAGCTTTTTCGATGTTGTATGTTGAGAAGCCGTTTTTTCTTAACGCTGTTTTTACGTTATGCATTTCTTCATTTTGATGTTCTTGGTCTGTCAGTCTTTCGGATCTTGTAATCAAGGTTTTGATGACTGAATGCAATTGTACAGGATGGTGGTGTGAAGCAGCATTTAGATATCTATCGGTATGTGCCGGTTTCCGATACACTGTATGGCCTATGTGTCCGTCTTGTTTCTTTATTATTAACACATCTAAGAATGGAATTTGGTCGTTTTCTTCCAGTTCCATGGTAAACTGAATTTTATGGTGGATATTGTTGATGTGTTCTAAAAAAGTTCCCCACTGTCACCAGTAATAGCGAACTTGTTTATGAATGAAATAGAACAGCGGGCAATAGAAACAGCTGAATACAAACCCAAACTGTGGCTTAGATACGTGGATGACACTTTTATCATCTGGACCCACGGAGAAGAAAAACTAAAGGCTTTTGTAGAACACATCAACAATATCCACCATAAAATTCAGTTTACCATGGAACTGGAAGAAAACGACCAAATTCCATTCTTAGATGTGTTAATAATAAAGAAACAAGACGGACACATAGGCCATACAGTGTATCGGAAACCGACACATACCGATAGATATCTAAATGCTGCTGGGAGAGCCCACGGGAGTGCCAAAGATTTGTGAGTAAAAAGTTCCACCAACTAATCGATTTTATTTTTTCTAATGTTTACTTTTCTTTCAGTGGAACTTTTTACTCACAAATCTTTGGCACTCCCATGGGCTCTCCTATCAGCCCCATTCTAGCCACCATAGTTTTAGATCATCTATTTAATATAGTAATTCCACGACTACCGTTCAAGTTACCGTTCATATATAAATATGTGGATGATGTGATAAGTGCGATCCCCGAGGACTCTATTCAAACTACACTGGACCTCTTCAATGGATTTCACAAACACCTACAATTTACCGTTGAGGAGGAGAAAGAACAAAGTGTGCCCTTTTTAGACACTAAGGTGATAAGAACCACAGAGAACAAGATAATTTTGGATTGGTATCAGAAACCAACTGACTCTGGAAGATATATAAATTATTTCTCTCAGCACTCGAAAAGCCAAAAACACAACACTGTTGTGGCAATGAAAAACAGAATTTTACACATCAGCAATGACCTGTTCACACAAAAGAATTTAAAAACACTCTATAACATATTCTTGAACAACGGCTATCCAAGTAAAATTCTTAAGCAACTGATATATAACTCAGACTTATACGACGGGCAACGTGACAACAGACCATCAGATCCCGTGATTTACAAAAAGTTGCCCTTCATAAATGGCTTAACCAACAATATAATCAAGCTGCTGAACGGAATTCATAAAATCAAAATAGCGAAATACAATAGCATATCCAACTATAGCTTATTCTCGAAGCTTAAAGACCAGACACCGCTTCTAAATCAGAGTCATATCATCTATCAACTTTCTTGTCTCGAATGTGATGGGCAGTATATAGGACAAACATCGCAATGGTTGAAACAAAGAATAACGCAGCACAAAAGTGATTGTAAAACACACAAAAATACTTGTGCAGCAGCACACCATTCCATAACAACAGGACACCAATTTAATTTGTCAGATATCAAGATCTTAGATTCAGAAAACAATTATAAGAAAAGATTGTTTCTCGAGATGTACCACAGAAACAGTAATAAACGTTCAATTAATTACAAATCAGACACAAGTAGATTAAGCGAAATTTACTGCAATGTTTTAAAATTCGAAAAATAGCAGATTATTAAACAGATGGCTTGATATTGGAACTTTTGACCCTTAACACATGTGAGAAAAGATACCTGACTCAGTGCCGCCCTCGACGTTCTCGTGAAACGACATGCATAGCTTTAAGTTAAATTGCTTTATATAACATACCTACAACAATTCGTAAGTTATATCATTGTAATATTATGTTTGTACCTAACTGTTAGTTAATTTTGTAGTTTGTTCCTGATGAAGATGAAAAATTAATAAATACTCATCGAAATATCGAATTCAACAGAATTAAATGTAGTTTCAATCTAAGCCACAGACCGCAATTCCCGATAATTTCAACACTGTTTTATAGTGTTATAGTATATATATATATATATATATATATATATATATATATATATATATATATATATATATATATATATATATATATACAGTGCTAGTCAAAAGTCCGTACCCCCCCTCGTATCTTTTGATCGGTTATACATATAATAGTGAAATTTGGAGTGAGGAAATAAACGGACGTACGCTTCTTAACTAGTCATGACAGGTGACGTAATAGTGACAGATGACTTTACAGCGCCACTGTGACAGATAATTTTAAATGGGACCTTATGGCAAGTGACACCTCATTTGAAAGGTATTGAAAATATCTCTTCAGTCATACTAACTTTTTGGGTTTAAGTTGATTTTGATTTTGGTGAATAAATGAAATAAATATAACTTTGTAGTTTCGCATTTAATTCTTAAAAATTAAAATGTCCGCCCATGGTTATTTTGTCAAAAAAGTTGACATTTTTCAGCTCTCTAGTAGTTTTTACGTCAACGTCAACCTTTTTGACAAGTAACCATAGGCGGAGGTTTGAATTTTTATTAATTAAATGCGAAACTACAAGTTTATATTATTTCATTTATTCATCCAAATGAGCTTAAACTCAAACAAAATTAGTATAGCTGAATAGGTATTTTCAATACCTATCAAACGAGGTGTCGCTTACCATAGGGTACCATTTAAAATTATCTGTCACAGTGGCGCTGTAAAGTCATCTGTCACTTTTACGTCACCTGTCATGACTAGTTAAGAAGCCTACGTCCGTTCATTTCCTTCCTCCAAATTTCACTATTATAAGTATAACCGGTCAAAAGATACGAGGGGGGGTACGGACTTTTGACTAGCACTATATATATATATATATATATATATATATATATATATATATATATATATATATATATAAAATCTTGTTAAAATCTGCCCCCTGAAATTTATGACTGCAACCTCAAAATTAACAAGATTTTACATAGTGTCAGTCAATATTACCTAACTGCTTTATATATATATATATATATATATAAAATGATGTTGGATAATCGAGTACAAATTTTAAAAAAATCGAGTACAAAAAAATGGTAACCTTGCTCCTGTAGTAATCCTTTTACAAGTTAACAAACAACTTTTTTAACTTGCTACACTATACTGACGAAGCCCAAATAGGCCGAAACACCGGTGTATATAGTTGCACAGAAATGTATGGAATGATGACCCTTCATCATTTTATATATTTCCAACTAAATTCACATTCACTTTACGAGTATTAGCCAATGATTTTGCTTATTTATATATATATATATATATATATATATATATATATATATATATATATATATATATATATATATATAGATAGATAGATAGATAGATAGATACATTTATTTCCTTTTAAAATTTTACAATTTTATGGAAAGGGTGAGAACAAATATTTCGTTCCTTTTTTCATCCCAAGAAACACACAATATGTTTATTTTAGGGATAAACAAAAGAAAGAAATAAATAAAAAAAAAAAAAAAAAAAAACAACGAGTTATATAAGAATTAATTAAAGATACAAAGTATAATTTACGTATTTAACTATTCATTTATGATGAAAGACCTAAGTTTTAGAACATTCCAGATATAGCCAGCTATTATTTTAGCTGAATATACTGTAATGTTATTTAAGGTATGAGTTACAGTATCAATATCGGCTATATAATTAATGGATGATTGTTTCATACAAGAATATATTGGACAATCAAAAAGTATATGTTCAATTGTTTCTAACTCCTTATTGTTACAAATAGTACAGATTTCATTAGGATTAATTTTATATGTAGAATCCTTATAAGTGAACGTTAAGCAGAATGAATTACATAATCGAAGCTGTGCAATAGTTCTTGTAATCTGGATGGGCATTTTTAGGCATAAGTATTTTTGACTTAATTCGGAAAGAGCTAGGTGTTTATATAAGGGGAGAAAATTGGATTGCTGACAAAGAGAAATATCTAATTCTGAGAGCTTATTTTTAAATTTGATTAACAAGGCTTTTCTATTCAGTTGAAGGGAATGAAGGGAGAGATTATTCCAAATAGGTTCAGCATCAATAAAAGTAAAAAGTGATTTTACCTGCGCTGCCCAGTTATACCTGCTATCGGTCTCCATCAGTTGTAGTTGACGAAAAAAGCACATTTTGGGGTAACGGGAATCGTCCATCATATAAATTTTCTTTAACCAGTTTAGTGTCCACTTGAATATATTATACAAGAGTTTGACTCTGCCGCATTCTACTCTGACTATGTAACCGGGTGTGGATATGGGAAGCATAAGAATTCGTTTTAGGAATTGTACTTGAACTTGTTCGAGAACATCTACATAACGGAGTGCCCATACAGAAATACAATTGGAGATTGTACTTGTTACTAATGCATCAAAAAGTTGTAGCCTCGTTTGCATGCAGTCAATTTTAAGTTTAGCTAGAACAGGTATAAGTGCTCCAGTTGCTTGTTTAGCTTTCGCATTACTCACATCTGCCATTTCACGGAATAGAGACGAAGAGGCAAAAGTCACTCCAAGGTAATTATAGGTGTTAGTTAATAGAATGGGATATTGATTGAAAGTGAATTTAATATTATTTTTTAAGTTATAAGGACCCCTAGAGAAACACATAATTTTAGTTTTAGCAGTATTGACAGTAAGTTTGTTTTGTTTGCAGTAATCCTCCAACATTTTTAATTTTTTTGATATATCGATCTCCGAGTGACCTAATATTACCAAATCGTCAGCGTATAAAAGCATAAGAATTTCATTTACGTTATTAACATTGATGCCTTCTGCTCCGCGGCTTTTAAAAAAATCTTCGATGTCTGCAAGAAATAACGCAAATAACAAGGGACTGAGGACTTCTCCCTGTAACACGCCCTCACAAATGTTAAACGATTTATATATATATATATTATATATATATATATATTATATATAAATAGTTGGTTTTTAATTCCTGCGTTTGCGGTCTGTTATAAATAAAACACTTGATTTTGCTTAGACGTTTTGGCTGTTTGCCATTTTCAATAAGCACTTTTAATTATTAAACATTACACTGTTAACAAACATATTTTATATACAATACACGTAATATTTTGAAAATTTAAAAAAATGCACATCGTGTTTCTCTAAGATGTTATGAGAGAATTCCAGGCATGGGCATTGGGCATATGGTAAAAGCACTTCACAACGGTTTTGGATGTGAAACCCTCTATACTCTGGGTATAGAGATTTTTGAAGAGAAGAACTGAATAAAGATGGGTAAAATAAATGATAAGAGATTTAAGACAAAAGAAGAGGGGCTTAGCTCAGAAGGAAAAAAAAAAGGGCAGAGAGACACTAAATCTCAAGTATGAGTATTCGGGCTAGCTTCCATACACCGAATATTGGCTTTAGAGATATAAGAAGAAAATTTGGTAATGAAATGATAGTAACTAGGAAGGAAATGAGACTGTTAATACAAAAATGGAAGGAAAATAGATAAGAATGCTAGAGATAAAATAATATCGAGTTACAACAAAGAAAGAAGAAGAAAAAAGGGCGCCAACTCGAACGAACAACTCGGCTCTCAGAACCAAGAAGTTGGACAGGTTCGAGATTTTGAAATAACGAACAACAGGAACTCTATGACACTGGTTACAACCACCTGAAATACAAAATACTAAATACTGATCTTGTCTTGCTATGTTATATACTGGTAATACAGACTGAAATAAAACACCAACCTTAATACATACAAATATATTAATAATAAATATTAAATGTTAACACTTTACATATAACGCAACGTAATAACAGTGATAGTGGATGGGGAAAAGATAAAATAGGACCGCAAAGGCCACTCAACAAGCAATTATCCACTATCACTGGCCAAGCAAAAGTATTAAAATCAAAATCCAAATTAAAAGTCCGTTGGAATAGCAAAAAGGTCTATATAAATGAGTTGGTCAGTGACTCTTTATATATTTTACAAAAAAAAAACCTACGAGACGTATTCCCTATTTAAAATCCGCGACAAAATTTTACAACCCGATTCCCTATTAAATTTTAAGATACAATTATTGATGATTATTAAACAAGACCTGATTTTATTTATTTAAAACTACTACTTATATTAAATCAAAAAAAAAACCAACGACCTAAAACCCTGTCTATCACGAAAATATATGTACTCTTCCTAATCGTATGCATACGAAAAGTTTACAATGTAGCAAATATATCTTACCCAAAAGTAAATACAGAAAAAGTAAATAAACTTAGCTTTTACACAACAGCCGGTTAAAAGTAGGGTTGCAAGTCCATAGAGATGAATTCCGTAGGAAATTCCCTTTTGGCACGATAAAACGGTTGGCTGCTGTGGTGAGTAAGTCCTACTGCAAGGTCCTGGGTGAAGATGCTGGTTGTAATAAAATCCGGTATGGTGTATTATCCAACAAAAACAGCCCACTCTAGGGATAAACCATCACAGAGTGGCTAGCAATCTAACTAGGTAGTACATAATTAACGTGATAGAGTCACGTTGTGTGACTAAATAACTAAGTTACGGGATCTAAAATAAAGTTTATTTAATTAGTTATGATGTATTTCAAGAACAGTAGCAGTACATATTGAACAGGCCCAAACAAAAACACCAAATATTAGGTAGGTTAGGTATTCATATGTCATGTCAAAATTTCTGAAGTTTACTTCAATTCAGACATGACAGGGACGTGCGCATTAGATGGGCGTGACAGAAGGCTGTATAGATACTCGTTAAAACTTTTTATAAATCACAGATAAAAAACCTTAAGTAAAAAGCCTAACGATCAGGTATAAAAGATATTAAAATTTAGGTTTGGACTAAAAAAAACTATGGCCTTGATTGAATGTTCCTTTGCAAATGATAATGAATATCATTATTATACTATGAATTATATATAAACTTATGTGGTAAATTAATCTACCGAAAGATCTAACTACAATGATGCATTGGATTTCACAAGGAAGGAATGAGAGATAAATGTATTATGTACTTACTGAAACAAGGCAGGCACGCCGGAATATCCACTTCTGTTATGTGAAGAAGTCCAAAGACATGTTTAACTTTGGTTATCTAGTTTTGTAGATGGGATTAGCTGACGCTTAATTTCCTTCTAATTATTTGATTTCCATCGAAAATTTGTTTCAATCCCGTCACTTAAAAGTGGGAATAACCTTACTAGCGGCGCGCCATCCGCCCTTCGAGCCGTTTCCTGACCAACTGCTGTTCAATGTTATCGGAAATCGATTCGTATCGATCCGATAGAAACATGCGCGGTGCTTTCCTCTTGCTTCGCTGCGAAAATAGGCACCTAAGCGATTAAATAGGCGTCTCCAAAGAATTTTCTAGAGGGGTATTTTTAATGAAATATAATTGAATGAATCGAAAATCGTAATTAATTTTAAATGGTCCGTAGCATAACTGCTACATTCTCCCTTATCTCCAGCAAAAAAAAAGGAAAACTCCACAAGTTTCCTTTTTTTTTATTTTCCAGAACTAACTGACGCTAGGGCGAACCTGAGGGTGGACACGGTAAAGGAGTAACGTTGTGGGATAAAAACATAATGATGGTAGGCTCAACAGTCATACTATTTGCTGAGGGGACAGAACACAAATCAGGAACGAAGTCATACATAGTATAGAGGCCACGTGAGATATATTTAATCATATTTGCAGAAAGTATAGAACATAGAAGGGATGTGTAACTGACCGACATAGATAATTCAACAAGATAATTTACTTTAATTTAGTAAAAATAAAGATAGAGAAAAACAAATAATTACACGTTAATCACTTACATTCTAAATATAATTATACAACCTTATAGAGTAAGTCAACTCTTAACACTACTTACTATCTGCATTCTCAAGTGTTAGTAACCCATCATTAAATCTAAATTACAGGTGTGTATTAACAACACCTAACACAGTATAACCAAGAACCATACACAACAATCAACATATCAAATTTACCCAACATTGATACTAGAGCGAACAAATTCTACTAATCACCCGAGAATTCAATGAGGGACTAATTCATCAAGACTAGTTGAAACTACATTACTACAAAGCTAAACATAAATAATGATATGGTTCTGGATATCACCAACAACTAAAAATCAAGGTAAAAGATAATCCTTAACATCTACTCTCTTGAGCAGTGATAGGAAGACACAATCTAGGTAAAGATACTAGCAAGCCCACTATACTCATGGTATAGAGTATGCTAAAAGGTAAAGATAATTGCAAGCCCACATCTACTCGTGGTAGAGGGTATGCACAAAAGGTAAGATATAATTAGGGTCCTAACTGTAATACCTAAACTGCACTATTGACGTGATCCAATTCTTTACTCACGACAAGCACAGAGAAGGACAGATTCTTAGGACTTTATAATAATCAAGATAAAGATAAGATATACATTCAATCAGATATAGATAAGAGATGCACTCATCAAGGTAAAGGTACGAGATAAACTCAAGGTAAAGATAAACTCACTTCAGGTAAAGGTAAAGTCACTTCAGGTAAAGATAAAGATAAACTCACTTCAGGTAAAGGTAAAGATAAGCTCACCTCAGGTAAAGGTAAAGATAAGCTCACTTCAGGTAAAGGTAAACTCACTTCAGGTAAAGGTAAAGTCACTTCAGGTAAAGATAAACTCACTTCAGGTAAAGGTAAAGATAAGCTCACCTCAGGTAAAGGTAAAGATAAGCTCACTTCAGGTAAAGGTAAACTCACTTCAGGTAAAGGTAAAGTCACTTCAGGTAAAGATATGTTAAAACTCAAATCATTTAAAAGATAACAGCATAGGAGATGACAACCAAGTTAAACAGACTTACTTACTGCTGAATATCAGAACGATCCAATTCTAGATGACACATTCTAATTTCAACCTAAGAGACACTCTGGGAACAACTTATAGATATTAATGTATTTCTGAGCCAAGTGAAGTGCACAAGTTCGGGGTGATCAGTCCTGAACCCACGCTAAACCCTGACACAGTAAAGCGACTACATAAGCTTTATGGGCATGGTCCGCGCGAAACCATATAAGACCATAAGTAAATCAAAGAAAATATTTTTTTTTGAAAAGTGTTTTCCAATTATCCCTGTAAATACTTATTTAACCCAGAATTCAAGATGGGGAAAATTCCCATTATCCATCCTGTACTCCTATGGTATATAGTTTGGACTTTCAAGAGGCAACTCACAGCAAAATGAACAAGTCCAAAACTAAGATATTAGTCAACATTAAGATAAGATAAAATAAGATAAAAGGCACAACAACAGATGTTAACTAGGTAAACAAAATAAATAAAAAGATTTTATACCTTAACGATGCCATTATAAACAACTGGGAAATAAACACGAGAATGAGATAAAATGTAAGTAGGTAAAGTTTAACTTACTCTCTGTCCTCAAGTTAATGTTCTGAGTGGATACCTATACCAGTAATGTTTATTTGTTTGGTCCAGTCGTGAAATCTGATGAAATGTACTGCTACAACTTCCGATAAACCTAAAATTGAAAATGACTTTTAATTCAAGGTAGTGATTCACTTTTAATGCTATTCCGGACTTGTAAAATAGTTAAATTCAAGATATTAAATTCTCAATTTATTTATTATTAATTCAAAATAATTATTTGACCAATCAAAACAAAACAATTTATTCAGTCAACACAGTATACTATAGCAAAACAAGTTTATTCAAAATATAGATATAAGATAATGTCCAAAAAAAAAACCAAATTGAAGTACAAACTAAACGTTAAAATGAAAATCTAAAAACACAATCACTGAAACCACCAAGATAAAACCAAAAGTTAAAGAAAATATTTTTACAGCCAAAAATGTAAAAGAAGCCCCACGTTGGGCGCCAATTGAAACCCTCTATACTCTGGGTATAGAGATTTTTGAAGAGAAGAACTGAATAAAGATGGGTAAAATAAATGATAAGAGATTTAAGACAAAAGAAGAGGGGCTTAGCTCAGAAGGAAAAAAAATCAAAAGGGCAGAGAGACACTAAATCTCAAGTATGAGTATTCGGGCTAGCTTCCATACACCGAATATTGGCTTTAGAGATATAAGAAGAAAATTTGGTAATGAAATGATAGTAACTAGGAAGGAAATGAGACTGTTAATACAAAAATGGAAGGAAAATAGATAAGAATGCTAGAGATAAAATAATATCGAGTTACAACAAAGAAAGAAGAAGAAAAAAGGGCGCCAACTCGAACGAACAACTCGGCTCTCAGAACCAAGAAGTTGGACAGGTTCGAGATTTTGAAATAACGAACAACAGGAACTCTATGACACTGGCTACAACCACCTGAAATACAAAATACTAAATACTGATCTTGTCTTGCTATGTTATATACTGGTAATACAGACTGAAATAAAACACCAACCTTAATACATACAAATATATTAATAATAAATATTAAATGTTAACACTTTACATATAACGCAACGTAATAACAGTGATAGTGGATGGGGAAAAGATAAAATAGGACCGCAAAGGCCACTCAACAAGCAATTATCCACTATCACTGGCCAAGCAAAAGTATTAAAATCAAAATCCAAATTAAAAGTCCGTTGGAATAGCAAAAAGGTCTATATAAATGAGTTGGTCAGTGACTCTTTATATATTTTACAAAAAAAAAAACCTACGAGACGTATTCCCTATTTAAAATCCGCGACAAAATTTTACAACCCGATTCCCTATTAAATTTTAAGATACAATTATTGATGATTATTAAACAAGACCTGATTTTATTTATTTAAAACTACTACTTATATTAAATCAAAAAAAAACCAACGACCTAAAACCCTGTCTATCACGAAAATATATGTACTCTTCCTAATCGTATGCATACGAAAAGTTTACAATGTAGCAAATATATCTTACCCAAAAGTAAATAAAGAAAAAGTAAATAAACTTAGCTTTTACACAACAGCCGGTTAAAAGTAGGGTTGCAAGTCCATAGAGATGAATTCCGTAGGAAATTCCCTTTTGGCACGATAAAACGGTTGGCTGCTGTGGTGAGTAAGTCCTACTGCAAGGTCCTGGGTGAAGATGCTGGTTGTAATAAAATCCGGTATGGTGTATTATCCAACAAAAACAGCCCACTCTAGGGATAAACCATCACAGAGTGGCTAGCAATCTAACTAGGTAGTACATAATTAACGTGATAGAGTCACGTTGTGTGACTAAATAACTAAGTTACGGGATCTAAAATAAAGTTTATTTAATTAGTTATGATGTATTTCAAGAACAGTAGCAGTACATATTGAACAGGCCCAAACAAAAACACCAAATATTAGGTAGGTTAGGTATTCATATGTCATGTCAAAATTTCTGAAGTTTACTTCAATTCAGACATGACAGGGACGTGCGCATTAGATGGGCGTGACAGAAGGCTGTATAGATACTCGTTAAAACTTTTTATAAATCACAGATAAAAAACCTTAAGTAAAAAGCCTAACGATCAGGTATAAAAGATATTAAAATTTAGGTTTGGACTAAAAAAAACTATGGCCTTGATTGAATGTTCCTTTGCAAATGATAATGAATATCATTATTATACTATGAATTATATATAAACTTATGTGGTAAATTAATCTACCGAAAGATCTAACTACAATGATGCATTGGATTTCACAAGGAAGGAATGAGAGATAAATGTATTATGTACTTACTGAAACAAGGCAGGCACGCCGGAATATCCACTTCTGTTATGTGAAGAAGTCCAAAGACATGTTTAACTTTGGTTATCTAGTTTTGTAGATGGGATTAGCTGACGCTTAATTTCCTTCTAATTATTTGATTTCCATCGAAAATTTGTTTCAATCCCGTCACTTAAAAGTGGGAATAACCTTACTAGCGGCGCGCCATCCGCCCTTCGAGCCGTTTCCTGACCAACTGCTGTTCAATGTTATCGGAAATCGATTCGTATCGATCCGATAGAAACATGCGCGGTGCTTTCCTCTTGCTTCGCTGCGAAAATAGGCACCTAAGCGATTAAATAGGCGTCTCCAAAGAATTTTCTAGAGGGGTATTTTTAATGAAATATAATTGAATGAATCGAAAATCGTAATTAATTTTAAATGGTCCGTAGCATAACTGCTACAGATGGTGGTCGTAAAACCAAAACGATAATATACAGGAGATCAAGTTACATAATATACGAGAGAAATAAATCTGACTAATGTTTAACTTTCAATAATGGGAGCAAGATTTTTTGTAGTTATGATCTGAGTATGTAACTCGAAATATGAATACTGAGGTGCGTATTTTTTTGTATTTTATATGGAACAGAGGCTTGAACGCTAAAACAAGGATATTCATTAATGATAGAACATTATAATAGAACAGAGTATTTGAGATGTGGGCATATAGAAGATTTTTAAAAATAACCTTGGTTCAAAAGATTAAGAGACAACCACGTTTTGTAACCGAATGAAATAAAGAAAAATGAGATATTAAATACAATTAAAAGAAGAAATTTACATTATTTGGAAACATTTTATAAGAAATGAGATATGTGTTTATGTAGATCGTTATATAGGAAAAGATACTGGACAGAAGAAGCTTAGGACGCTGACATATATCCTGGCTAAACAAAATTGATCTAATGATACAAACTGTAACTCTGTGGAGTTGCTATAAGAGGTAGCACGTAAAAAAAAAATTATTTATAATTTTTATTTTTATTTATATTTTTTTATAAAAATTTATAATATAATTTTTTTTTTTTTTTTTGTTATGTGCTACCTCTTATAGCAACTCCACAGAGTTACAGTTTGTATCATTACATCAATTTTGTTTAGCCAGGATATATGTCAGCGTCCTAAGCTTCTTCTGTCCAGTATCTTTTCCTATATAACGATCTACATAAACACATATCTCATTTCTCATAAAATGTTTCCAAATAATGTAAATTTCTTATTTGTTTAGCCAGGATATATGTCAGCGTCCTAAGCTTCTTCTGTCCAGTATCTTTTCCTATATAACGATCTACATAAACACATATCTCATTTCTTATAAAATGTTTCCAAATAATGTAAATTTCTTATTTTAATTGTATTTAATATCTCATTTTTCTTTATTTCATTCGGTTACAAAACATGGTTGTCTCTTAATCTTTTGAACCAAGGTTATTTTTAAAAATCTTCTATATGCCCACATCTCAAATACTCTGTTCTATTATAATGTTCTATCATTAATGAATATCCTTGTTTTAGCGTTCAAGCCTCTGTTCCATATAAAATACAAAAAAATACGCACCTCAGTATGCATATTTCGATTTACATACTCAGATCATAACTACAAAAAATCTTGCTCCCATTATTGAAAGTTAAACATTAGTCAGATTTATTTCTCTCGTATATTATGTAACTTGATCTCCTGTATATTATCGTTTTGGTTTTACGACCACCATCCAAAACCGTTGTGAAGTGCTTTTACCATATGCTCAATGCCCATGCCTGGCATTCTCTCATAACATCTTAGAGAAACACGATGTGCATTTTTTTAAATTTTCAAAATATTACGTGTATTGTATATAAAATATGTTTGTTAACAGTGTAATGTTTAATAATTAAAAGTGCTTATTGAAGATGGCAAACAGCCGAAACGTCTAAGCAAAATCAAGTGTTTTATTTATAACAGACCGCAAACCCAGGAATTAAAAACCAACTATTTAAAAATTCACGGTCAGGAAATAAGCAATATATATATATATATATATATATATATATATATATATATATATATATATATATATATATATATATATATATATATATATATATATATATATATATATAAGTAGTGACTCTTGAGGATGCAGTCAGTTTATTTGGCCCACAAGACAAAGAAAACTCTTTGACTTACTGTCAAGCTTTCGAATTATCTTTAATTCTTCTTCAAGACATCTACAAAATTTATAAATATAAAAATTATGTACTTACAGTTTATTTTTTTGTTAACTTACTAGTCGTGAGATTGATTTAAAAAGTTGAAACTTTACAGAAAGGACAATCACACACATATTAAAATATTATAAACAATCTATAACATCATGTTGTTTCCATGGCTCAATGTTCAACAATGTATTAAGTGTATACCATTTCTTTAGAAGGAAAGCAAAACCAGTAACAATAGTTGTTTTTATTATACTTAGTTATTAATTTGATTGCTGAAAAATAAATTAGTCCAGTCAATTTGCCTCTAACATACTATGAATTTTTATTAATGGAATGTATGATGGAAAATCAGATTATGATGTTATACCAAATGTTTGTTGATATGCTAATATATAGCAATAAATATTGCTTAATTTATCTATATCTGACCTTCTATTTAAGTTTTATTCTTTATAAAATGATGTGTGTTCGTTGGAGAATTAAATAACGAAACTATTGAAGGAAATGCACAAGTTTTATTTAGATGTTAACAGCTCAGAGTACAAAACGATACTGAATTCCAAATTAATAAATACAAAATTTCTTAAAACCTCTCACAGTCCTGGCACATATCATTGACACCTCGAAATCATCAGCGTGGGTGTTTCTTATCTCCGCTCTAGTCTAGATATGGGAATAAAAACGCACACAGTGCTGCAGTGGCGTGCTCGCCATAACACCTCGCTTCTGAAGACCGAAGCTGGGGTGTCCAACGTTGCAATTTCCCAGATCAAGTGGTCTAACACTGGAACGGGTAGAGAACGGGTGTGAGCACGTTTTGTACCTTCCAGATCAAGTGGCCTTACACTGGAACTGGTCGAAATTCTAAACTGTATGTAGCCGGTATGGTAGCGGCGATGTTGTTGCTTCTTCTGTGGAAATGCTTCACCTTTTCCAGGGTCGAGTGGCTTTTCACTGAAGCTGGTGGTTGAGAAGATTTCACGAAGTTGCTAGTTGCGCCTCCCCAGAACTTCCGAATTGCTTTGTGGCTACACAACAAGTGGCCTTACACTTGGAATTCTTCAAAGTTGCTTACGGGTTCCTTCAGTTTTCCTTCCTCGTGGCCTTACATACTCGGAACTCAACTACTTAGTCACTAATTCTCTAGTTTCCCAATTAACGATTAAAATCGATTAAAAAAGGCTTTACTTTTTCTAATTGGAAAATTTCTACTAACTGCGCCAGTTTTATTCTTTATACAATGATGTGTGTTCGTTGGAGAATTAAATAACGAAACTATTGAAGGAAATGCACAAGTTTTATTTAGCTGTTAACAGCTCAAAGTACAAAACGATACTGAATTCCAAATTAATAAATACAAAATTTCTTAAAACCTCTCACAGTCCTGGCACATATCATTGACACCTCGAAATCATCAGCGTGTGTGTTTCTTATCTCCGCTCTAGTCTAGATATGGGAATAAAAACGCACACAGTGCTGCAGTGGCGTGCTCGCCATAACATTTATAGGTTAGGCATCTGAAACCCAGATTTCAAACCGTCTCGAAACCCAGGCATCTGAAACTGGCGTTTCATGGCCCATCTCGAAAGCGAATAAACTATAAGCAACAACATTTTTGTTTAATTTAGTAATATTTTGTATTTTGACAACTACATCCGATTTGGGCGTCGCGTCGAAACGTTAATAAAATTATTTTTTCAATTTAATTGTGGCTTATTTTCCAATCAAAATAGTTAAACATTTCAAAGAGCTAACACATGCAGACATGGAAAACATACGGGACATACAAGAAAGGAATGAAGAACAACAAATGGAATCCATAACAAGAGAGGAATTAGAGAAAACAATAGAAAGAGTAAAATTGGGCAATGTATACCAGGCAAGTATCATATCACCCCGGAAATGATAAAATGCATAGGAATAGAGGGAATGGACAGCATGAAAGAACTAATGAATGACATCTTAAATAGAGCAGAAATACCAAAGGACTGGAAGAAAGACATTATATTATATTACCAATACACAAAAAGGGAGACAAGAGAAACTGTAATAATTACCGAGGTATTACCATATCAAGTATCTCTGGGAAGGTGTTCGCAAGAATAATAGAGACAAGAATAAAAACCCAAATAGAAACAACTATGGAAGAAACACAGTGCGGATTCAGGAAGGACAGAAGCACGCAACACCTAATATTCACAATAAGGCAAGTAAATGAGAAGGTAATTAATAAGAATAGAGAGATACATACATGCTTCATCGACCTAGAAAAGGCGTTCGACAGAATCCGAAAAAAGGACGTATGGAAGACACTAAAAGAATGGGGAGTCGACAGACACATAATAGAAGTAATAAAGGCTATGTACAAAAATAATACAAATACGGTAAGAACCAATAACGAGGAATTTAGAGAATTTACTACAATTCACAAGGAAAAATTTCCTGTAGCTGGCTGTATACCATTAATTACAAAATTGAAGAAAAATATTCTGCGTAAAAGGCATATTTATATACCGTAAAGTGAGGCTCCTTTGTGACACATATATGGTTACTTTGTGACAGTGGCCTCTAAAGTTAAACTTATTAAATTGGCAGAGCCATTAGAAATGCTGGAATAATTAAAATGTTTTATTTCCACCTACCTCTACCGAAAGTATACTTTTCCGGACCTGTTTGTAGGGAGCAAAGTTGTACTTTTCCTCCCTAGGGAGGAAAATATTTTTCCTCCCTAGGGAGGAAAAGTAAAAGTGACGTCATGGTATTTCATTCATGAAATGTAACTTATTGACGCCCTGTACAATATCTATTTTTTATTACGTAAGTTTCTATACATTTTAACGTTTATTTATAAAACACTCTGTATTTTGCATAATGGTAAAAAACAGTAAATTGTTATTTTGATTTAACAATGTTTACATTATTTATTTGACTTATATTTGACAGTTGACAGTTATATTGTACGTACTTGTTAGTTTTAGTTCTAATAAATTTTGTTGGTTAGTTACATAAATAAACTAAGTAAAAATCAAAAAATGACTTGTTATTTGAGGAAGGTGGAAAAACCATATGTATAACATGGGAGTAAAGTGCCTTTTCCTCCCTTGAATGATTACTGCCCTCCGCTACGCGTCGGGCAGTAAACTTCATTCTCGGGAGGAAAAGTAGCACTTTCCTCCCTTGTTATACAAATAGCTATTTCAATAGTAGACTATGTGCACTATCTAGGGATAACGTTTATCGGCATTGTAATGTGTCTCTGGTCAGGAGATCCTAAGATTATCTGACCGCCAGTATTTTCTAGTTCATTTAGCGTTACCCAGGGTGCACGTGTAGTATTCTACTACGGACGCGAACTAGCTCTACACCCCCAACTAGCTCCTATAACAAGGAACAAAAGAACAATTAACCCAAACACTATTGCCTCACATCTGGTATCAACATCTAGAGCACCGAAAGACAAGCCACATACAACCAAGGTAAAACGAGAGCTCAAAACTTTAAAATTCCAATCTACAGACACCGAATACTCCCGCCCTTTCACTTCCGAAGAAGTCACTATTGCTCTCAAGGATGTAAAGCCAGGTAAAGCCCCAGGTTTTGACAATATTCATCCCGAATTCTTAATTAACTGCGGCAAATATGCGAGAGAATGGATAGCCCACTTTTTCGCGGACATTATGAAGACTGGTATCATACCACAGGAACTCAAACGCTCGAAGGTCATTGCCACATTAAAACCAGGGAAACCAAATGATAACAACCCTAAGAATTACAGACCAATAGCCCTACTATCGGTTACGTTTAAGCTTCTAGAGCGCCTTATCTACAATAGAATTAGCACAAAGCTGCTTGAAACAATACCGGTTGATCAGGCAGGTTTTCGACCCAAAAGAAGCTGCGCAGATCAGGTTCTTTCACTTACCACATTTATCGAGGCAGGGTTCCAGCGAAAACTTAAAACTGCAGCCGCATTCATAGACCTAACAGCGGCCTACGATACAGTCTGGAGAGAAGGCATGATATACAAGCTCCTCCGAACAATCCCCTGTAAATCCACCGCTCGAATAATCAACAGCATGCTAGCCGACAGAACGATTCAAGTGGTCATGGGATCTGACATCAGCACCCCAAGGAAGCTGAAGAATGGACTGCCTCAGGGATATGTCTTGGCTCCTCTTCTCTTTAGCCTATACATCTCTGATATACCAGAAACCAGATCAAGAAAGTTTGGTTACGCCGATGACTGGGTCCTTGCAACAAGGTGTAAGTCATTTGAAGAAACAGAAGAAATCCTCACGGCGGACTTACACATAGTGGGAAAATATTTCCGTAAATGGAGGCTACAACCAAACGCTACGAAAACAGAGGTTTCCAGTTTCCACCTAAATAACAAGCTTGCAGGAAGAATACTCAATATTCAGTTCGAAAACACCACACTCGCCTACAATAAAACACCAAAGTACCTTGGGGTGACTCTTGACAGAACCCTATCATTCAAGGAACATCTGACAAAAACAGCGGAAAAACTTAAATCCAGAAACAACATCATCCAGAAGCTGTGCGGCACAACATGGGAAGCATCAGCTTCCACCTTGCGATCATCTGCCTTGGGCCTAGTCTTCTCAACTGCGGAATACTGCTCTTCAGCATGGCTTAACAGCCCACATATACACAAAGTAGATGTCCAATTGAATAATACAATGAGAATGATTGCTGGAGTTATCAAATCCACCCCTACGCAATGGCTCCCAGTACTGAGCCACATTCCACTACCCAAACCACTACGCATACACGCACTCACTAGTGAGTACAGAAAGATAGTAGGTAACGAGAACCTGCCAATCCATCAAGATATAGATGCAGCCAACGGTAACCGTCTACGCTCCAGACGACCACCAATAAAAACAGCAAAGGTTGCTGTGGAGGGTGAGTTCAATTTAACGACAACATGGACTCGAGAATGGATGAAACAACAAAATAGCAACTTACCCTGCATCACACAAAAACCACCAGGCTTTGACTTACCACGCAACACATGGTCTATGCTGAACCGAATCAGAACCCAACCCCAACACGGCAGATGTGGTTACATGATGCACAAATGGGGTAAACGACCATCCCCACTCTGTGACTGTGGACAACCACAAACCATCTATCACATCACAGAACAGTGTCCCACAAGATTATATCATGGCAGGTCAGAGGATTTCCTGATGGCGACTCCAGAGTCGATAGACTATGTAAATAAGTTAGATGTGCGTTTGTGAACCTATGTATTGTCTTATACAAAATATATGTAAACGTAAATGTGTCAGGTGCCATACGCTAAATAAAATAAAACTATCTAGGGAACAATAACCAAGACTCCTAGTGCAACTTCGCTCGTCATACCACAGCTGATTTGATCATCGTCAAAACAGATGATTTTAGGTTGGCGTGAAAACTTTGACTTTTGAAGAAGAATTTTTAGAAGATATTTCTAGCAAAGTAAATTTATATTTTAACACAATATGTTACCTCCATTTAACATTAAAATGTTGTTTGTAAAAAATGGACGGGAGTTTCTTTGTGTCACAGTTAGAATTCCATATAAATATCACAGAAAAAATTACGTGTCACAAAGAAACCCCGCCCATGGGGCGACTTTGTGACAACGTTTTTTGACATTTTCTTGATTTCTGTAACATATAGCGCATTCTAGTTGTCACTGAACATAGAGGAAAGATTGAGCTTTCAGGTGATATTTTTAAAATTAATAATAAACCGAAAGTGTATGTACTATATGATCACAAAACCTAAAAAAGTGTCACAAAGTAGCCTCACTTTACGGTACCTTTAATACCATATACATACCTTAAATAAATATACCTACCCTTTACGCAGAAAATTTTTCTTCAATTTTTGTAATTTACTACAAATCAAGGCGTCAAACAGGGATGCGTGCCACCGCTATTCTCAGTGATACCGGATGACATAGGCGTAACCAGGATGATCCTAAGGGGGGGTTACAACTACTGGAAAGGGGTGGGTTACAACTACTGGAAGGTCTCTGAGGGGTATGGTGTTAAGCGTATAGAGCTCAAAGTCCATCCCAATGGGGGGGTTATAACCCCCAAAACCCCCCCTGGTTACGCCTATGCCGGATGAAGCAATAAAAAAGCCGAGAGAAGAATGAGAAAACTAACATTAGGATATGTACTGGCAAATGAAACAGATTCAACTATCGGAGCTACTATTTGCAGACGACATGGTATTGATAGCAGAAAACAGAGAAGACTTACAGTGACAACAATCTTGAAATTCTAGAAGAAGAACTATCAAACATATCTAAATATGAAAATTGATACAGAGAAAACAAATAACAATGATAATTTCAAATACGAGGAAGACACACACAATAGAATTAGACGGGAAACAACTAGAGCAACTGGAATATTTTAAATACCTATAGGAGTCATAATTGAATCAAATGGTAAACAAGACATGGAAATAAACGAGAGAATGGGATGAACAGGAAGCTTATTTAACGCTATGAAAACAACATTTTTGAACCAAAAATTAGTAGTTGAACCAAAAATTGTGTATAGCAGCGAGACATGGACGGGGAGGCAAAAATCCAGAGTCAATGCTATGAAAATGAGGTTTCTGAGGAGGAACCTCAGGAAAGAGGACAGGCAAAATATGAAACGAAACAATCAGACGAAACCTAGAACTAGAACCAATGAAAAGATAGTAGACAACTTAGATGGTTCAGGCACGTGTGTAGAATGTCGAACGAGAGACTAACAAAACCAGTGTTCGAAACGAGAGTGCAGGAGAAAAACAAAAGAGGAAGACCAAGAGCTATGTGGGTAGATGAAATCAGGAAAGAATTCGAGAAGAAAGGATTGACATTGGAAATTGCAAGAAATCTAACACAAGATCGGAAAGCATGGAGACTACAATGTCAAACTCAACTCCACCAGCCTTACACCTAAAGGTAGAAAGGCTTAGGATTAAGTAAGTAAGTAAATTTGATGTAGGGTTTCTAGATTACGAGATAAAGCGCGAAAACCCTTTTGCACCCCTTTCTCCAAGATGGCGCCCGGGGGACAAGGCTAACGACAACACACACTTGAACTTAAGCTTCTACTGATCCCCCCTACACATCACAAAAATAAAATTGCGTTCTCTAAAAACGCAAGCTAAGGCCTTTAAAAATGTAACATTTCAATGGACTATTGGGATTTTGGTAGTTTTGATATTTTTCATGCGTAATAGCGATCGTTTTTATGATTATGATATGTATATGTTATGCCTTTGAGATATGAAAATTTGTATGCCGAAAGAGGACTCAAATAAAAACGTAATGGTTTAAACATTACGATCCTATTGTTTATAACTTTGTCGCAAATGCTGGTCAAATTTGACCGGTTGTGGCTCAGGAACCATTCCTTGCAATTTCCCCAAAGCATCCTGCCAGGTACTTTCCAATACCTTGTTCTTAATTGAATTTAATGTAATAGTTGCCGAGATATTCTATTTGTTTATAAGCTAAAAAATTAGGTATTTTTCAAACGGTTTTTTAATTACAATTTTGGTAAAATTTTGAAATTTTTCAATATGTCTTTAGTCGATCTGGTTGAAATTTAGCATACTTCACTGAGTAACTCATTAATTAACATAATTTCAAGTAGTTATATTAGGCTGTCATTTTTTGCAATTATCTCAGTCAATTGTTCATGTATTTTAAATTACAAACTAGCAAATTAAAGAACTTTTTAAGGTCTACAACATTTATTTGAAACATTTTTCTCTAAACTGCACAAGACACGTTTTATAGGCCAAAAAATGATTTTTTTAAACTTTATACTTACATAATAATTGTTAAAAAAAAAACAAAGCAAAATTAGCTGTACGTTTTCACGGAATTATCATTAGTTATCCCTCATCTACAGTTTAGAACCATCAAAAACCTGTATAACATGTTTTCATGTGTTTCTCTATTGACTGGGGTAAATTATACAGAGTGAGTCTGTAATTTAGAATAAATTGAATAGAAAATGCTCAAATCTGTGGATTAATATTTCCAGACGAAATTTTTTACATACAATAATAATGCATACAGGGTGTCCCAACTTAGAGATATGGCGTCATCGTTGATTTTCTTAAATGGCAACACTGTCATTTTGATAGCTATTTTGATAGGGCGTGTAAAGTTATACATAACTGCAAAATATCAAATTTTTATTCCTTACCATTTAAAAATAATAAAAAATAACAAAGTTATGAAAAATAGGAGTCTGTAATTTGGAATAAATCCAATGGTTCAAATACTAATTTTTTTTTATAAAAAATGCTCGGTCCTGTCGATTAGTATTTCAAATCGAAATCTTTTACATATAATTATAATGTATATAGGGTGTCCCAATTTAGAGATATGACGTCATCGTTAATTTTCTTAAATAGCAACACTATCATTTTGATGGGGTGTGTAAAATTATGTATAACTGCAAAATATCAAATTTTTATTCCCTGCCATTTACAAGATAATAAAAAATAACAAAGTTTTGAAAAACAAGTAATCAAATGATTGAATTTAATTATTTCAATTAAGCAAATGCTCATAATGTTCAAAACGAATTTCGATCTCGTTTAGGATATTGTCAAATAGTCAATGGGCAACATTATGAGCATTTGCTTAATTGAAATAATTAAATTCAATTATTTGATTACTTGTTTTTTATAACTTTGTTATTTTTTATTATACAGTGGGTGATCATATTTTTAGAACCACCTAGTAAAATTCAATGTTTTAGAGGAAGGGTATATAATTGAGCTGTATCATATATTAATGGATTTGTTTCCATTTTTCTGTCTTGTTACACTTTATGAAAGTGCAATAAATAGTCTGACAATAGTGGCAACATGCATGTGTGACAATGCGTGACCCAGATGCCATTGTTTGTCAGTGCTGCCCAGCCTAGCTTGCAACTTGTGTGCCTATTATTTTGTATTCTTGGTGTTAAGAGTTATAATAAACTTTGCGAGTTTCCATTGCTCTCTAGTGATATTCTGACAGGCCTATACTATTTTTTGTGAATGCAGTAAAAATTGCGCGTTAGTTACACTAGTGGTACCAGAACATTAGTATTCAATACTAATCACTCCAACAGAAACATAGCATCAATTTCTAAAGTTTCAAAGGCAACGTGGACCGTATAAAGAAAAAACTTACATACCATTATTAAACAAAAGTAAAATTTTCTGAGGTGGCTCTAATAATATGATCACTCACTGTATTGTAAATGGTAGGGAATAAAAATTTGATATTTTGTAGTTATGGATAACTTTACACATCCTACCAAAATAGCTATCAAAATGACAGTGTTGTTATTTAAGACAATTAACGATGACGTCATATATCTAAATAGGGACACCCTGTATACATTATTATTACATGTAAAACATTTCGATTTGAAATAGTAATCGACAGGTCCGAGCATTTTTTAAAAAAACAATTAGTATTTGAACTATTGAATGTATTCCAAGTTACAGACTCTTAGTTTTCATAACTTGGTTATTTTTTATTATCTTGTAAATGGTAAGGAATAAAAATTTGATATTTTGCAGTTATGTATAACTTTATACACCCTATCGAAATAGTTATCAAAATGATAGTGTTGCCATTTAAGAAAATCAACGATGCCGTCATATCTCTAAATTGGGACACCCTGCATACATTATTATTGTATGTAAAAAATTTCGATTTGAAATACTAATCGACAGTCTGAGCATTTAAAAAAACAATAAGTATTTGAACTATTGAATTTATTCCAAATTACAGACTCACTCTGTATGCATAAAATATTGAAAGCAAATGAGTGAAAATAATTATTGAAAGTATTACCCATATTGGTTGATAAAACTTTTTTAGAAATGCAACTGCGGGATTTTATTGAAATCGTATGTACCTAACGACATAATTAGGGAAAAAATTAAAACACAAATGAAAAAAATGAACGCTTCTCAAGGGCAAACGAAGAATTTTGGTCTGTAGAATAAATGCGATTCAAACAACATCCTGTATATTGCGACTGTCATTTTATTTTACATAATTATTACTTTTTTTAATGCAGCTGGTTCATAAAATTAATTTTGGTATCTCAAGAAATTAAGCATTAGGCCCCGTTCAAATTATAATCGGATACCCTGTTTAAATGAATAAAATAGATTACTTACCTATAATAGCAGAACCAGTAGATAAATCAATGCTTAGATGATGATATTTGAAGTTGAAGCCACACTTCATTTTTGTAGCATTCCAAAGTCTTTCAGATATTTCATGTTCCCACACACCCGGCTCCAACTTTAACACCTCACGACCTTTATAGGTTTTCTTCACGACAAGTTTCTCAAACAAAGTCATTTTCATTGAAATTGTTACATGGTTTTCTGTTTCATTTCCATTACTGGAATAATCTGAATCACCGCAATTTTCACATCGTCTTGGATAGGTACGACATGCGTATTATTGTAAATTATGTTCGTATGTCTTTGTACTTTTTTCTCTACCATTTAACAAATCTCGCACGAAATCTATATTGTTGCACACATAGGAATATAGGGATTTTGGCTTTTTTTCTTTTCTAACTCTTGCGATACCTTTTCCCAGAGATCGTGTGTATGCGTTACAACTTTATCACCCGGTAAGAGGTAACACTATTTCACTTTTGTATTTTGAGAATACCTCAATGACTTTGTCTGTTGAGATTAATTTTGGCCTTCCCGGACCTCTCATTTTGAACAACTTCAAAATAATGCCAGTAGCAACACAATATTCTTAACCCTTTAATGTACACCCTCGACTGGGACACGAGTGACCATTAAATTTTCATCCTTAAATTTTTTAAGCACATGCAAAGCTGGTATTTGTATAGAATCATACAAATTCTTAATAGTGGTACCGAAATCCTTTTTTCTATTGCTCAGCAGAGGCGGATTTATTCATTAGTGGGCCCGGTGCTAATTCTTATAGAGGGCCCTACCCAACTCTTTTTTGACAAGGCACTTTAAAAATTAAAACAATATAAACTTCAGTACATTTAAAATCATGCAGAAGATACAAGGCTAAGACAAGTTAACGCTTTTTTTCTTTGTTTATTTTCAACAAATGCTTTTATGACACTTTCAAAATCAATTTCCCCCAATACGTCATTCTCAATAGAGCAGATCGATAACGAAACTAATCTGTTCTCGCCCATTGATGACCTTAATTTATTTTTAATAAAGCTTAATTTTGAAAATGATCTTTCGGATTCGCAGTTCGTGATAGGTATAGTTAAATATATTCTTAAAACAATATAGGTATTTGAAAACACTGAAACAAGGTCTTTTACGATAATAATATCCAACATGTCTTTAGGTGTTACTATAGAATTCTCGGAATTAGGAAGAGATAAAATAAAATTTTGAAAAAATATAATCTCTTCGATAAATGCATGATCTATATCAAGCGGGTACGTTTCGATAAGGTTTCGCGCATATTGTTTTAATGTTTCACCTTCAATAGTGCGAAAATTTCCAAAAAATGCAAAAAGATTAGATACATAACCGTATGCTTCACGTCGCTTGTCTAACTCTGTCACTAATGTATCGATCGATAAATAAAATGTTTCGACTTTAAATTTGTTTGAATCTTCTAAATGTGAAGAGGCCCCGCCTGGAAATTTTTTTTGAATCTGCTCGTTTTTTTGAATAATCAAATTTAACGTATAAACTCAATTTTTTTGCTTTTTCTTCAAAGTATTCAAAATTTTCACGGTGTTTTTGTATACTACTGTGTAGTCCTTGTAGTAGAAGTGTGCCAGTGTTTAGATCCAGACCAGGTTTTTGAAGAATGGTACTAACTGTTCCAAGTTGTTTTAAAATTTCGTTCCAAAATACGGTTAAAAAAGCAGTTTCAAATTTCTCAAGGATTTTTACTAAAGTTCCGCTTTCTAATTTTGTTTCCTTTTTCTCATCGGGATGGTCGCGAATAACAGTAAGACCATCGTGAATTTGATCATAACTAGCTTCTAATGCTTTTGTAGCATCCTCTCGACATGACCATCTGGTGGACGAAAGTGACTTCAGTGTAAATTTTGTACGATTTTCTTGCATCTTTCTTGTAAGAACATCCCACCGATGAGTTGAACTAGCAAAAAAAGCGTACAATTTTTGTAAAAACATGAAGAAATGAGATACTTCTGTAGATGTCTCTACGCTGCATTGACCCACTAGATTTAAAGAATGTGCAAAGCACGGCACATAAAATGCAAGGTTGTTCCTGTTTTTAATTTCGGCTTGAAGTCCCTTGTATTTCCCAGACATGTTACTCGCGTTGTCGTAAGATTGACCGCGACAATTCATAATGTAAATATCATGACGTTCTAAAAATTCTAAAACTACACTAGTCAAAGAAGCACCAGTATGACTAAATATAGGTAAAAATGTCAAAAATCGTTCATGAACTTTATTAGAAGAGCAATATCTAATAATCACTGAAAGTTGGTCGGTGTGTGATATATCGGGCGTAGAGTCCACGATCAAAGAAAAATATTTAGAGTTTTTAACTTCACCAATAATCTTATTTTTCACTTCACCGCCAATAATATCAATAAACTGTTCATATATAGTTTTTGATAAATATGACACGTGTCCACTACCTTTACCGCCATACCTTTCAATGTGTGTTTTAAGGAAAGGATCAAACTCAGAAATTAGTTCTAGTATTCCCATGAAATTTCCATTTCTACTATCACCAAATTTTTCTACGCTACCACGAAATGATAGCCTCTTTCCGCTAGAAATTTTACGACCGTAACTACCCTCCTAAACACGTTCAACCAGTACTCAGTTTCTTGAATAAACTGATTAGCTAAGCTTTTGTCTATACGATTCTTTAAATTAAGTCTGTTTAACAATAAAAACATACTCTCACGATGTTCTACACTATTTTCGTGAGAAAGTGTGCTTTCTTCTGCTTTACCCCAGTTTGAGAACCCGTGGTGAGCAAACGCACTTACACTTTTTACCGAAAAAAGCTTACACGCGAAACAGTAGATGTTTCCAGTTGAAGGTGAATACATGATCCATTTTCGAGGTACAGTTTCTCCATTGCTTATTCTTTTTTCAAATTAATTTACCGGAAAGACTTCTATTTTGTGTTTTGAAGTTACGCTTGGAAGCTACATACACGCCATCATTGTTTTGAAAATATTCTGAGCCTTTTTCTACACAACTTGATCGAAATGCATCTGTTAGACTTGTTGGCCACAATGATACATCATTAGAAACTAAAAACCCAGAGGATGTGGACGCTGCCAAATGAGAATCATTGTTAGAATTTTCACTCAACTCATCTTTTTCTGTCAAATGGGGTTTGCTTGTTGATGCAACATCAATTGAATCATTTATTTCCTTGTCATCGTGCGTAATTAACAGAGGTTTGGCGTTGTTTTCTCCTTGGTTCTTAAAAAACATGGTTAATTTCGGTAACTTTTGAACTCTGCTAAGTTTTTCTTCTTTTGCCTGAAAAAAATTAAAATTGCATAGACAGATTCGAACCCCGATGCAAATTTACTGCTTTTTGATCGATTGTTTTGAAGCATATATTTTTATTAAATCATACAATGTTACAATGAGTCACAACAAAAACAATAAATTTACTTAATGCTTTTATTCTTTAATAATATACCAATCAAATAAAATTTCAATACATGTAAAACATAAGACAACTTTTCGTGCTTATTGCAACTTGCAAGGCTGTAAAAGCTTTTTTCTGTGTGTATTACCGACTATTACCCTATTTTTAAAAACCAATTATTCAGTGTTTATTGTTAATTATTTAAATAAATTACGCATGAAAACGAACTTACAAAGTCTCAAATTAAAGGTTGTCCCATTAGGTTTTTAAAGAAAAATTGTAAAAACCTCTATGTAATCATTAATTTAGGCTAAAGTTTAAAAAACCAATTTATAAGAAAAATTAACCTGCTTTTCCTTGTTGAAATAATTGTGCCGTCATCTGAAGCGTATCTTTTTCAAAAATATCTTATTATTTTGCCCAAACTTTGTTTTAAAAAAGGACAAAAACTGTTCGGAATTAAATTATGTTTTTTTATTTGATTAGGCTAAAAGTTGAGCTAATATAAATTAAGTAAATAAACTCACCTTTCGCTTAGCGGCTCCGCTTTTATGCTGCTTAAGTGACATTATAGGTATGTAGTTACAAGCGTATAATCGTAATGTATTTAAACAATATTAATTAGCACTCACAAACACTAGAACTAAAAATTAATCCGAACCGAATAAATAAAATTCACCAGCATCAACTCACGAGTCACAACCTAATAATAAATGACTAAAATCGAACGACAAGTAGGTATGAATTACTAATTGTCGTCTTTGACGTTCTTCAGCTACTTTACTTGGTTGTAAACAAAAGCTTTACTTGTTGTTAAGCTTAAAGGGTAAAGTAGGTATATTTTATATTTCATTTCTTAACTTTATGGCACCCATTGAAAGACATCTATTTTTGTCAAACACCTTTAACTTTCAGAGCGATTTAAAAGCATTGTATTGTAAGATTTCCGAAAAGGAGATGTAAAAGTATACCTGCTAATCTGTTGCCATTTATGTCATGTCATAAAAGGGTGGTTATTGGGTGTTCATTTCCTTTTCTCTCAGAAAAAAGATTATATGAAATTGTCAATACAACAATAATTTCAAAGTAATTTTTACAATAAATAAGAGGAGTTTGGTAGGGTAAGTACGACGGCGCGTCAGAATGCCAAATACGTAATTTTAGACAAATGTGTAGGTCTTCTGGGGCCCCTTCAACCTGGGGGCCCGGTGCTACAGCACCTCTAGCCCCCCCTAAATCCACCACTGTTGCTCAGTCGGTGTTAAGTCATTGTAAAACGATATTTTTTATTATTATCGAAAACGTCGAAAACAGTCCGAACCGTTGAAAATTGCTAAGAATTGAATTTTATTGAATTGTCAGAAAGGCGACTTTGGCACGGTCAATATTATTGAAGCAATATTGACGAATAATAATGGTAAAAAAACTTCAATTGTGCAGTGAAGGAGAATGGATCTAGAGTTTCTAATCGCATCTGCTTTTGGTAATAAATTGGTAAAATTCCCACGGTTTAGCTTCGTGCTGCCAAACGCGAATGGTTATCATGTGTTTCTTGAAATGTGAGGGTAAGATCATTTTGTACATACAATTGATGGTTTCCGTGCAGCAAGTGTCTAGAAAATCTATAAAATCTCATGCCCTAAAGAGTTAAGCAAAGCTGTAAACGAATTTGTACAATACAGCCCCGGTAAGGCTTGACCCCTACAAAGAATAACAACGTAACTCTAGGTACCTATATTAGATAGCACCAGTGGAATTAAATTTGTTTTCCGAAAAAAAAAAAATAAGAATTAAATTTGTTGTTGGAACATTTCATTTGCATTTAATTCAGAGAATACTGTGCGAAACTAGTATTAAATTCAATAATTATTGAACTACTGTTTAATGTTAAAGTTGAACTACTGCTAGCTTGAATTCAAGTTGGCAGAATATGCGATAACTTAAAAAAAGAGCAATACATTTTTTCGTGGAACATTAAAGGACATCGCACACATCTTATGGAAAATATAATGTCACTCAAATTCAATAAAATTTATACGAATAGATTCGTTTTAAATTAACGGTCAAATCTTATCATTGCGCCAACTCTATATTTTCAATAATAAGAGCAGAAATTGATATAAATAAATCTGAAATCAAATGGGTACGTGCATAAGTTAGAGAGAGAAAAAATATTTTAAAACACCCAAATTGTCGGTACTCCATAAATCAGCGGATTAGTTTCACTAATCCGCTTAGGCCCAGCGGGGGTTTTAAGCTCTTTTGAATAGCACCCAGAGCAATAGTGATGGTAACTGACACTTTTACTGACTCAAAAAATGCGATTTCGATAAACTTTAATTGCAATTTGCGCCGTAATTATACGTAATTAAGAGTTGGCGCAATGATAAGATTTGACCGTTACTTTAAAACGAATCTATTCGTATAAGTTTTATTGAATTTGAGTGACATTATATTTTCCATAAGATGTGTGCGATGTCCTTTGCATTTAATTCAGAGAATACTCTGGTCTTCTTCTTTACGTGCCATATCCGCGACGGGGGTTGGCAATCATCACGGCTAATCTGATCTTAGATGCTGCTGCTCTGAATAGTTCGGTTGATGTGCATCCGTACCATTCCCTCAAGTTACGCAACAATGAGATTCTTCTGCTTCCGACGCTTCTCTTGCCCTGCATTTTCCCTTGTATAATTAGTTGAAGTATGTTGTATCTCTCATTACTTATAACATGCCCCAGGTATTGCAGCTTTCGTGCCTTAATGGTTTCCAATATTTCCATTCCTTTGTTGACTCTTCCCATGGCTTCGTTATTTGTTACATGCTCGGTCCATGATATCTTCAGGATTCTTCTAGACACTCACAGCTCAAATGATTCCAAATTTTTAGTAGTCGATGCGTTAAGTGCCCATGCTTCTATCCCGTAAAGCAGAGTCGAGAAAATATAACACCTTGTCAGCCTAACCAGCCTATATACAGGGTGTCCAAAACCTCTCCCGACAAACGAAGACTGGAGATTCTTCAGATAATTGTTCTGCTAGCTTGAAATCAAGTTAGCAGAACATGAGATAACTTTTTAAAAAACAGAGCAATAAATTTTTTCTTGGAACAATAATTTTGCATTTAATTCAGAGACTCTGGTATTCAATTATAAATGATTTATCAATTTTTGAATTACTGTTCTGCTAGCTGGATTATCAAGTTAGCAGGACATGCGATAACTTTTAAAGAAGAAGAGCAATAAATTTTTTTTTGGAACATTAAATTTGCATTTAATTCAGAGAATACTTTGGCATTCAATTATAAATGATTTATCAAATTTTTGAACTACTGTTCTGCTAGCTTGATTATCAAGTTAGCGGAACATGCGATAACTTTTAAATAATAAGAATAAGAGCAATAAATGTTTTCTTGGAACATAAAATTTAATTCAGATAATACTTTGGCATTCAATTATAAATGATTTATCAATTTTTGAACTACTGTTCTGCTAGCTTGATTATCAAGTTAGCAGAACATGCGATAACTTTTAAAGAAGAGCAATAAATTTTTTTTGGAATATTAAATTTGCATTTATGTCAGAGAATACTTTGGCATTCAATTATAAATGATTTATCAAATTTTTGAACTACTGTTCTGCTAGCTTGATTATCAAGTTAGTAGAACATGCGAAAACTTTTGAAGAATAAGAGCAATAAATTTTTTCTTGAAACATTAAAATTTAAATTTAATTCAGAGAATACTTTGGCATTCAATTATAAATGATTTATCAAATTTTTGAACTACTGTTCTGCTAGCTTGAGTATCAAGTTAGCAGAACATGCGATAACTTTGAAAAGAAAAGAGCAATAAATTTTTTCTTGGAACATTAAATTTTCATTTAATTTACACTTAATTATGGTATAAGAATAACTGTTTAGCAGAACATGCGATAACTTTTAAAAGAAAAGAGCAATAATTTTTTTCTTGGAACATTAAATTTGCATTTAATTTAAACTTAATTATGGTATAAGAATAACTGTGTTCTGCTGACTTTGTTCTGCTAACTTTATGGACGTCTTGAATAACTAAGTTCAAAACATTGCCGATTATCTGTGTGGATCCATGAAAATTTCTTGCGCTATTAAGAATGTTTAGCTTTGTTATGAAAACGCAGTACACAGTTTGACATAGCTTTTGAAGCAGGTTTCTGAAATGTTGCTTGCAGTGAATTGAAACTGATGACTAAATATTTTTCGTTATGTATTACTAAAAAGATTACTACCATACGCCGAAGAAATAGTTGGTGACTACTAGTGTTTCAGGCCCGGAAGATCGATTGTTGATCAAATGTTTACTATTAGACAAATGCTTGAAAGGATTGGGAGTATAATCAAGACGTGCATCAGATCTTTATAGATTTCAAACAGGCTTATGATTCAATTAATCATCCTACACTATGGAATACAATGGTCGAGCTGGGCGTATCCAAGAAACTAACTGCGGTAACGCAAATGTGTGTAAGTAACTTCTTTGCACAAGTTAGAAGAGGTTTTTTTTTGGAGGTGAGAATCTTCAAAAGACCGGCTGGGAAGGTGTCCCAGATGTGTCGGATTCAGTCTGGCACGCTTCACCGCGTGCCGAGGCCGCCTACTGATTAAACTCACCCCCTCTTCATCCAGCCGACGGGTCTGGAACCGCACTTAGTGTGCATATCTGACCCGCCGACCTTACACTTAACTTCCCTCTGGTACTTTTCGCGTGCATTCCATGGGTTTTGGCGGCCGCCTAGCCTCCCTCCCGCAATAGCCTCGCGCCAGACTGGTCGGTGAAGCGACCGTCCGGCGCAACCCTCCCGCATGCGGGGTGACCGGGGTGCCCCCATCATGGAACTAGCAAAACAGAACCAGTTGGTCATTACGAGTAACGCCAAACATTCTTATTTTCATTAATTCATTCATTCAATACACACATTCATTCAAAATCTCAGATTTAAAACAAGGAGGCAGTTGGCGTAGGTTGGATGTAAAAGGTCCTCCCTCGCCAGCTGCCCCAGGACGGACACGGGTAGAACAAAGAAAACAGAAATCAAAACAGAAACAAAACGAGAATCACAAGAGGCACTTAGCCTGAGTAGAAGGTAAAAATCCTCCCCCTACTGAATGCCTCTTGAGACATGCACCACAGTTAAATAAGATTAGAATAAAAACGGTAAAATTTTATATAAAATAAATTGATAAATAAATAAATAGATAGATAAAACATAATAAATAAAATAAAATAAGGGCAGTCAGCGTAGATTGGATGTAAAGTGTCTTCCCCCGCTGACTGCCTTGCATGACACAAACACGTTAAAAAATGAATAATGACGATTGGTCATCCCGCTTGCAGACGCCACTCTTTTTCCTCTTTATGCTTGATTGTCTTGGTGACAAAAACAATGAGCAGGTCGAAGTCTCTCTTGCTATCTATAGCTTTATCGATTAGCTCACGAGGCTCGCCTAAAGGGGATCCCAGATCCAGCTGTAGCTCGGTACGTCCCGCGTGATATGCAGGGCACACGAACACGAACAACATGCCGCGCGTCATCAACTACTCCACACTCGGGACATAGATCGTCCACTGTTTCCCCTATACTCTACTATACGATAGGTAAATTTCCTAAACGATCCATGTTCCGTCAAGAATTGTGTGAAGTAATAGTTGATGCGCCGATGCCGGCAATCGTACCACCTTACCACATCCGAAATAAGAGATCTCGTCCAGGCCGCCTTCTCGACTTCGGCTGTCCATTCCCTCTGCCACACCTGTAGACTTCTCGTCCTTTCCTGTGGTCCTGAACCTATTGCCTCCTTGCCCCTTTGGTACATTCGGATTCTTTCTCCAGCCAGGATGTGCACCGGTACAGCACCAGCCACCACCTGTAAGGCAATGGTTGATACGGATCTCTACGCGCTGCACACCCTGATCAGAGGTTTTCTCTGAGCCCTAAGAAGCATGTCTTTGTAGTTTTTCATTCGAAGGACCTCGTGCCACACTGGGGCCCCGTATAACAATATAGATAGGATTGATTGTAGCATCACCGTTCTTTTCTGGGATCCCGACCCCATATATATCTATTTGGCATCAGCTTGTTTAGTGTGGAGGTCCTTTTTTCTGCCTTCCGACATGCTTCTTGTACGTGTTGTCTGAATGTAATCCTGTCGTCAAATAGTATACCTAGGTATTTCACTGTCTTCTGGGGTCTTATTGCGGAGCCTTTGTATTCAAATAAAATATCATTTCTTTTTCTCGGTCCCCTCAAGATTATGGCTTCCGTCTTCTCTACTGCTAACTTTAGGTAATTTTTTTCTATCCAACCCGCGGTCTTTCAGATTGCTCTATTTACTTTTTCGATTATTCCCCCATTCGTGTCGTCTTCGATTAGTAAAGCTAGATCGTCCGCGTATGCAATCGCTCTCATTATATAATATATTCCATGGTAAGGGTCCCAGGACTGACCCCTGGGGTACTCCCGCGGTCATCTCTTTCTTCTTTTTTCTAGTCCTTTATTATGTTGAACATATATTCTGGGACCCATTCGACGATTCTGTCTACTATAAGGCCCCAGTTTGCTGAGTTAAAAGCATTTTTTATGTCCAACAGAACAAGGACCACCCATCTTTTCTTGCTTGTTTTTGCCGCGTCCCTTATCCAGGTCGCGGCGTCGACTGTCGATCTACCTTTACGAAAGCCATACTGTTGATTTGATATCATTTTCTCATCTTCCAACATGCCTTCCAGCCTCTTTTTGATAAGTCTTTCATAGAACTTACCAAGGCAGTCCAGGAGGCATATTGGCCGATAAGAGGATGCTGAATCGGGAGGTTTCCCAGGATTTAGGAGAAAAACTAGGTTCGTTTCCTTTAAGTCCCTGGGAAACTCTTGTTTCTTCAGTAGGTCGTTACATATTCTTCTGATCAAGCCTGGTTTCTCAGTCGCTACTATCTTAATTGCCTCTAGTGGCCGCCCGTCGGGGCCGGGAGCTTTCCCTGTCATCATTTCCTGACCAGCGGTTCGTATTTCCTCTTCTGTGAACTCCTTCTGTGTGTCCTACGACAAGGTACGGGCAAGGTTTTCGCAGCCAATTCACACTGCGAAACGCTGGCCGCGGGTTGGTTGCTTTGTGTAGCGAAAAATGTTGAAATTGAACGTTAATAAAAATTGCTCTAATATTAGACGAAGAAACAGAAAATAGAAACAAATAGTGCAGAAATAGAAAAAGCCGTTGTTGAGTGCTTAAAATGCTAAAGAAACGCACAAAATAAGGAGAATTTGCAACCTTACACTCCGAACTTTTAGACGATCAGACAATTTTTTTAAATATAACCGAATGACAGTGGATGCATTTAACAACTTATGGCTGCATATTGAACCATAATATTCAACCTAGTTCTTGAGTCACTCATCAGAAAAACCAATGAAACACCAAGACAGTACAAATTACTGCATATGCAGACGATGTAGTTCTACACTTTAGCACGACTAACTGAAGTGTTCAAAAACATTGATACTGAAGCATGAAAAAGGGAGCTTTAAATAAACGAAGCAAAAACGAATTACATGACCGTCAAAAGAACACCTGACAATGAAAATTATATCACAATAGACAACTATACTCTTGAACGTGTGGATGCCTTATGCCTTTACATATCTGGCCACAGAAATCAGAAGAATTCCGTAAGGATCGAAATTAATGCCCGTATTTCCAGAGGGGTATGTTATTAAAATATTGATGACACCGAAATTATTAGACAAAAGAACCAAAATGACTATCTACAGAACATCGATTAGACCCGTATGGTTGTGAAACCTGAGAAATGACGACAAGAGAAGAAGCCCAATTCAGTACATTCGAGAGAAAAATACTGAGAAAAGTATATGACCCGGTGCAAGAGGAAGACGGAAGTCTATAATCAGTAGAAACAACGCACGAGGTTAATGAATTGAATGAAGGTTACGATATTGTACAATATGTGAAAAGTCAAAGACTGTCATGGCCGGGACATAGCAAGAGAAAATACAATGAATAAACAACAAAGAAAATATTACAATGGAAGCCGATAGAAAGGCAAAAAAAAGAAAGGGCCAAAACGAGAGGGATGGATGACGTGGAAGACAACATGAAAACCATCAACATAAGACAATGGAGAAAAAGTACACAAGAGAAATCCGAATGGAAGGACATAGCCAGACAGGCAAAGACCCATCCAGAGTTAGAATGCCAAAAAGAAGAAAAATTGGCGCATATTGAGGGACCTCTTCAAAAACAAAATACTTCTTTTCTCTATCGTCTTTTAAAACTAATTTTAAACAACCAATATTGCAGATTGCTTGCCGGTAAGGTATTCACACTGTCGTGACCTTCACGGAACGTGCTAGGCAAAGATTGTTTCGAAAAGAACGTCGCATGCAAAGCCCGTCGCTTGCCGGTGCCTGGCACGCATAGTGTGAATTACATCCCGTGCAGTGCATAAGATTTTATGTAAAATGTATTTTGCCGAGCACTTGCCTTGCGTTATAATGAGAATCAGCCTTTACACGTCAGGCAGTAAGCAGTGCCGATACACTGCACCGCCGTGTGACCGCTCGTAAAGCACGTCCATCAAGTTAGCAGAACACAGTTATTCTTATACCATAATAAGTGTAAATAAAATGAAAAATTTAATGTTCCAAGAAAAAATATATTACTCTTTTTTTTTAAGTAATCGCATGTTCTGCTAACTTGATAATCAAGCTAGCAGAACAGTAGTTCAAAAAATTTGATAAATCATTTATAATTGAATGCCAAAGTATTATCTGAATTAAATGCAAATTTAATGTTCCAAGAAAAAATTTATTGCTCTTTTTTTTTAAGTTATCGCATGTTCTGCTAACTTGATAATCAAGCTAGCAGAACAGTAGTTCAGAAATTTGATAAATCATTTATAATTGAATGCCAAAATATTCTCTAAATTAAATGCAAATTTAATGTTCCAAGAAAATATTTACTGCTGTTTTTTTAAGTTATCGTATGTTCTACTAACTTGATTTCAAGCTAGTAGAACACTAGTTCAAAAATTGATAAATTATTTATAATTGAATACCTACAGCTTTCACCCTTACATTCGTAAGTATTGTGCCCGTATAAGAGGAATTTGTAACATCTTAAGTGCGTGTGCTTTTCCATGCTCGGACATGACACCCAGCCTATAATTGGACCGCGTTATGTAATAGCGGATTAAGCGTCAAAATGTAGTTTTGAGATAAATCGGTTTAAAGATTTTAAATTTGTTTTTGGTACTATTTCTAAAATATAGTACTGACATGTTTCATATTTAATACATTAATGCAAATGTAAATGGACTTTTACATGTGTTTAAAATTTTTTTAAAATAATTTATATTTTAAAAGTTATTCGATCAAATAATGTCGCTTAATTCATTAATGATTTTTTAAGATATGCATGAGTTAAGATCCGAATACCGGATTAAGAGACATATTTGGCGCTTAATCTGATGTTTCCTGACAAAGGATGTCTTTTAATTCGATATTTTAAACGTTAGTAAATATGTTGTTTTGTAATAAAGAATTAACCGACTATTCGTGGCGCTTGATTCGTTATTACACTTACAAAGATGCGGATTTTTGTTTATGACAATGGATTATGTACCATTATTGGCGTTTAGTTCGATATTACAAATCCTAGTGTGAGATTTTTTTTAATAAAACAAAAAATGTCGCTTAATACAGATATTTAAAAACAGCTTTTTTTAAAATTTTTTTACAAAAAACATATTTTTATACATAGATTTGCACCCTAGCTGTAAGATGGCACTATTATCTCGATTTTGGACTTTTGGCGGTTAATCCGTTATTACATAACGCGGTCCAATTGTGCTATATTTCCTCAGTTCCTCGGCTTTTGTTGGGCGTACGGCTATAGTAGCCACCTGTTCCCCGTGCCTATTAGTCCTTAGCGTTTTTATATCTACTTCGTCTGTAGGGATACCCGTGGTGTAGGCCGTTATGGCGCTATGTAATATCTTCTCTGTTACTCCAGGGTCCAACCCCGTTATCGTAAAATAATTTTCTTTTTTGCGTATGGCCATGTTCATACCAGACATCCTCGTATCCATTTCTTCTTTTAATTTTTACGCGGCTCCCTTTCCTTTTAATTTTATGAGGATATCTCCCCTTCGGTTTTTTTTAGTCTGTCCACTTTTATTCCGATCTTCCCGATATCTATCTTTTTATTCATTTCCTTTAACATGTCCGTGTACGTTTTTGCTTTGGTGGCCTGCATTGATGAAATCATTGATGAAGACCCTAAAGCTAAGAGAATCAACATTTACACAGATAGCCAATCGGCTATTCTAGCTGTAAAGAACCCTCTCACCAAATCAAAACTGGTGAGAACTGCAAAGATCTCCTCAATAACCTGGAAAAAGACAATAAAGTGTCTTTAATATGGGTGCCGGGTCATGAAGGGGCGCATGGGAACGAACGAGCAGATATGTTAGCGAAACAAGGCTCGAGAAAAACGTTTGAAAGCCCAGAACCTTTCTGTGCGCATCACTAAAGATGCTATGAAAAACGAGGTTCAGAAATGGCTGATAAAGAATCATCAAAATAAATGGAGAACCACTCAAGGGCAAATCCAGACTAAAAAAATAATCAAGAATATTGATAAAAAACTCTAGAACAGTTTGTTGAACCTCAATAAACGAGAGATCAAAACGGTCACTGAAATGGTGACTGGACATTGCCGTTTAAGAAATCACCTATACAAACTAGGTAAGGTGAATGAACCATGGTGCTGAAAGTGTGAAATGGAAGAAGAAACTGCCATACACATACTATGTCATTGCAGTGTGCTAGGTGATGTAAGGCAGGACTTCACTGGTCAAATGAGGTTTAAACCAGAAGAGATCCTAAAACTACCAATAAGAAAACTGTTAGCCTTCGTTGAGGCCACAGGACTCAGGACTTATTAAAGTTTAAGGAGAAGAACAGGGTTTGGTACAAAGCTCTTATGACCAAGTGCCAGAGACTAACGAGTCTCGCCTGAGTTAAGAAGAAGAAGAAGAAGAAGAAGAAGAAGAAGAAGAAGAGATTTATCAATTTTTTTCTTGGAACATTAAATTTGCGTTTAATTCAGAGAATAATTTGGCACTCAGTTATAAATGATTCAACAATTTTTGAACTACTGTTCTGCTAGCTTGATTATCAAGTTAGCAGAACATGCGATAACTTAAAAAAGAGCAATAAACTTTTTCTTGGAACATTAAATTTGCATTTAATTCAGAGAATACTTTGGCAATAAATTATAAATGATTTATCAATTTTTGTACTACTGCTCTGCTAGCTTGATTATCAAGTTAACAGAACATGCGATAACTTAAAAAAAAACATTTGTTCTTGGAACATTAAATTTGCATTTAATTCGAAGAATACTTTGGTATTCAATAATAAATGAATTATCAAATTTTTGAACTACTGTTCTACTAGCTTGATTATGAAGTTAGCAGAAAATGCGATAACTTAAAAAAAAGAACAATACATTTTTTCTTGGAACATTAAATTTGCATTTAATTCAGAGAATACTTTGGCATTCAATTATAAATGATTTATCAAATTTTTGAACTACTGTTCTGCTAGTTTGATTATCAAGTTAGCAGAATATGCGATAACTTAAAAAAAAGAGCAATGAATTTTTCTTGGAACATTAAATTTGCATTTAATTCAGAGAATACTTTGGTATTCAATAATAAATGAATTATCAAATTTTTGAACTACTGTTCTGCTAGCTTGATTATGAAGTTAGCAGAACATGCGATAACTTAAAAAAAGAGCAATAACTTTTTTCTTGGAACATTAAGTTTGCATTTAATTTAGAGAATACTTTGTCATTCAATTATAAATGATTTATCAATTCTTGAACTACTGTTCTGCTAGCTTGATTATCGAGTTAGCAGAACATGCGATAACTTAAAAAGAGAGCAATGCATTTTTTCTTGGAACATTAAATTTGCATTTAATTCAGAGAATACTTTGGCATTCAATTATAAATGAATTATCAAATTTTTGAACTACTGTTCTGCTAGCTTGATTATGAAGTTAGCAGAACATGCGATAACTTAAAAAAAAAAGAGCAATAAATTTTTTCTTGGAACATTAAATTTGCATTTAATTTAGAGAAGGCTTTGTCATTCAATTATAAATGATTTATCAATTCTTGAACTACTGTTCTGCTAGCTTGATTATCGAGTTAGCAGAACATGCGATAACTTAAAAAAAAGAGCAATACATTTTTTCTTGGAACATTAAATTTGCGTTTAATTTAGAGAATACTTTGACATTCAGTTATAAATGATTTATCAATTTTTGAACTACTGTTCTGCTAGTTTGATTATAAAGTTAGCGGAACATGCGATAACTTAAAAAAAGAGCAATAATTTTTTTCTTGGAACATTAAATTTGCATTTAATTCAGAGAATACTTTGGCATTCAGTTATAAATGATTTATCAATTTTTGAAGTACTGTTCAGAACAGGCGATAACTTAAAAAAAATACATTTTTTTTTGGAACACTAAATTTGCATTTAATTCAGAGAATACTTTGGCATTTAATTATAAATGAATTATCAAATTTTTGAACTACTGTTCTGCTAGCTTGATTATAAAGTTAGCAGAACATGCGATAACTTAAAAAAAAGAGCAATAAATTTTTTCTTGGAACATTAAATTTGCATTTTATTTACACTTAATTATGGTATAAGAATAATAGTGTTCTGCTAACTTCATGGACGTTGTTAAAGCAGTTGTAGCAGCACGCTACCCAGCTTTCACCCTTATATTCGTAAGTATTGTGCCCGTATAAGAGGGATTTGTAACATCTTACGGGCGTGTGCTTTTCCATGCTCGGTCATGACACCCAGCCTATAATAATTGTGCTATATTTCTTCGTTTTCGGTTGCTTCTCCCTTTCTTTTATCTGCTTGATGGCCTTCTCGGCCATCTCATATATCCCGTGCCTCTTTATTTTTGTGACGTTTGTGTACCACTGGTTTTTTTGACTAGCCATAGAGCTTCTCTTAGCATTCTCGATGTACTCGATGTCCCCCTCTTTGCATCCCTC